>NW_016107661.1:1006494-1093838 GCF_001604975.1 Cebus imitator
TTTTTTTTTTCTGAGGCAGGGTCTCACCATGTCACCCAGGCTGGTGTCGAGTGGTGCTCTCATAGTTCTCTGTGACCTTGAACTCCTGGGCTCAGTGATCCTCCCATCTCAGCCTCCCATGGGTAGGACTACAGACATGTGACACCATACCCAGCTAATTTAATTTTTTTGTTTTTGATAGAGACAGGATCTCTTTATGTTGTTCAAGCTAATCTTGAACTCATGGCTTTAAGCTATCCTTCTGCCTTGGCCTCCTAAAGTGCTGGTGTAAATCAATACGCCCAGCTCAACAGTGAATTTTTGAAACTATTTTTGGAGAAGTGGAGGTTTCAGCGACTTCATTTATTTAGTTTCAGCAAATATTCATGGGATACCTCTTGCATCCTAACACTGTATTGGGGCTGAGAATATGGTAATTAGCAAAAACAGGCATGGTTGCTGCCCTCAGAGAGTGGACAGTTTAGCCCTGTACTGTCCAGTAAGGCAGCACTGACCACGTGTGGCAACTGAGCACTTGAAACGTGGTGAGCACAAACTGAGATGTGCGGGAAGTGTCAAATACACATTAGATTGTGAGGACGTAATATAAAAAAGAATGCAAAGTATCTTGTTAATATTAAAAATATTTTATACATGTTGACATGGTATTTTGGATAGATTTGTTTTAATGTGTGACATTATTCCAGTTACCTTCGCCTCTTTTGTTTTACTTTTTAAAACATGGTTACTACAAAATGCAAAAGTAACTGTGGCATGCATCGTATTTCATCATATTTAGTGTGGACGCTGAGGGTCTAGAGGGGTTATGAGCATTAGGTTGAGGGTGAGCCAGGTCAGCGTAAGTTGCTCTGAAAGAGAAGCAAAGGGCGTGAAGAGAACGTGTGAATGAGGAGAGGGAGCTCAGTCTCGGATGGTGAGGAAAGGCTTCCTTACAGAGTCTGGCAGCTCCTCAACAGGTTAAACCTGGAGTTATATGATGCAACACTTGAAGCCCATTTTATGAAAGAAGTGAAAATATATGTCCACACAGAAACTTGTACACAAATGCTCATAGCAGCATTATTTATAATAGTGCCAGAGAGAAAACCACACAAATGCTTGTCTGCTGACGAGCAGATAAATGGAACATGGTGTGACGATGCAATGGAGTAGTTTTCAGTCATCAAAAGGAATGAAGTACTAACACATGCTACAGCATGGATGAACCTTGAGAATATTATACTTAGTGGAGGAAACCACTCACAAAAGGTCACATATCATAGGGTTCCATTTATATGAAATGTTCAGAACGGGCAACTCTGGAAAGACAAAAACCCCGTCTCTACTAAAAATACAAAAGTTAGCTGGGCGTGGTGGCACATGCCTGTAATCCCAGCTACTCGGGAGGGAGGCTGAGGCATGAGAATCGCTTGAACCCAGAAGGTGGAGGTTACAGTGACCCGAGATTATGCCACTGTACTCCAGCCTGGGTGACAGAGACTGTCTCAAAAAAACAAACAAACAAAACCCAAAAAAACCAGTAGATCACCAGGGTTTAGTAGTAGGAGGAAATGGCAGGTAACTGCTAATGGATACCGTGTTTCTTTTTGGGGTGATGAAAATGTCTTAAAATTAATCATGGTGGTGGTTGCCCAGCTCTGTGAATACACTAAAACCACTGACGTGTTTACTTTAAATGGGCAAATCATACGGTACCTGAATTATATTTTAATATATATAATTTATTAAATATAATTTATATCTAATTGTATTAAAAAACTAAAATCTTTCTTGAAGAAATGACACTTAAGGAGGGGCCTGGAGGGTGAGATGAGTTAACCAGCTAGAGAAGTGAGGAACAGCATTTCAGGGTGAGGAACAGCATAGTGAAATCCCTGAGGTTGAAAGGCACAGAGCTGACTTAAGGGACTTTTTTTTTTTTTTTTTTGAGATGGAGTTTCACGTTTTTCACCCAGGCTGGAGTGCAGTATTGTGATCTCAGCTCACTGCAACCTCTGCCTCCCAGGATCAAGCGATTTTCCTGTCTCAGCCTCCCGAGTAGCTGTGCTTACAGGTGCCCGTCCCTACAGCTGGCTAATTTTTGGATATTTAGTACAGACAGGATTTCACCATGTTGGCCAGGCTAGTCTCAAACTCCTGACCTCAGATGATCCACCCACCTCGGCCTCCCAAAATGCTGGGATTACTGGCGTAAGTCACTGTACCCAGCCAGATTTAAGGGACTTTTTAGAGGTTCGTGTGGCTGGAAACTGCAGGGCAAGCGAGAGCATTAAAAAATGAGGCTGGAGAAAGAGTGGGGCTGGTCATGTGGGGTCTCACATTAGAGTGTTGGAACTTCACATGAGTAGTCCCGCCTTGGGCATCCCACTTAACTACTCTGCATCCCAGCTTCCCCGCTGGTGAAATAAGTGGCTGATGTAGGGATGACCTGAGATACAGCGTGTGCTCAGTAAAGGCGAGCTTTTATCATTGTTAACCCACAGAGCAGTGGGAGCCGTTGAAAGTGAATGCTCTGTTTGGATGCACCTTCTGAAATGATTGCTTTGGTCTCTGTGAGGAGGGCAGATTGTAACAGGGCCAGGGGAAAAAGGAGAGGCCAGTTAGGGAGCATTTGCAGTGAAACAGCTGGAGGTGATGGTGGCTTGGTTTATGGTGGTGTCAGGAGAGTGGCTGAGGAGTGAACGGATTGATTTGGGAGGTAAAACCCACATGACTTGGTCACTGAAGGTGAGCAGGGTGGGCCAGAGGGATGGGGAGAAAGAATGAGAACACAAATACGCTGCCAAGTGGGACCTCCAGCCTGAGGTTACTTGAGGTCCGTTTGTGAAGAGGAGTGTTTGTGTGTATGATGAAGACGTCTAGACTTGGAAGGGCCGTTTGCAGTACTTTTTTCTTTTTCTGACAGCCAACAACTCTTCCTTCTCTATACCCTAAACACATGTGTTTTTTTTGCCCTAATTTATCACAGAGAGATGGGCATTCATTTGCTTTTGTGAGAAATGCAGAATGCCATTAAGAAAGCATATTAAATTAATCCGGATTGCTGTGAGGGAGGTAAAACTGTTGAGATGTGCACCAGTGTTACTGTAATAGTTTGGTCTAAACCCATTTCTGGCCTGCGGCTCTGGAGGTTCACTCCCAGCTTGCTTTCATTTGGAAGATCCCAGCAACAAGCACATTTGGTATTTTCAGCCAAACCCACTTTGTGTAGCAGAGGAAAAGTTGAGGAGTCCCTCTGTTGTTTTCCCCCAAATCATTTGGTGGAAATGTGGCTGGGAGCTTCATTGCTGATTTTCTCAGTTTTAATATTGCTGTGGAAAGCCTGTACCAACGTTGAGCCATGCTATTAATCCACAGTTCCAGTATGGGCTATGATTTGTTTTTCCTTTGAGTGACACAACCTTACTTTGCATTAAAACTCAATGCAAATAGATGCTCATACACCAACATCACTCCCCCAACTGGGTGGGGGGAAGTCAGTGGAAGGGGAAGTCAAAGTCTAGTTTGGTATTCATATCAGAGTTGTTTTTAAAAGCACATTTCTCTCAAATTAACCCTGGGGTGTCCCACTGTGATTTGGGCAAAGCTTTGAATTTTCTGGAGGTGGACAGTCAAACTTTAAATAAAATTTGGAGGCTGGGCACAGTGACTCACACGTGTAATCCCAGCATTTTGTGAGGCTGAGGTGGAGGGATCACTTGAGGCCAGGAGTTCAAGACCAGCCTGGGCAACATGACGAGACCCTGTTTCTACTAAAAATACAAAGATTAGCCAGGCATAGTGGTGTATGCCTGTAATCCTAGCCACTTGGGAGGCTGAGGCAGGAGTATGGCTTGAACCTGGGAGGCAGGGGTTGCACTGAGCCGAGATCACACCGCTGCACTCTAGCCTAGGTGACAGAGTGAGACTCTGTCTCAAAAAAATTAAAAATACAAGAATTTGTAAAGTCAAGTTGGGCCCATGACTGAGATCAAGTTGTGATCCTATGGTTGGTCTCTTTATACATCAAGGGAAAATAAAATATCACTAATATTTTCTAAATGACCTCTCATTTGGATTCTCTAGCTCCTCTGTCCAAACCCCATGCCACATATCAGCTGGCTGAAGATAAAATTGGTCACGCAGTGTTGAGATTGGGGTTGCTGTTATTACACCTCATCCCCGCCCCTGCTCGGCATCCACAAATAGTCATCTTCAATGAAACGTCCCTCCTGCCCCTGGCTGCCTTATTTTATGCATGTCCAACCATAACCACTGCTTGTCAGTGGGTCTCAACCTTGGCTGCACCTTGGAATTTCCTGGGGAGTTGAGGCAATACCAAGGCTCTGTCTCACTTAGCATGGTGTTTTCAAGGTCCATCCACGTTGTGGTACACACCAGAATTTCCATTGCATGGATACAGCACGTTTTGTTTATTCATTCATCAATCAAATGGCCGTTTTGGTTGTTGCTACCTTTTGATCATTATATGTATTATGTGATTCCGTTTATGTGAAGTGTCCAGAACAGGCAAATCTATAGAGGCAGAAAGCAGGTGAGTGGCTGCCAGGAGCTGGGGGAAAGGGGACGGGATGGAGAGTTGCTTGATGGGTCCAGGTTTTTTTTTTTTTAAGAGGTTAATGAAAATGTTTTGGAACTAGACAGAGGTGATGGTTGCTTAACGTTTTGAATGTATTTAATGACACTGAAGTGTATCTTTTCACACAGGGTCTTATAAGTTATGTGAATTTTGCCTCATTAAAAAATACTGCCAGGTGCAATGGCTCATACCTATAATTGCAGCACTTTGGGTGGCTGAGGTGGGTGGATCACCTGAGGCCAGGAGTTCGAGACCTGCCTGGCCAACATGGCAAAACCCTGTGTCTGTCTCTACTAAAAACACAAAATTAGCTGAGCATGGTGGTGCACCTATAATCTCTACCTATAATCCCAGCTACTTCAGAGGCTGAGGCAGGAGAATGGCTTGAACCCGGGAGGCAGAGGTTGCAGTGAGCACAGATCGTGCCACTGCATTCCAGCCTGGGCGACAGAGCAAGACTCCCTCTTAAACGAAAACAAAACAAAAAATACTGATGCCCATGTTCCATCCCCAAGAGATTCTGCAGTAATTGATCAGGAATGCAGAGCCTGGGCACTGGGGTTTTAAAATCTCTGCAGCTGATTCTAATGTGCGGCTGTGGTTGAGAATCTCCTTCTGGAATGGACTCGTTCATGTTTTACTTGTGTTCTGTTCTAGTCTCTAGCATGCCCGTGCCTTTCTGTTTCCCTTCACATCTTTGGGGGGTAATTTTTATAGTGCAGTTTGACAACCATTTGTCTCAAAATGCACTGGGATCCATCTTAACCAGGTGGCTCCCTGTGTCCAACTGTGAGCTGCCAAGTCAGAGTCTTGTGGGTGGCACCCGGGACTGTGCGTATTAGTCAGTGACTGAGAACTATGTCTGAACACTCCTAGGTTTCCCCTGTGTTTGCCCTTTCATTTCACATTGAGACCCTTTTGTGTGCTGACCACTGGGCTGTTGCATGTGGACATATCATGAAAAAGGCAGTCTGGATGCAGTGGCTCATGCCTATAACCCCAGCAGTTTGGGAGGCCGAGACAGGCAAATCACTTGAAGCTGGGAGTTCAAGACCTGCCTGGCCTACATGGCAAAATCCTGCCTCTACCAAAAATATGAAATTACCCAGGTGTGTTGACGTGTGCTTTGATCCCAGCTACTGGGGAGGCTGACCCTGCAGTGAGCTGAGATTGCACCATTGCACTCCAGCCTTGGTGACAAAGTGAGACTGTCTCAAAAAAAAAAAAAAAAAAAAAAAAAAAAAGGCAGAGATGGTCCTTCCTTTCTGTAGCACTCAGTAAAACAAGAAAGCTCATGATGTTCTGCCACTTGTCAGAAATATATTTGGTATATGTAGCTGGGGTCACATGCTTAACCTACATATTGAAAGCTTCTGGGTAGGAGGAAAACAGTCATCACAGCCTGGCAAAACTGTCTCCGAGGACAGGTCTCCCTGGGGAGACTGAGACCACAACTCTGAAATCAGAGTTCAAATCCAAGCTCTGAATTTCCTTTGGGTAATGTAAATAACCTAAGACAGTTTCTGTATTAGTTATCTGTTCCTATGCAACAAAATTGCTATAAACTTTGTAGCTTGAGACAGCACACATTTATCCCTGATGGTTTGTGTGGGTCAGGAATCCAGGCGTAACCTAGCTGGGTTCAGTGCAGGGCTGCAGCCATCCGTCAGCCAGGGCTCGGCTCTCATCTGGAGGCTTGACGGGTGATGGGTTGGCTTCCAGGCTCATCTGGCTGTTGGCAGCATTCAGTTCCTTGCAGGCTGCTGCACTTAGGGTCTCAGATTCTTGCTGCCCTCAGCTTCTTGCCACATGGGCCTCTCTACCTGGCCACTCATGACATAGCAGCTTGCATCTTCAAAACCAGCAACCCAGACAACCTCCCAGTAAGACAACTTCTCATCCTAACATAATCACATACATCGCATCAGCTCTGCCATATTCTCTTGGTTATAAGAAAGTTAATGGGTGCCACCCACATTCACAGGGAGGGGGTTATACAAGGGTGTCAGTATGAGGATGGGGGACAACTGGGGATCATAGTTTTCTCTACATAGAATGGGGGTAATTATGCTTTTTACCTCCAGGACTATAATGCATATGAAATGAGAGGATGCATGGATACCTCTTATCAGAGAGTGAGGACTTCATAAATATTAACTTCATTGTTACTTATTATTACTACCATTGCTAATATCATCAGATCAACACTGGTCATTGGTCTCCTGCCTGTGAAAGGCGTCTCCCTCCATTGCCCCAGGTTTTTCCTGAGCTTCTCCTGTGTTCTCATAGATGTCTTCTTCATCCAATCTTGGAAATAGAATCTTGAGCCCTGAATCTTTTTTCCAATCTGACTTGTCTGAAGCATGCACTAAGCTATCTGGGTGTTCAGATTGGGTGTAGCATTTTATAAAAAGCAACATCTCCATCCATGTTGGATGCATCTTTGAGGGACTATGTTTCCAGTGGCCTCTCATGACTTGGTCTCTTCCTCATTTAGGATTCTTTGCTAGAACAGCAGGAGACAGTTTCCCATCCCGTGTTTTGAGTCTGCATTCCAATTTCCCACTTGGGAAATGTTTACGTACTCAGAACCTATTGAATCTGTTTAATTTAAAAATATGTGAATGCTCTGGGCTAGATACTGTGCTTGATTCCAGGGATCTGGAAACGTCAGCAAAACAAACCCTCGGTTCTCACTGAGCTCGCAGTTCAATGGAGGAATTTATCTTTTTTTTTTTTTTTGAGGCAGAGTCTCACTCTTTGGCCCAGGCTGGAGTGCAGTGGCGTGATCTCAGCTCCCTGCAACCTCTACCTCATGGGTTCAAGCGATTCTCCTGCCTCAGCCTCCTGAGTAGCTGGGATTACAGATGTGCATGACCACACCTGGCTAATTTTTGTATTTTTAATGGAGATGGGGTTTTACCATGTTGGTAAGGCTGGTCTGAAACTGCTGACCTCATGGTCCGCTTGCCTTGGCCTCCCAAAGTGCTGGGGTTACAGGCATGAGCTACCACACCCACCTGGAATTTACCTTTTAATTAATTAATTATTATTTTTTAACAATAGAGCTCTTGAACATATTCTTCCTATCTGACATTTTATATTCTTTGACCAATGTCTTTTCCCCTCCCACTGCTCCTGGCAACCACCATTCTATATATATATATATATATATATATATGTATATTTTAACATCTCTGAGTTCAGCTTTTTGGATTCCACATACATTTGAGATCATGTCGTTATTTGTCTTTCTGAGCTTGGCTTAGTTTGCTTTTCTTAATGTCCTCCAGGTTCATCTGTGTTGTTGCAAATGACAGGATTTTCTTCTTTTTAAAGGCCAAATAGTATTCCATTGTGTATATATTCCCTATCCATTTATCCATGATGGACACGTAGGTTGCTTCTATGTATTGTCTATTGTGGATAGTGCTGCAGTGAACCTGAGAGTGTAGATATCTCTTCAGCTGACTGACTTCAGTTCCTTTGGATACATGCCCAGATATGTGATTGCTGGATCATATGGTAGTTCTTTTTTTTTTTTTTTTTTTTTGAGAGACACAACCTCCGTCACCTGGCTAGAGTGCAGTGGCATGATCTCAGTTCACTGCAACCTCCAACTCCTGGGTTCAAGTGATCCTCCTGCCTCACCCTCCCCAGCAGCTGGGACTACAGGCATGCACCACCACACCTGGCTAATTTTTGTATTTTTAGTAGAGTAGAGATGGGTGTTTCACCATGTTGGCCAGGATGGTCTTGACCTTTTGACCTCAAGATCCACCCGCTTTAGCCTCCCAAAGTGCTGGGATTACAGGCGTGAGTCACCGTGCCCTGCTGGTATTTCTGCTCTTAATTTTTTGAGGGAACTCTGTAGTGTTTTCCATAATGGCTGTAGTAGTTTACATTCCCAAGACAGCATGGAAGCATTCACTTGCATCCTCACCAACACTTGCTATCATTTATCTTTTTTATCATAGTTGTTCTGATAGGTGTTAGGTGATATATCATTGTGGCTTTAATTAACATTTCCTTGCTAATTAGTGATTTTAAACATTTTTCATATACCTGTTGGTCATTTGTATGTCTTCGTTTGAAAAATGTCTACTCAGATCATTTGCCCATTTCTTATTTTCTTACTATTGAGTTGTTTGAGTTCCCTATATATTTTGGAGTTCCTTATATATATTCTAACTTTGTCCGATGTATGGTTTGCAAATATTTTCTCCCATCCCATAGATTGTTTCTTCAATGGAGGAGTTTAGACTTGAGGCCACTGTGTCTCAATTTATGACAAATTACTGGTTGCATGTAAGGTTTTAGGTGGACCAATAGCTGATTGTAGGCGCTACACAGGTTTGGTATTAAATATTTTAATCACACTGTGATACACTTACTCCCTTTTAGATTCTCTTTGATTCTGTATGAATAGGCCAGAAACAGGGTCTGTTAGGTATTAATGTCTTTAACACTTTGTATTCTCCCTTTTAAACATAGAAAGTAAGGTGTTGCCCAGATACTTTTGTAGACAAAGGTTCCAGCTAGAATTAAATACAAGGTTATTTTTCCATTGAATTAACTCTTTGCAGTCATAGCAGTAGACAGTGAATCCTCTGAAAACAAATGTATTTAAATAAAAGACTTGATCGGCTGCCCTTTGAACAAAAGGCAGCTACAGTTAAGCACCCATTGATGGTTGCTAGGTCTACTGATGGTTTAAGAAAATAAGGAAGTTTCGATTTTTATGTGAAATTTTCTAATTATTACGTGTTAGATCAAATAAAAAATACCTTGCGGTTTAAACGAAGTATATCGTAGGCAGCTGGTTTGTAACTTCTGTAGTGAGTAGTGTAATAAGAGACTGTATTTAATTTTGAATTAATAGTAAGATTAAATCTTGGGAGAGTGTTGGGGTGAATAAGTCTCAGAATGATGGCGTTTTAATTTCTAGAGCACTCCAAAATAAACCTTCCCTCCCTCCATCCCTTGCTCCATCCCCCTCCTTTCATTTCATTTCATTATTTCTCTGCTATGCAGAGTTTGGTTCTTCACAACTTGGCTGGAAACATTCATGAAGACTGCCCGGTAAGCTAGAGGTTGGCTTGTTGGGACAAACAAAGGAAAAGATGCAGAAAAAAAACCCCAGTGAAAATGATAATGAGATTGTTGAGAAATTCAGTATTTTGCAGAGCACAGACAGGACTGAGTTTGTGATAGCAGGAATTGTGTGTTCTATGTGATTTTAAAAATATATATGTTAAAATGCACAGATCTTAAGCATTCAATTTGATGAGTTTTGACTTGCATACACTCACACAACCATCGTGCCAAACAAAATTTATAATGTTTCTTTGGCCCTGGAAAGTTCTCTCACAGCCCTGTCACATAACCCTGTAGCCTTCCAGGGGCAATCACTGTTCTAACAATTTCCATGACCGTGGATTAAATTAATGAGGTCCTGGGATCATAGTATGCACTCCTTTGTGCCTGGCTTTTTTGTTGTTATTGTTGCTCAAAAAGATGTTTTAGAAATCAATCCATATTGTGAATGTCAGTGGCTCTTTTTCTTTTTTGACATTTAGGTAAGTAGCAGTTCACTGAATGCATAGTTCATAATTCATTTATCTGCCAGTTGTTAGGCATTTGTTTCCAGTTTTTGCTTATTATGAATAAAACTTCTATGAATAAATATTTACCAAACTTTGTGTGAATATATTCTCATTCTTTTAGGTAAATTCTCAGGAGTAGAATTGCTGAGTCATAGGGTAGATGTGTGTTTAACTTTATGAGAAACTGGTAAAGTTTTCCAAAGTGGTTTCACCATTCTCACCAGCCACGTGTGAAAGTCCCACTTGCCTCACATCCTTGCCAACATCTGCCCTTGCCATTATTTTTGATTATGGCCATTTCAGTCATTGATTTTTATATATTGACTTTGTATCTAGAAATATTTCTAAGTTAATTTGGTGAGCTTTTTGTGGATTTCTTGGGACTTTCTAATGTATACAATCATGTCATTTGCAAATAATGATAGTTTTTCTTCTTTTTCCTGTAATTTTTATGCATGTTTTAAATTTTTTTCCCTATTGAACTAACTACGAATTCTAGTAAAATTGTGGATACACGTGGGGATAATGAATATTTTTGCCTTATTCCTGATCTTAAGGGAAAAACATTCATTGTTTTACCACTAAATATGATGTTAGTTATAGGCTTTCTTTAAATAGATGCGCTTTATCACATTGAGGAAGTTTCTCTTTATTCCTAGTTTCCTGAGAGTTTTTGTAAAAATCATGAATGCGTATTAAATTTTGTCAAATGCCTTTTTTTTTTGCATATATTGAGAAAATTGTAAGTTTTTTTTTTCTTCCTTTTTTCTCTTAGTGTGTTAAATTACTCTAACTACATTTTGGAATGATGAACCAATCTCACATTCCTCAGATAAATCTCATTTGGTCATACTATATTATCCTTTTAATAAATTGCTGGATTTCACTTGCAAGTATTTTGTTAAAGATTTTTGCATGAATTTTCATGAAGGATATATATATATATATATTTTGTATGCACATATGCTGGTCTTAAAAATGGGTTGAAAGTATTCTCATCTCAGGAAAAAAGGCCATAAGAATGATACAATGGATCTGGGGCCTCGGGGGAAGGGTGGGAGGGGGTGAGGAATGAAAGAGTACACACTGGATAAATTGTATGCTGCTTGGGTGATGTGTGCACCAAAATCTCAGAAATCAACACTGATGAACTTACTCATGTCACCAAACACCACCCGTTCCCCAAAAACCTATTGGAATAATAATAAAAAAGAAAGTGGCCTCATCTCTACTATTTTCTGAAATAATTTAAGTAATATTTGTTTGATTGATTGATTGATTGATTTTGAGATGGAGTCTTACTCTGTCACCCAGTCTGGAGGGCAGTGGCAGGATTTTGGCTCACTGCAACCTCTGCCTCCTGGGTTCAAGCAATTCTCTGCGTTAGCTGGTATTACAGGTGCTCATCACCATGTCCGGCTAATTTTTGTCTTTTTAGTAGAGATGGGGTTTCACCATCTTGGCTAGGCTGGTCTTGAACTCCTGACCTCGTGATCCACCCACCTTGGCCTCCCAAAGTGCTGGGATTACAGACATGAGCCACCATGCTCAGCCTTATTATTTAGTTTTTTAAAGAATTGGGTTAGGCATGCTGGCTTACACCTGTAATCCTAGTACTTTGGGAGGTCAAGATGGGCAGATCACCTGAGGCTGGGAGTTCGAGACCAGACTGACCAATATGGAGAAACCCTATTTCTACTAAAAGTACAAAAAAAAAACTATCTAGGCGTGGTGGCACATGCCTGTAATTCAACTACTTGGGAGGCTGAGGCAGGAGAATTGCTTCAACCCCGGAGGTGGAGGTTGTGGTGAGCCGAGATCACGCCACTGCACTCCAGCCTGGGCAACAAGAGCGAAACTCCATTAAAAAAAAAAAAATTGATAAAATTTGCCATCTGGGACTGGACTTTTCCTTGTGGGAAAATGTTAACTTATGAATTCAATTTATGTGATAACTAAAACTTTTCATATTTTCTAGTCACTTTTTTTGTTTTTGTTTTGGTACTTTGTGGTACTTTGTTCATTTCATCTAGGTTGTTGAATTTATTCCCACAATAAATGATATTTTTGAAAAACAAAATGTCATTCATTTTGTCTGTTTTATTATTTAGTGGCTGTTGTGATGTTCCCTCTCTAACTGTTGGTTTTGGTAAGTTTTTTTTCTCTTTCTCTTTTTTGTCCTGATTACTGTTTTTAGGTTTATTTTTGGTAGACAGTCCTTAAAATAGCTTCCAATATCCTCTGCCTCTTGATATCCACATCCTTGTGTAATCTCCTCCCCTCGTGTATGAACTGAAGTTAGCAACTCACTTCTAATGAATAGAACATGGAGAAAGCAACCGGATGTTACCTTTGAGACCAGTTTACAGAAAGACCCCTGCTTCCATCTTGTTTGTCCTTTCTAGCTCTCCTCCATGCTTGTTCTAATGAAAGCCAGCTAGGAGAGAATCCTGCAGCCAGCAGCCACTAAAGTCCTCAGTCCAGTAGCCTGCCCCTGTTTGCAGACTTCCAACAGCTATATAAGTGAGCTTGGATACAGCGCTCCATCTCCTTAGTAAATCCTGGAGATAACTGCCATCTGGGCTGACATCTTGATTACGGTCTCATAAAAGAACCACATGCTACAGGCACCCAGATGAAACTCTGTAGAAACTGTGAGATAACAGATGTTTGTTTTAAGTCACTAAGTTTTAGGATAGTTTGTTGTACAGCTATGGTTAGCTAATATAGTGTTTATTGATTTTATTCATTATTTTAAGAAACCAACTTTTGGTTTTGTTGAGTTTTTCTATTGTTCATATATTTTCTGTTTCATTGATTTTTCTCTCATTTTTATTTTCTTTCTTGTAGTTACTTTGAGCTTCATTTGCTCTTCTTTAGCTTCTTAAGGTTTTAGTTTAGAGCATTCATTTTGTAGCTTTCTTATTTTCTAATAGAGACATTTAATGCACTATATATCTAGGCTAGTGTTGGTTTATCTGTATATCACAAATTTCAATATATTGTCTTTTGGCTACCATACAGTTAAAAATATTTTCCAATTCCCCCCATATTTTAGTCTTTGGGCATTTAGAAGTGAGTTATTTAATTTCTAAATATTTGGTAATTTTCTAGATAACTTATTTTTAGTAATTTTTAGTTAAATTCTCTTGTCAGAGAAATCATCTTTTGGATTTCAATATTTTGTAAGTTTGATGAGACTAGCTTTATGGAGCAGCAGCATATGGTCTCTCTTAATGAATGTTCCATGGGCACTTGAAAAGAATGTGTATTCTATAGTTTTTGGGTCTGTCATACTATAAATATCAAGTAGGTCAAGTCGGTTGATTGTGTCGTTCAAATTTTATAAATGCCTACTAATATTTTCTGGTTGCTTTATCAATTACTTAGAATGGAGTGTTAAAAGCCTTACAGAATTGTTGATAAATTTATCTTTCAATTATTGCATTATATATTTTGAAGCTCTATTAATAGGTACAGCATACATATTTAGGGTTATTTTGTCTTGTTTATAAATTGAGCCTTTTATCGTTATAAAATGACCATTTTTACTTCTAGCAACGCTCCTTGTCTTGAGGTTTATTTTGTCTGATGTTGTTCATGCCAAACCAACTCTCAAACTCTTAATGTTTGGATGGCATATCTGAATAGTGTTTCCCACCTTTTTTAGTGTAATCTGTGTGTGTTGTATATTTAAATTGTATTTCTTATAAATTGCATATAGTTAATCTTGCTTTTATTGGTTTAATTTGTCAATCTGTGCCTTGTATATGGAATGTTTAGTCCATTTATATTTAATGTAATTATGAATGTGGTCAGGTTGAAGTCTGTCTTGGCTTTTATTTTTTGTTTGTATCCTCTGTTCTTTGTTCTTCCTTTTCTCTTTTACCACCTTCTTTTAGGTTAATACGTTTTTTGTAGTATTTTGTGTGTGCTTTTTTGGGGTGTTGCTTTGGTTGATAAATAAAACTTCAAGTTATAAAATGGCCTCTAATTTATGATTCAGGAATATAGCTGCCTTAAGCTTAGACTCAGAGAGGCTGCTGGTCTTTACTGGAGTGGATGCTTCGCTGGTTTTATTAATATTATCATCATGGTGTTGATGGATCCCTATAGCACAGAGCACATGGGATATTATCATTGTTCTCCCTGGGATTTTCTGTCAGGCTGTAACACATGAGCTGCATGGGCAGAGGATTTTTTGCAGACAAGCCACACAAGGCTCAGTCTGCATTAAATGCTAGTCTTTTGGAGTCTGTATTTCAGTTCCACGGTCAAGCTGTGTCTCTCTCTAGGGACTTCCAGACTTCTGTTTGCTGTCACCTCTCTTTCCATCACAGCTGCTCTCAGTCTGTTAGGAGGCAGGGAACATTCTGAAACCCTGGAGAAAAGCTGGCTGTGGGAGTCACAGATGCCAGTGTTTTAGATAAACTTCAGACATGCTTCTGATGTTGAGGGTCTTGATTCCAAACAGTGTGCGTCCCTTCTCTCCCCGACCACGGTGCCCGTTTTAGGAAAAAGGAAACAGGCCTTATAGGTGTTTAATTATCATTCACTCCATTCCTCTTCATTTTTTTTTGTTTTGTTTATGACTTAGATTAATTCTGAATCTCTTGTACCTGGACTCCTATGAAAATTCCAATAAAGCAAAAATGATTAAAATTGAATTGCCAATAGAAGCTGAGATGCCTTTTTTCCCCCGGAGCTAGGTTCAGCATCTAAATAAGGGGGGAGGCCCACACCCTGCATATCAGCCTTTCAAACAAGGCACAGTGGGAGTACCTGAGTTTGGATCCATAAATACAAAACAGGAAATCTTAAATGGAACTTTTCTTTATGTTTTTTTAAAAAAATCCAATATGAGATTATAGCTGATCATAATTTAATTTTTCATTTCCATTTGAACTTTAATTTTACTTAAATTTCCTTCTGACAAATCTCCAAAGGAATATTTAAGTGACACAGCATAATGCTGGCAGATTATTCATATATCAGCCCTTAGGCTACCAAGGAAGGCTTCATCATCTCAGAGTGAGTTTTATTGGAATCTGTAGCTCACAAAATATTGCTTTCTGACAGCTCCTGTGCAGTAGAATTTAAAGGCTTAAGTTTTGGGAGGATTTACACATTGGTAGCATCCTCTGCTACACCTTTTAGGGACATTAAATCAGGAGGCTCCCCAGTGGTAGTCTTGTAGAAGGGTGTTCCATAATCCTCCCACATTTGTATTACAGGTATGTGGGTCTTGGAACAGCTCTTTATCCCCCTGCTTTTTGAACCTGATTGGGGCAACTGTGTTCTTCTGTCTTGTGTGCTTTAGGGGAGTTGAGTCTGTCTTGGTGATCTAAACATGGACACACAATCGTGTCCCAGTTCACCTGTTCTTTGTTCATTTGTGCATTCACTCATTCATTGAATAAATGCCTATTAAGCACCTCCTATTGCCAGATACTCTTCTAAGTCCTGGGGACTTCAGTAGTGAATAAATCAGATATTGTTGCTCTGTTCATGGAGCTCATGAGCTAGCAGGGAAGACAAGAAATTAGACTTGTAAACATACAAATAAATCCATCATAACTGGGGATGAGAGCCATGAAGGAAATAATTTCTATGTGGAAGAGGGATTTTAGCTGGGACCTGGAGGACTGTTAGATGTTAGCCAGATAAAGTGTTTTTTTCTCCCCCAAACAGTATAGAGAGATGTTTTCATTTGCATTTATCCTATTCCCAGTGAATTTGAACCTCTTCATGACAGTACTGGCAATTTGAATCTTGTTTCATGAAATTTGCCTATTCATATCCTTTACCTATTTTTCAATTCTTTGTCTTTTGCTTATTGCCTTGGGGGAGTTTTGCCTTTCACAGTTAGATTTTCAGCCACCTGCAGCTTGTGTGATCTAGTGTGTCTCAGGTGGGCTTTGCAAGGGGGCAGATAGAATGAAGATCACCCTGTGTGAAGTCTGAACAGGTAGCCTTACAGAATGCTAGTTTGGTCAGATCAGCCTTGGACCAACTTGAGTACCACATGTTTCAGAATCAGTGAGGGAAGCTATTTCACCTGCCACACTTACTTACAGAAGCTGGGGCTCATATTAAAGAGAGATCAAGTGTTCTGCTTCTGAGCCTGGCACCACACAGGCTTTTATTGTGGTCAGCAACATCTTGCTAGAGATTCTTCCCATGGAGTTCCTGAAATACCTGCTTTCTGTCCTCTGCTGGGAGTCCCTTACATCTGTGGAGAATGATTGATGAGGGGGGCTGGCAGGAAATGATGGGGTCTATTTTCCCCTCAACACTGTATCTCTAGATGTTTCCCTTGATTCCTTCAAAGACCATGTTTTACCCTATTGATTAGTAAAACAAAGCGGCTTTCAGAAACCTGCTGTTAGGATCTGTGAGATTTTATTGAATCTTACTTCTCCATATTTCTTGCCCTTGCAAGAAATTTCTTGTGAAATTATTTTCTTGTGAAAAATGAATCCTGCAGAAGAAGAAACGGGAAATCCCACAGATGCAGAAGCAAGGTGGCACACATGCAGATGGACACTTCTGGATGACGGGAAGCCATTTAGGATTTTAAACAGGGAGGTACACTTCAGTTTCAGAATGGTGAGTAAGCCAGATGCGGTGGCTTATGCCTATAATCCCAACACATCAAAGGCCTAGGTGGGAAGATTGCTGTAGCCCAGAAGTTTGAGACCAGCCTGGGAACACGGTGAGACCCCATCTATAGAAAAATTAAAAAATTAGCTCCGCATGGTGGCACACACCTGCAGTCCCAGTTACTCAGGAGGCTGGAGGCAGGAGGATTGCTTGAGCGTCGTAGTTTGAGACCAACATGGGCAATGTAGTGAGATCCCCATCTCAACAAAAAATACACACATACATAAAAATAACTAGGCGTAGTGGAGTATACCGGTAGTCCCAGCTACTTGGAAGGCTGAGACGGGAGGATTGCTTGAGCCCAGGAGGTTGAGGCTGCAGTGAACCAAAGTTATGCCATTGCACTCCAGCCTGGGCAACATAGCAAGACCCTGTCTCCCCAAAAATAAATAATAGAATGGTGAGTAAAGAAGACTTAAAACTTTCACTGATTTGGATAACAGCCCTTACCAATATGCCAGGTACTCCCTTTCTGAGGGAAGAGGTCTAGAATTCATTCATTCATTCATTCGTTCATTTATTTGAGACGGTGTTTCACTCTTGTCACCCAGGCTGGAGTGCAGTGGTGCGATCTCAGTTCACTGCAACCTCCACCTCCTGGGTTCAAGTGATTCTTCTGCCTCAGCCTCCCAAGTAGCTGGGATTACAGGTACCCACCACCATGCCTGGCCGACTTTTGTACTTTTAGTAGAGATGAGGTTTCACCATGTTGGCCTAGCTGGTTTTGAACTCCTGACTTCCACCTAGTCCTCCCAAAGTGGTGGAATTACAGGCATGAGCCACTGCGCTTGACTGGGGTGTTGCAGAATTCTGATAATTAGAGATTTATCATGAAAGACTGAGTTAAATGCATAGCAGTGCTCTGCAGAGCAAGGTAAAGTTGCTACTGAGAGAGCATGCCCTTTTTGCCCTACCCTGCCTTGCATTGCCTGGGTCACTTTATGCAAGCCTTGTATCTGCTGGAGTCCCAGTCTGCTGTGTTCTGCAGGACCGTGGGGCAAAGCATCACATCACTGCTGGGTCAGAGCAAGCTTCATCCTCCTCCACTTCTTTGCTGTCATCAGGGATTTCGAGGATAATTTGGTGTAAGTCAAGGAGAATCATGTCTAGAAGCAGCAGCCACTGGGAGTGAGGCTTATTTCTCCTCCCCCATGACAGGTATCTCAGCAGAACTTTGGTAATCTTGATTGGCTGGTTAGTGCACAGATATGAAATTAGTATTTTCACTTCAGCTTAAGCCTCTCCATGGGGAGAAAACCCAAAACAAAAACAACAACAAAAACCAGAACCACCACCAACACGGCTGTTCTTGGGGCTTGGCAATGGAGTTGGTTACTTGTTAAATATCAGCTGGTGGGTCCCCAGGTTAACGACTGTCATTGCTTTGCTTGCATTTCATGCTTGCATGGTTTAGGGAGGCATTTGACAAGTCCTGTTTCTGGGTACACACCAGGAGACTTCTCTGGCACTCAGGTGTGCAGACCTGGTTTTACTTCTTTTGAATCTGCTTCACACCCACCTGCCCAGGATTTTCTGGACTGCTCATTCTCTCCCTGCCATTTACCCCTCCCTCCCTCCATTTAAAAATAATCACAAAGGAAACACATGCTCATGGTGAAGTTAAAATTAAAACAGCAGAGAAGGACGTAGAAGGAAAAGGCATCCTCCCATACCACTTCCCTTCCTTATGCCACCGTTTTCTGAGGGTGCCGCATTCACCCCTGTTCATAGTGTCAGGGGCTTTATTCCCGACGTTTTGATGCAGTTACTAACACATACCTGATCTCATACACACGGAATTATGCACACATGTGCCCGTACACATATGCCTAAGGGTCTTAGATTTTATATATTCGTTTATTTTTATTTGCTATTACTTTTTAGAGACAGGGTTCACTCTGTCACCCGGGTTGGAGTGCGGGCACCAACATACCTTACAGCAACCTCAAAGTCTAGGGCTTAAGCAGTCCTCCCACCTCAGCCTCCTGCGTAGCTATGACTGCAGGCATGTGCCACCATGCCCAGCTACATTATTTATTTATTTATTTTTTTTGGAGATGGAGTTTCGCACTTGTTACCCAGGCTGGAGTGCAATGGCGGGATCTCGGCTCACCGCAACCTCCGCCTCCTGGGTTCAGGCAATTCTCCTGCCTCAGCCTCCTGAGTAGCTGGGATTACAGGCAAGCGCCACCATGCCCAGGTGATTTTTTGTATTTTTTAGTAGAGACGGGGTTTCACCATGTTGACCAGGATGGTCTCGATCTCTTGACCTCGTGATCCACCCGCCTCGGCCTCCCAAAGTGCTGGGATTACAGGCTTGAGCCACCGCGCCCGGCCTTTTTATTTTTTTTTATTTGTCGACATGAGATCTAGGGTGTGGCCCAGGCTGGTCTCAAACTCCTGGTCTCAGGCAATCCTCCTGTCTTGGCCTCATGAAGTGCTAAAATTATAAGCTTGAACCATTGTACCTGACCATAATAGCTGTAATTTAAAATGGTCATGTCTGTGATAAAAAATAAAGCAGCACTGAGAGGTTTATAATGAAAAATAATCAGCCCCCAGGGACGGTGGCCCATGCCTGTAATCCCAGCACTTTGGGAGGCTGAGGCGGGTGGATCACTTGAGGTCAGGAGTTTGAGACCAGCGTGGCCAACATTGTAAAATCCCATCTCTACTGAAAATACAAAATCAGCTGGGCATGGTGGCAGATGCCTGTAATCCCAGCTACTCAGGAGGCTGAATCAGGAGAATCACTTGAACCCGGGACGGGGAGGTTGCAGTGAGCCAAGATTGCACCACTATGCTGCAGCCTGGGTGACAGAGTGAGACTCCATCTCAAAAAATAAAAAAAAAAATAAAAAATGAAAAGACTCAGTTTCTACCTTTGTCCGTTCCCAAGAGGCAACAACTTTGAATTCTCTTAGCTTCAGCCCTCCAGTGGTGGTTATCCCCAAGGCTCAGATAATATGTGTATCTTGCTGGTTCTTGATTGGCCAATTTCAGTCATTGTTAATTCAGAATTATGGCTGTAATAGATGAGATTTAGCCTCATCTCAATC
Organism: Cebus imitator; assembly: GCF_001604975.1. Classification (NCBI taxonomy): domain Eukaryota; kingdom Metazoa; phylum Chordata; class Mammalia; order Primates; family Cebidae; genus Cebus; species Cebus imitator. Next base: position 1,026,402 of record NW_016107661.1, read on the forward strand.
CCATGTGTCCCCTTCCTTTAACGTCAACAAATTGCTATTTTTACTATATTTAGTAGAATAAACACAGTGAGATTATTTTGGCTATACGAATATTCTTTTCAGAGCCAATAGTACTAAGGTGACATTTTTTTTCTTCTGGAGTTTATAGTCTCCTTTCTTTTTACTTTCAACTATTTGTCTTTGCTATGTGTTACATATGTTCCAATATTTGTCTTATATCAAGTATACAGTCAATAATTTCCTCTCTTGTATCTTTTTCTGGAGATCTCACTGGCAGATTCCCAGTGCTCCAATTTGCCCTGCATGGGTGTTGTCCTGAGACCTCCCTGCTGAGTGCAGTGAGTTTTCAGCTCTGCATTTGTCTCTCACCTCCACAGGGCTTGGCTTGGCAGTGCCAGGTCTTAGACCCTGTAGGGTTCTTGAAGGGGATCCACTTTTTCCGTGGCTGATCCCTTTCCTTTCTCTTGTTGTCTTGGCTAGAGTTTCCTCTACCCCACTTCCTGTCAACTTCCTGAAACATACTCTATGAATGTGTTAAAATCTGTCTTTAACATGACAGCTCCATCTCTCTCTTGTAATTCTTGCAGATCCCTGACTTTTAAAATTCCTTTACTATCATTTTATTAGGTTTTAGGAGGAGATAAATGTTTATACTTTGGGGACGTCGTCTCCTTTAAACCAGAAGTCTTACTTAGGGTTTAAAAAGTTTCTCTCAGTCTCTCTGTCTCTTTTTATCTCATGCCTCTGTCACTCTTTCTCTCCGTATTGTTTTTCACTTAGATCTAGTCGTTGGTAACAGTTCTCATAGGTGAAGTAACTCTCCTCTCAGACAAAACTAGGTAGAGCGTAGTGCTTATAAGCCACAGTAAATAACACTGAGGTTGATTAATCCTAAAGTTTACGCAGAGGTTCATAATGCCTTGCCATGCTTTTTAAGTGTTGAAACTTTCTATTTTTAAATTGTTTTTTAATTTTTATAGGCATGAGGGTACAAGTGCCATTCTGTTGCATGGCTTTGTTGCCTAGAGGTGAAGTGTGGGCTTTAAGTGTCACTATCATCTAAATAGCCTACATCATACCCATGAAGTCATTTCCCCTTCCTCACTCCCTTCCCACTCTCTTACCCTTCTGAATGTCCAATTTTGTAATGCCATTCAGTGCTTTCCGATTATGATTATAGAGAGTATGATTTTATAAAGGAATGAAACAGAAGAGAAGCATTTTTATTAAACTATACCGTATGTGTCTAGATATTCACAGACACAGAAAACAACAGTTCATCTGACTGCCAAAGGCTTCGTTTACTTGCCTGGCATTTTTAGATGTATCACAGGGATTATTTCTTGGGTCATTTTCAAATTTAAGCTGGCCAAAGCTTCTTTTTCTGGTCCTTTGATTTAGAGAGAGCTGCTTGTTCCTCTCTGCATTCTGCGAACTGATAGGGAGCCTGGAAACCTTTGTGGCTTAGCCATGGATGTACTGTTCCTATTTTTCTCTTAAGATTCGGCTCTAATGTTACCTCCTTCCCAGAATCTTTTCTGATATGCCCTGGCATGGGCAGCAGAGTGCAGAGGTAAAAAGTGGGGACTTTGATCCCAGCACTTTGGGAGGCTGAGGTGGGTTGATCACGTGAGGCCAGGAGTTTGAGACCAGCCTGGCCAACATGGGGAAACCCTGTCTCTACAAAAAATCCCAAAATTAGCTCGGCATGGTGGTATGCACCTGTAATCCCAGATACTCAGGAGGCTGAGGCAGAGAATTGCTTGAGGAGAAGGTCGCAGTGAGCCGAGATTATGCCACTGCACTCCAGCCTGGGCAACCAGAGTGAGACTCTATTAAAAACAAACAAAAAAAAGTGTGGACTTTGGAATTAGGCAGATATATTAGAGTCCCAGCTTCAACTTTTTCCAGATATAGTGAACTCACGCACAGTATTCAACATTTCTGAGTCTCTGTTTTCTCACCTGTATATGGGGGAGGGGGTGATAATTTTACCTGTCCACGTCATTTTGGCTGGGCTAGAGATTCATGGGCAGAGGCTATACCCACATACCATTTTAGGGTTAGAATCAATTCCCAATTTATGAACAACTTGAACAGGAGGGTTGGTGCTCGGCTGGGATGACACAGTCTATAAACAGCAGGGTCTTGCTAGACCTGAGAAATTAATTTATTGCTGGGCTATCATCTATCTTTCCTTCATTTTGGAAAAAATACTGGGGTTTACATTATTTTTCAGAAGGAACAGCATAGTTTGCCCAAAGAAACCACACTCTTTTCTTTAAAATTTTTAAAGATTTCAATAGCTTTTTGGAGTATACATGGTTTTTGGTCACCTGGATGAATTGTGTAGCAATGAAGTCTGAGATTGTAGTGTGCCCATTACCTGAATAGTGTACATTGTCCACAATATGTGGTTTCTTATCCCTCACCCCCACTTCCCCTGCTTCTGAGTCTTCAGAATTCATGATACCATTCTGTATGCCTTTATGCACCCACAGCTTAGATCCTACTTGTAAGTGAGAACATGAGGTATTTGGTTTACCATTCCTGAGTTGCTTCACTTAGAATGATGGCCTCTAGCTCCATCTAAGTTGCTGCAAAAGACATTATTTCATTATTTTTTATGGCTGAGTAGTATTCCATGGTGTGTATGTATGTGTGTATATGCATTGACTTATATATGTATATATAGAGACATATATAGATGTCTATAGATATATAGATCTATCTACGTCTATATCTATGTCTGTGTATATGATATATATGTCTATATAGATATCTAGATATAGATAGATATAGATATCTATAGATATAGATCGATCTGTCTATAGATATCTGTATCTATATAGATATCTAGATCATCTATATCTAGATATCTGTGTAGACATATATGGACATATATATCATATATATCCTATACACACACACACGCACACACACACACATATCTCACATTTTCTTTCAATGGACACATAGGTCGGTTCCATATCTTTGCAGTTGTGAATTGTGCTGCAATAACGTATGTATGCAGGTGTCTTCTTGCTATAATGACTTTTCTTTTGAGTAGGTACACAGTAGTGGGATTGCTGGATTGAGTGATAGATCTACGTTTAGTTCTTTAATATATCTCTGTACTGTTTTCCATAGACATTGTACTAATTTACATTCCCACCAGCAGTGTATAAGCATTCCCTTTTCACCACATCCACACTAACATCTATTGTCTTTTGGCTTTTTAATAATGACCGTTCTTGCAGGAGTAAAGTAGTATCTCCTTATGGTTTCAATTTGCATTTCCCCGATGGTTAGTGATGCGGACAGTGTTTTCCTATGTTTGTTGGTCATCTGTGTATCTTCTTCTGAGAAATCTCTGTTCATGTCATTTGTACACTTTCCAATGGGATAATGTCTTTTTCTTGGTGATTTGAAACTACATTCTTAGTAGGGAATAATTACAGATGTGTTGGCCTCTTCTTGTTGCCAATCTAAATGCAGCTTCAGAAAACCCCAGTTGTGCGTGGGAAGTAGCTCTGACGTTGCTCCTCCTCTAGATGTCCAGGGTCACTTGCTCCTTGCCACGGTGCTGTAATAATCTGTGAGCACATCCACCCTCCTCAATAAATAATGAGCCTTGCAAAAGCAGAGGCCATGTTCTATTAATGTCTGAATTTCCCAGTGCTTCGGATGGCACCTAATACCTAGAAGGGGCTCAGGAGATGTGGAGGGGCGGCACGAATGAAACCCCATATGTATAACACAAAGGGTCAGTGTGCTATTTTGTTGCATAAGAATAGCCAGGTAGCCTTTACTGACATGGAATGCATATTTCGGACACTCTGGTCATATATAGTCCATGTGTTGTGAGTGAAGCTTTCTTGGGGTGGAAGAAGGTCTCTGAAGCACAACTGAGAACATGTAGACAGTTATCTTCCAAAGCTGTTGAAACTTAGGGTGGATTTTCTCCCAATTAGGAAGAGTTGTCTTAAATTATAGTTGATATAGGATCCAGTAGACTCACCTAGGAGTTCTGAGGACACCCCGGAGACAGACAGTCCTTCTCTATGGTGGCTGATGCTGCAGATGTCTGAGGTACCTGTGTGAAACTTCGGAAGCTCCTTGGACAGAGACAACCAAAGAGTGTCTTCAGATTCAAGCCCAGAATAGAGAGGCAGACACTGAAGCTTGCAGGATCTGATTTGCAGTCTTGCAGCCTCTCACATGGTGCCTCTGTTTGGCTTGCTCCTGCCTGAGCAGCAGCAGGCATTTATTTGTTTAATGATGCTTAGTGACTTTTTTTTTTCCAAGCACACCACAGAGAACGGCTGGCTCAATGATGAGATGTAATTCCATTTTGTGCCATGTGCTGTGCTGGCTGCTTTCTGTGGGGTGTTTGATTTTGTCTTCACAGCCACCCTGCAAGGTGAAAACCATTGTCCCCACTTTAAAGCCCGGGCAGGGATGCTTGTTGCTCAAAGTCATGCACAGCCTGTTGAACCTGGACAAATGGCTCTGTTTGCTGCAATCATCAGGATCTCTAATATCCCCCTACACAAAGTCCCCTGGGATGGTCTCAAATCTTGGTAGTTGATGAGGAGAGCAAGGACCAGGTGACAAGACAGCTCTAGATGTGGCTGTCCCCACACTGATGTGACTCCTAGCATTAGTGCCCTTGCTGTGTCTTTGGGAGATTAGTCTGGACGTGGCTTATGTTGTTCACCAGGTCCTTTCCTGTAGAACCAACAGGGTCATCTAAATATGGCCTACTTAATCTGGGACCCATGACTTCCAAGAAGACTGTATTACTCCATTGTCATGCTGCTGATAGTCATACCTGAGTTTGCAAGGAAAAAGAGGTCTAATGGACTTGCAGTTGCATGTGGCTGGGGAGGCCTCACAATTGTGGCAGAAGGCAAGAAGGAGCAAGTTATGTCTTCCGTGGATGGCAGCAGGCAAAGAGACGGCATTTGTACAAGGGAACTCCTCTTTTGAAAACCGTCAGATCTCGTGAGACTTATTCACTGTTGTGAGAACAGCATGAAAAAGACTGACCCCCACCATGATTCATTTACCTCCTGCTGGGTCCTTCCACAGCAGGTGGGAATGGCGGGAGTTCCAATGCAAGATGAGATTTGCATGGAGACACAGCCAGACCACATCAAAGTCTTGGGGGTGGGCTTTGGAGGCTCTGGGTGGGTGGGTGGTGATGGTCTGAGCTCCCATGAAATGTATGGGACATTTTGTGTGTCCTTTCTCTGGGTAAGGTTATAGCTTCCATCAGATTCTTAAGAGGGGTCTAGAGAGCAATACATAATAACAGTAATAATAATAATAATGATTGCGTAATACGAGCTAACATTTATGGAGAACTTTCCAAGTTTTATCTTGTGAAATCATCTTGACAGTCTGATGAGCCAGGTGCTGTATTATCCCCACTTGCATACAAGGAAAAAAAAAAAACACACGGCCCAAAGCACATGGGGACACGGGAGAGAGGGAGACTAAAAGCAGAAACACCAAAACTTGAAAACACATACACCACACACAAAACAAAAACACACCCTGGGGGGAGATGTAGCCCTGGAGTCCCAGCGAAAGGGGAGGCGCACAAACGAGAAGCACAACAGCCAAACAGCACAAAAAGACAGGGAGAGACGAGCCCAGCACCACACGCCAGCCCAGCCAACAGAACAGCCAGGAGAAAAAGAAAACAAAAACAAAAAAAAAAAAGAAAAAAAAGCACCAGCACGGAACACTCCACCAGCAGCACCAAGCACAGAGGCCAGCCAAAATACTGCCACTCCCAGAAGCCACCAAAGAAGCAGAGAGGCTGAGAACAGAACCCACAGAGCCAGAGCTCCACTGCACCAAGACAAACAAAGCTAACAGCACCCCTCACCACCTGCCCTCAAAGAACCCAACTGGCACAACCCCAAAAGTACCTAACAAAAAACACATACACACACACAAAAACGCGCGCTCTCTGGGGGCTCCACAACACACGCGCAAAAAAGGGGCGCCGCAAAAGCAGAAACCAAAACCACACACAACACACACAACACGGGCCAAAAGACACCTCTTTTTTTCCTTGTATGCAAGTGGGGATAATACAGCACCTGGCTCATCAGACTGTCAAGATGATTTCACAAGATAAAACTTGGAAAGTTCTCCATAAATGTTAGCTCGTATTACGCAATCATTATTATTATTATTACTGTTATTATGTATTGCTCTCTAGACCCCTCTTAAGAATCTGATGGAAGCTATAACCTTACCCAGAGAAAGGACACACAAAATGTCCCATACATTTCATGGGAGCTCAGACCATCACCACCCACCCACCCAGAGCCTCCAAAGCCCACCCCCAAGACTTTGATGTGGTCTGGCTGTGTCTCCATGCAAATCTCATCTTGCATTGGAACTCCCGCCATTCCCACCTGCTGTGGAAGGACCCAGCAGGAGGTAAATGAATCATGGTGGGGGTCAGTCTTTTTCATGCTGTTCTCACAACAGTGAATAAGTCTCACGAGATCTGACGGTTTTCAAAAGAGGAGTTCCCTTGTACAAATGCCGTCTCTTTGCCTGCTGCCATCCACGGAAGACATAACTTACTCCTTCTTGCCTTCTGCCACAATTGTGAGGCCTCCCCAGCCACATGCAACTGCAAGTCCATTAGACCTCTTTTTCCTTGCAAACTCAGGTATGANAAAAAAAAAAAAAAAAAGAATTTGCAGGTCAAAGAAAAGACTTAAAAATATATTAGAGATATGTATGTCTTTATACCAACACAGACAAAAATTACCATTTTGGATTTTTTTTTTTAATGGAGGGAAGGGGCCCAGAAAGACAAAAGTGCTCAGGGACCACAGATATCATAACGCGACCCTGGAAAGGGCACTGGGGGCCTCCGTGAGATGCTCTTGTGCCAGCTGTTCAGAGGAACCGGTTTATCTGCCTTGGAAATTTATTTTAGTTCTGGAGCCTCATGAATCATGATGGAACCATTTGGAAGAAGCATAAAGAGAAATGTACAGATCACGCTGTCGGTGGAGTCTGTGGGCTGATGGGGCAAATGGCTCTGTGTACCAGAGGGAAGATGCTGGAGGCGAAGGTTCGAAGAGGCCCATCTGCCATGGGACGGGGGAGGAGGCCTCCCGTCTGTCCAGGTGAAATGTCGTAAGTCAAAATTAGCATTTCTGTGTTTAATTTCACTATTATTGCCCCACAGGCCATGTAATCACCGGTGATTAAATGGAGACAGGGATATGCTTAGAATTCATATCTTGTGGGATCTAAATCAACAGTGTGAAAAGGTACTGCTGCGATTTTATTCAGTTCCTGAGTCTTCAGTTTCTTGGAGCAGCTCCCGGGGAATGGTGTCTGCGTAGCTGTACCCCAAGCTGTCTCTGCAGGTGTTTTGTGCCCTTCATTTCAGGGGCCAGGTGGAGAGGCAAGGGACAAGAATCCCATTTATGCCTGATGTTTGTGTAGCAGGGACCCCGTTTGTCACGTACAGTAAGTGCTTTCGCAGGGAATTAATTGAAGGCATTTTAAATTTGCTTTGCTGCTGAGTGCCATGTGTGAGAACACCAGGAAGATCATGATGGGAGTCTCAGTCCTGCGTTGCTCCCTTCTGTAGGTTGGGCAGAAGGTGAGCTCTTCTCCCTTTTACGAAGAACACACAGGGTGGGCACACTGGGATGTCCACTTCTGTGCTCACATTATCTAGAACCAGTAGAAGCACTCTGATGCCAGAGTATCAGGACTCATTATATATTCTCATAGGCCTGTCTTTGGAGAGTCACCTGGTAGTGACTAAGACAGAAGTTTGGACAGGTGTCACCTGGGGTCTCAAGTCCCACCTGCCTTACATCTCCTCTCACCACCAGAGACCCCCGTGACCCTCCTCCCCTCCTTGCTGTCTCTGTTCCAGCCATTTGTTGGCTGCTTTTCGGCTCCCAGCAAACCACACACCATTGCCGCAGTTTGCGTGTACTGCCTTTTGCCTGGCATTCTCCCACCTTTCTTTACCCAGTTAACTCCTGTTCATTCTTCATGTCTCAGACTGAGCAGAGATTTCTTCAGGGTGTTTTTGCTTTTTCTGACTCATCAGGCTAGGGAAAGATCTCTGCCTTCTCAGATATCCTTATTGCATTTCCTCAGGACGCTTGTCTCAGTGTGGCATTGCACCTTCTATAATGTGATGGCCAAGTCTGCTTTTGCTTCACGGTGTGCGTGTGTGTCTAGTGCCTAGCCCACTGCCTGGAACATGGGCAGCCTGCAAGGAATAGGTGGACATGGTTGGCATGAAGCGGCTTGAGGTCTCAGGCCTTCAAATATTCTCCTTCATTGCTATGAGAACTCCCCCTCCATAACCATAAATGTGCTTGAATTCTGAATCTGCCATACACCACCAACTGGGGGAGGGTCTTGGGCACATTATTTAACCATGTTGCTCAGCTTCATTTTTCTCATCTGTGAAAAGTGGAATAAGAATACCTACTGTCATGGTTGATTGTAGGTGTCAACTTGACTAATTAGGGGATACCCAGATAGCTGGTGAAGCAATATGTATTCTCAGACACTGCATTAATTATTCTCAAAGCACCGAGTCCATCTCTGTTCTGCTGAAAGGGAAGCCCAGGTGGTTTGGCATTCAGTTAGGATGATTGGGCTGCCGCAGGTGCATTTGTGAGGGTGTTGCTGGAGAAGATTGGCAGGTGAGCTGGTGGATCGAGTGGGGAAGATTCCTCCTTTATATGGGTGCGCAGTATCCAATTGGCTGCGGTCTCAGAGGAAAAAAAAGGCAAAGGACATGTGAACTCTCACTCTTCCAGAGGAGCTGGGATGCCCTTATTTTCCTGCCTTTGGATGTCGGAACTCCAGGTTCTGGAGCCTTTGACCTCTGGGACTTGCACTGGTAGCCTCCTGAGCTCTCAGACCTTTGCACTTGGACTAAGCCACATTACCATCTTCCCTGGTTTTCCAGCATGTTGTGGCCTTTGGTGAGACTTCTCAGCCTCCATAAATGAGTGAGAAATTCCCCCAATAAATCTCTTCTCCCTTTAATCCTCTCGATATATGTAGGTATGTATCTCCTCTTGGTTCCATCTCTCTGGACAACCCTGACAAAATCACCTACCCTGCAGCTCTGCTGTGAAGATTAAATAAAAATGCATTCCAGGCCAGGTGCAGTGGCTCATGTCTGTAATCTCAGCACTTTGGAGGCTGAGGTGGGCTGATCACTTGAGGCCAGGAGTTCAAGACTAGCCTGGCCAACATGGTGAAACCCTGTCTTTTAAACTATAAAAATTAGTTGGGCATGGTGGCACATGCTTGTAATCCCAGCTGCTTAGGAGGCTGAGGCATGAGGATTGTTTAAACGTGCGATGTGGAGGTTGCAGTAAGCTCAGATTCCTTGCATTCTAGCCTGGATGACAGAGCGATACTCTGTCTCAAAAAAAAAAAAAGCATTCCTGAAAGTTCCTCATTCAGTGCCTGACAATTAAGAAACACTGGTTGTCTGCTGTTTCTTCTCTTTATCAGGCACTGCTTTGCATTTCTTCTTGTTAAAGTTGTAGTTAAGTATATATAACACAACATTAGCCATTTAAACCATTTTTAAGTGTTCAATTCAGTAGTGTGAAGCACCTTCATACCACTGTGTGACAGTCGCCACTATTTATTTCCAAAATTTTTATCATCATCCTAAACAGAAGCTCTATATCCTAAGCAGTAACTTCACATTCCCCTGCTCCTAGTGTCTGGTAACCCCTGTTCTACTTTCTGCCTCTAAATGCTGCTGCTGAAGAGGCAGGGGGATGCAGGTCCAAGAAGGAAGCTGTGAGCCTTCAGCATAGATGTGAAAGAGTGGATGTCTGCAGGTTTGAGTTCCAGCTAAGACACTTTAACTAGGTTGTTTATGCCTACTGATTTTTTTTTTTTTAAGACAGTGTCTCACTCTGCCGCCCACGCTGGAGGGCAGTGGCGTGATCTCAGCTCACTGCCACCTCCGCTTCCCAGGTTCAAGTGACTGTTGTGCCTCAGCACCCCAAGTAGCTGGGATTACAGGCATCCACCACCACACTGGCTTATTTTTGTATTTTTAGTAGAAAAGGGATTTTGGCCAGGCTGGTCTCAAACTCCTGATGTCAAGTGATGCACCCACCTTGGCCTCCCAAAGGGCTGGGATTACAGGCATGAGCCACTGTGCCCGGCCCACCTACTGATGTCAAATCCAGCCAGTACCCATGAATTTGGTTTCTCATGTTTGCCCACTAGGAATAAATGATTCCTGTCCCCTCCCTTCTCTCTGTGGATTGCTTGGAATTACTGAGTTGGAAATAAGAGCAACCTATTTTCTTTGACCTATGCCAAAAAAGAGACTTTATCATATGGACCTCAGGGTTCCTCCTTGTGGTAGACAGACTTCTAAGATGGTCCCTCAAAATTTTCAGCACTGATGTATACACTTTCTCTCACTTATCAAAATGCTGACTTAGCTAATGCTGTAAAGAGATTTTCAGATATTAAGCTCTCAATTTGGCTGACCTTAAGATAGGGAGATTTTCCAGGTGGACCTGACCTGATCACATGAACCCTTTCAAAGCAAAGAGTTGGGACCGGGTGCAGTGACTCATACCTGTAATCCCAGCACTATGTGAAGCTGAGGTGGGTGGATAACAAGGTCAGGAGTTCAAGTCCAGTCTGGCCAGAATAGTGAAACCCCATCTCTACTAAAAATACAAAAAATTAGCTGGGCATGGTGGCATGTGCCTGTAGTCCCAGCTACTTGGGAGGCTGAGGCAGAAGAATTGCTTGAACCTGGCAGGCAGAGGTTACAGTGAGCCAAGATCGTGCCACTGCACTCCAGCCTGGGCGACAGAGCAAGACTCTGTCTGGAAAAAAACAAAACAAAAAAAAAACAAACAAAAAAAAAACAGGAGAGAGTTTTCTCTGATTGTATAGTAGGTCAGAGATTTGAAGCTAAGTACTTGACCCACTTGTGATGGAGAGTGCCACATGGTAAGGACTGTGAGTGACCTGTAGAAGCTGAGAGTGGTCCCTGGCTGATGGCTGACACAGAGCCAAGCATCCACTCCTAAGTTAGTCACTGCCCTTGGAGTTTGCTCTGTATTTGTCTTTGGTTCACAGCCCTGTCCCAGTGGGCTCCGACCATCTGCCCTCCCACTGATCTTTTCCTGCTCTTCTTTTCCAGCCACAGCCACTCCAGGGCTGTTTTCATCCCTAGAAGATGATCTTCCATCTGGGAGCCTCGGGAGCCATCTCCATGAATGCTTTACTGCACACCAGTGTCAGTCTTTGAGCTGGGTGCTAGGGGTAGGGGATGATCCAGACCACACGGACCCTGTCTTTGATGAGTTCCCAGACTGGTGGGGAAAGACTGACCATTTCAATGTTATATATTAAGTTCAGAGTCAGAGTTGTTTTATTAGATAGGGAAAGTCACACTAGAGGCTGCAATTGCAACTCTGAATTCTCAGTAACTTACATAATAGAAGTTTGTTGTCCACAAGACAGTTTATGGTAGATGCTGGTTGGATGGCTTTCCACACAGTCATTCAGGGATCCAGGCTTCTTCCACTCTCTGGCTACATTAAGCTTTGGGTCCTGGTGTTCCCTGCTATACTCTCTGTATCCACCCAGCACAGAGGGGAGGAGAGAGCACAGAAAGTTTTGGGTCATCTCTGTGAGGCAGGTATATCATGTTTTCCAATAATTCACTGGCCAGGGTGCAGCCACATGGCCTGACCTTATTGCAAGGGAGGCTGGGAAATGTAGTTCAGCCACGTGCCCAGGAGGAAGAGCAAGTGGGGTTTAGCAAACACATGGCCGTGTTCTCTTTTTGCCATAGGTGTGCACAGGTGCAATAGGTGTGCCACAGGTATGCACATGTGCCTATGTGCATTGGTGTGCATGTAAACATAGGTTTATGGAAGCACAGAGGAAAATCACTTAGCTCATTCTGGTTGTTTGAGAAGGCCATCTGAAAGAGATGGCGCCTGAACTGTATCTTGAAGGATAATTAAGATTTAATGAGCTAAGAATAGGTGGGTTAGTAACTCTAGACAAAGGTGCAAATTGGGAAGTGCATGGGTATGGATGGGGGTGCTCCAGCATTTGGGCAGGGAGCAGGAGAGATTGTGATGAGTGAGTTTATTGCTTTTCCGGAGTTTACGGAAAGCTCAGAATAGAAAACAGTAGGTCCAAGAACAAGACCCTCGAAGGACTTGATTTTATTTTTCTTAGAAGTCTTTTAGAAGGCTCTGGAGTCTCTCTAAAATTCATCAAGTCTCACAGACACAGACATACCATCTTTTCTGCTGCCGGAGTCTGTGCAATTCCTCTCGAGAGAGAGGTTCCCCTAACACATCTTTGTTCTGAATCGACAGAGAGGAGAGCTTGTAGAGATGATGTGCTCAGACAGGTGCAGCTACGGGAATCTCCTTGTGTGATTGATTTTCAGGAAGTGGCTTGGAGTCTACAGGAGTGTTTCCTGGCCACTCTGGTTATCGGGACAACAACCTGAAGCTCGGTGATCTGAGTAGAGAGAACTGGGGGCTCCAGGGAGTTGCCGGGAAGTCCCAGGCACAAGGAGTTTCTGGGCTGTGTGTGCGCAGCTGAACCCACCATTACATTCTGTCTCTGCTTTTGCCCCAGTGGTGTCCCTTCCTCTGGCTGATCCCGGCTGTGGGCTGCCCTCTGCCCACAGAACAGCTGTTCTGTCTATAGTCAGATGCTTTTATTTTCAGATGTTGCTCCTGCTGGTTCTGAGTCTTTCTTGGACTTGGGTCTCAGGGAAACTGTTCTGTTTGCATCCGAGCACTGGAGACTGAGTACATTTTAGCTGGACCCAGTTTTCCAAGCCAAGTACTGTAGACATTCAGGTCCTGGGCATTGCAGGATATTGAACAGCGTCTCTGGCCTCTCCCCACTAGATGCCAGTAAAACCACCAACCAAAACTGTCTCCACACGTTGAACGTCTCCTGAGGGTTGGGAGTGGGAAGCAGAATTGCCACTGGTTGATCCTTACTATGCTAAAACATGAGAAATAAGAGATCCCTTTTTTTTTTTTTTTTTTTTTTTTAGACAGAGTCTCGCTCTGTTGCCCAGGCTGGTGTGTAGTGGCACAATCCTGCTCACTGCAACCTCCGCCTCCCAAGTCCCAGTTCAAGCAATTCTCCTGCCTCTGCCTCCTGAGGAGCTGGGATTACAAGCATGTGCCACCATGCCCAGCTAGTTTTTGTATTTTTAGTAGAAGTGGGCTTTCACCATGTTGGCAAAGCTGGTCTTGAACTCCTGACCCTGTGAAGAGATCACATTTTTAAAGTCACTAGAGTCTGTCTGGGTGGTGGTTCTGCAGTAGATAGGGGACATGGTGGCTGTCATGGCCCATCTTCCTCCTTCCACACCGGGGACCCCTGGTGGTGTTTTGAGAAAATGGAAACCTAATGCTGGCAACACAAGAGAATGTGTAGGGTATGTGGTTCTGTGATTCTTGTGATGACCAGAGTTTGGGGGAAGCTTCTGAGCCTGTCTTCATCCAGGGTGCCTTCTGTGGAGCAGAGCAGGGACCTCACACTCTGCCGCACTGCCCTACAGGGCACTGATCGCTGCTCGCTCTCTTGCCGCCCAATGCATCCTTTACAGATTCCCTCTTGGCTCACCTTCAGATCTACCGTCCGTGCTAGGTACTCGGGTGTCCCCATCTTACAGATGAAGAAGCTTAGACTTAGGGGGCTTTCACATGTTGCCCAAGGTCTCAAAATATAAATGAGACGTGAACCCTGATGCGTCTTATTCCAAAACTCTAGCTCCGAATCATATTTTCCAGGTCTTGTTTGGCTCTTAGCAAAGAGCTACTTGGGTTTCTTCCAGTTCTGGGAGCTTCTGAGAAAAAAATGTCATAAAAACAAAACCAGAAGCAACAGAAAGCTTTTAGGTAAGCCTATGGGTAGATGGCTGAGGATTTTTTCAGACAGCCTTTCGGGTACATTCCTCACTCAACCTTACTGTCTGCTCCTGGGGCTGGGGGACAGTAGAGAGGTTCTTGGAACTGGCTTGCGTGTGTGCATGCCTAGGGGTTTGGGGTAGCGTGAGCCCTTGGGGTGGGTGCTGAGCTGGGTTCCCTGGGCATACATGGAAAGAGGCTCACTGTTAGCTTCTGTGGCTGCCAGTTTCTCATTATGGCGTCCATCCTCTCTTGACAGGCATTGTTTTTTTTTTTTTAAGATGGAGTTTCACTCTTGTTGCCCAGTCTGGAGTGCAATGCTGTGATCTTGGCTCACTGCAACCTCTTGCCTCCTGAGTTCAAGCAATTCTCTTGCCTCAGCTTCCTCAGTAGCTGGGATTACAGGCATGCTAATTTATGCCAGGCTAATTTTGTATCTTTTTTTTAGTAGAGATGGGGTTTCTCCATGTTGGTCAGGCTGGTCTTGAACTCCCGACCTCAGGTGATCCACCCGCTTTGGCCTCCCAGAGTGCTGAGGTTACAGGAGTGGGCTACTGTGCCCAGCCAGGAGGCATTCTTTAACCTTCCAACAAGACTAGATCTGCAAGTCAGCTCGAACTGTTCTGCATCTCTCAAGCAGAGGCACCCCAGGCATTGAGAATCCTCTTGCTCAAGCCCTTTTGTTCTCTCAGAGCAATGGGACACTGGAGCCCCCTAATCTTCCCATCCTTCAAGGCTCGGCTCAAACCCTGTGGTGCCCATGACACCTCCCCTAATGATCTCCTTACGAGTTGTACGACCTTTCATGTGTCATTTTCTTTCTCTGACCCATGGTTTATGATTTGAAAAATAAAACTTTACACAGTACCCATCTTATTTTACTTACGATGAGGGTTAAGTTTTATAATGCACATAGGGCACTTAGCAATAATCACTTACCCGTGGTACTGACTGTTACCAGCGGTTTTTCTTCCAGCGTGAATTGGTGGCTCTGTCTCCAGAACTTCCTTTGTCCTCAGAGTCTGAGGTCCTGGGGACATGGAGTTGTGTAGACAGGTGTGGGCTTCAAAGTCAGATGGGCCTGACTCCCCACTCCCTAGCTGTGTCTCCTTGGATGAGTCATTCTGCCTGTCTGTGCCTCAGTTTCCTCACCTGTAAAATACAGTAGGAATACCTAACTGATAAGGATCAAGTGGTTTAATGCTTTCAAAATGCTTAGCGCAGTCTGGATGTATGACAAAGTGCTACATGCATACGTTTTAAGAGAAATGCATTTTCTTGGTGACTCAGTGCCTTTCAGTGAAATGTAGAGATGAGTGGAGCATGATGCTTTCTCATAGTTCTTACCTTTACTATGGGCAATGCGTGTTCTTTCTTTCCTTTCTCTTCCCCTTCCTCTCTTACCATTTTATCAGAATGCGTGGCTGGTCATGATGACCCAAGGAATTGATTTCATGACCCATGAATGGGTCATGACCTGCAGTTTGAAAAACTCTGCTGGAGTGACCCTGGCCTCCAGCCCTGATGATGTTAATTGCCTGGGTTCTCTGGCATCCCAGACATCTGGCCCCGCATCAGCAGCCTTGACTCATTCTCTCCACCCCACTGGGCTCCACAGATGCATTGCTCTGTGCACCTTTGCGAGCATCACATTAATTAGATGTTTCAGAGGAGATCGACTTTTAAAGCAATAGCTTCATTAGCATGGATGTGCTGGCAGCTCTGAAAAGTAAAATTCACTTATTTATATGTTAATAAGCTAACCCGGGCTTCAAAAGCCGGCTGATGAGCTCTGGCATTTCTTGGTCTTCAACAAAACCCCTTTTTACACAACTGTGATGCTCAGCCTTACTGATAGACCTGGGAACATCTGCCCATCACCAGGGTTGTGCGTCCAACTGGCTGAGTGTCCCATTGACGCAGACTGGGGATAAATGGGTTCGGCAGCGTTGTGATGGCAGGGACATTGGGAAACCCCTTAATTAGAAACTGGGTTTTCTATTGCTGACAGAGACCATGTTATTTTTGGTAACCTGTCATATTACAGGTGTGTAGTGCTCAGTGGTTTTAAAAGTGCTTTCCCCTACACTGTCTCACATGAGCTGCACATGAGTCTCTTTTGAGTTTCTTTGCCGATTGCCAGCGATTTTGTCCAGCATCTGCCTCCTCCTAGCCTGGGGGTTGGGGGCAGGGGATGGATCAGCAGTACAGGCATCACCTGGGAGCTCCTTAGAGCTAGAGAACTCTGCCAGCTGTGGTGGCTCCTGGCTGTAATTCCCACACTTTTGGAGGCCCAGGGGCGGGCAGATCACTTGAGGTTAGGAGTTTGAGTCCAGCCTGGCCAACATAGTGAAACCCTGTCTCTACTAAAAATACAAAAATTAGCTGGGCATGGTGGTGCACACCTGCAATCCCATGTACTCAGGAGGCTGAGGTGGGAGAATCGCTTGAACCAGGGAGGCAGAGGCTGTAGTGAGCTGAGATTGTGCCACTGCACTCATGCCTGGGTGACAGAGCAAGACTCTGTCTCAAACAAAACAAAACGAAACAAAAAAATAAAACAAAAACAGAATCCCAGCCCTGCCCCAGACCTTATTAGAGCCTACATCATCAATATTCACAAAATCAAGATATGGAATCAGTCTAAATGCCCATCAGTGATAGACTGGATAAAGAAAATGTGGTCCATATATACCATGGAATATTATGCAGCCATACAAAGAAGGAGAGCATGCCCTTTGCAGGAACATAGACGGAGCTAGAGGCCATTATCCTTAGCAAACTAACACGGGAAGGGAAAACCAAATACCACATGTTTTCACTCATAAGTGGGAGCTAAATGATGAACTCACGGATATGTAGAGGGGAACAATAGACACTGGGGTCTGTGGAAAGGTGGAGGGTTGAGGGTGGAGGGTGGGAAGACGGAGAAGATCAGAAAAAATAACTGTCAGGTACTAGGCTTAGTGGTACTACACTGTGAAGTCATTTATTCCCAGTCTATGTCATAGGGATACTCAGCCAGTTGGCCACAGAACCCTGGTGATGGACAGATGTTCACAGATCTATCAGTAAGGTGCAGTACTTGGGTGAAATCTGTATAGCAAACACAAATCTACCTATGCGACAAACTGCACCCCTAAACTTTTTTTTTTGGAGGCAGAGTCTTGCCGTGTCACAAGGCTGGATTGCAGTGGTGCGATCTCGGCTCACTGCAACCTCTGCCTCCTGGGTTCCAGTGATTCTTCTGCCTCAGTCTCTGGAGTAGCTGGAACAAAGTGCGCACCACCACATCCGGCTAATTTTTGTATTTTTAGTAGAGACGGGTTTCACCATGTCGGCTAGGCTGGTCTGAAACTCCTGACCTCATGATTCACCCACCTTGACCTCCCAAAGTGCTGGGATTACAGGCATGAGCCACCATGCCCAGCCAAGCCCCTAAAATTAACAGTTAAAAAAAACACCTATATTGGAACAGATGATTTACACACTCCCTGAAGCTTGAGAAGCACTGATCTACAACACCTTCCCTTTCTCTCCTCCCTGTGTGCTCAGCCCTTCTTGTCTTCCTCTTTTCTCTCTTCCTCTTCCCTCTTGTTCTCTCCTCCCTGTTTGTCCCCTCTTCTCCCCTTTCCCCAACTACTTTTAACAGCTGCAGGTTTACAGGCATGTAAACCATGACACATGGAAACACGAGACTCACTTGTTCTTTGTATCTGCATTCCTTTCCTTTGACAAGCTCCTATTCCTGCACAGTTGTGTGAGAACTAAATTTAGTTCAATCCAGTAAATTTTCTACCACATTTGTTTCTTATTTTTAAATTGACATACAGTAAAAATGCCTTTTTTGGATGTGTGGCTCTGTGAATTTTAACACATGTGTACATTTGTGTATACACCACCATAATAAGGGTAAAGAACAGCTCCATCCACCCCTAAGCACTCCTCTGTGATAGCCCTCTGAAGTCATATCCTGCCCCCATCTGTTTTCTGTCCCTATAGTTTTGTCTTTTCAAGAATGTCCTATTAAAGGAACCATGTACTATGCAACCGTTTCAGACTAGCTGCTTTCCCTTAGCTTAATGCCTGGAGAATCATACAAGTGGTTGTATGTACCAATAGTTAGTTCCTTTTTACTGCAGACTAGTAATCCATTGTGCAGATATACTACAATTTGTTTATCCATTCCCCCTCTGAAGGACGTTTGGGTTTGTTTTCATTTTTGGCAATTGGAAATAGAACTTCTATACACATTCATGAACAGGTTTTTGTATAAATTTAAGTTTTCATTTCTTTAGGGTAAATACTTGGAAATGGAAATACTGGGTCCTTTGTGCCTCCTGAAGTATTTAAGTGTCTATAAACAGCTTGGCATTATATACTTTAACTTATATACCTATATAAGAGTTTGACATCAGGGTTTTACACTCCCATCATACCAACAGTGTATGAGAGTTTCAGTTGCTCCACATCCTTGTCAGCACTTGGTATTGTCAACATTTTAAATTTCGCCATTCTAATAGGTGTATCATAGGATCTTGTAACCTCTTTAACCTTTTCTCTTTTGCAAGACTTACCATCCTTCTACAGCTGGGATATTGTAAATTCAGAGAGAGAATGTGGCTAGCAGAGCCTGAAACTTTAACAGGTCTAGGATCTATCTGGGAGCCAGGTAATTCTCCCCACCAAACAGACTCAGAGAGAGGTTTACTCAAAGGTCATATTAGCACTAGAAAATAATAAATGTCCAAGTCCCCTTTTACTATTTTGAATCCCATCCGTACACTTCAGGCTGGGGAGAGGTTACTTCAGGAGAACAGTGTTTCTGTTGGATTTATTTGCCACTAAGAATTTCTTCTGTGCACTGGCATTTCAGATAGGCTGTGACCAGACTGCATGTCCCCTGGCACTATGTCCTCCCTGCCCATTCTGGACTTCATTATCACAGAACATGGAAAGCAGATGTTCTTCATTTTTCCTAGCTAGATTTCAGAGGGCTGTGACTCATCCAAGATCTGTAGGCATCTTTATTTAGCAGAGGTTATCCGTTCCAATTAAAAAGAGAAACATTTTTAAGCGGTGGTTGTTAATTCAAAACCTGGCAGCCTTGTTGATGATGATGTCTGGCAATGAATGGAGGAGGGAACATATCAGAAAGCCTCTGTCTGCTAGGCATTATCTGCTAATTCCATTTTAATATCAGACATCCGAAGGATTGATATTACATCTCAGCAGAAAGCCCAGCACAAGCTCAAGATATTAATTCATTAATTCATTTAGCCAGTATCGAGCCAGGCACTGTTCTAGGAACTAGGGGTAAAGAGCAAACAAAACACGAACATCCACGCTTTGTAAAGCAGAAGTTCTGCTTCAGGGAGGTATTGATTGTTAGAAAGCCAGAAAGTGCTAAGTGAAGAGTGAAGTAGAATAAGAAGATGGGTAGTCCCGACCAGGAAGGTGAATACTTATTATTGTATGAAACAACTGGGAATGGCAGTTTCTGAGTGGTCATTGAATAGGTTTTCATTTGGAGATTCCAAAAATTTGGCGTTTAGATCCCCTGCATCAGAATGCCATGGGGATCTGTGAAATCAGCAAGGCTCTGCGCCCATCTACTGAATGGGACCCTGCCCCAGGTCCCTGCCTCACTCTACTGAATCTGTATGCCTGGAGAGAGGCCTTGGGGAATCTGTGTAGCCCACGAGCTTTCCTGGTGATTATGAAGCACCCTGAAGTTTAAGGACCACTCTCTTAAGAATGCAAGCTTAAAATAGAATGCATGCTTTCAGTCCCAGGAAATGATCAAAATCATCTAAAACTGGGTCCAATTAAAAGCGTGTTCACTCGTTCAAGTCTTGACACTGCCTGACTTTGAAACTTGCAAATGTTAACTTTGCCGCAGCTGCTGCTTAATTTTAGCCCTCAGAGAGAAACGCCCCGGTCTTCACAATAGGTTTTTGGGACCCTGGTTGGCAAACATCCTCCCCTACTTCCCCACGGCATGCCAAGGGCCAGAGCTTCCTAACTTTGGAAACAGAATATAGCAGCACCCCCTACCCGATTCCCTGGTCTCAGCAGCAAGCTGCCCTACTTTGCAAAATGAGAGTCTCTTACCTCATTAAGCTAAAGCAAAAATGAATTCCAAAAAGATAATTTTCCTGTTAGCACCCTTGTAAAGCCACCAGCAGCATCATCCGTAGTTAAAACATCTCTTTGTAAGCTGCGTGATTCTGTGGTCTGGGAGGGATGGAAAGTAAAGCCTAGAAATGGTTGTATCCTTTCCTGGATTTCCATATTGTTTCTCTGATTATTTCTACACGTGAGAAGAATCCCAGGGGAAAAGGAGTGGTATTTTAGAAGAACAGTTGATGACCCTTTATAGCAACTGAAAGTCCTAAAACTCATGCTGCCCCTGTTGCTTAGAAGTCCAGGCACCAGGAGACATGGGATTTCTTGGGCTAAATCAAAGCCCTTTGTGCCTGTTATGGGCTGAATTGTGTTCCTCCAAATTCATATGTTGAAGCCCTAACCCCTAGTACCTTTGAATGTGACTGTATTTAGAGATGGAACCTATAAAAGGGCAATTAAATTAAATAAGGCTTTTACCAGGGGCCCTAATCTAATTTGATCAGCTTCTTTATAAGAGGAGATTTCGACACATGAAGAGACTCCAGGCATGCCTGCATAGAGGAAAGGCTCTCTGCAAGCCAAGGAGACACTCTGACTTTAGAAAAAAATCAAATCTGCCGACGCGTTGATCTCGGACTTCTAGCCTCCAGAACTGTGAGGAAATACATTTGTGTTATTTAAGCCACCTAGTCTGTGTGATTTTGTTATGCCTGCCCTAGCAAACTGATGGAATGCCTTCAAGAATGACTCAGGCTCAATGGCAAAGCATTGCTAATGGCCCCAGACACAGAGGCAGAGCTTCTTCTGGGTCACTTGAATCAATCAAAATACCTTTTTTTTTTTTTTTTAAATTTTATTGCATTTTAGGTTTTGGGGCACACATGAAGAACATGCAAGATTGTTGTATAGGCACACACGTGGCAGTGTGATCTGCTGCCTTCCTCCCCATCACCCACATCTAGCACTTCTCCCCATGCTATCTCTCCCCAACTCCCCTCCCCTTGCTGTCCCTCCCCTATTTCCCCCCGAACAGACCCCAGTGTGTAGTGCTTCCCTCCCTGTGTCCATGTGTTCTCATTGTTCAACACCTACTTATGAGTGAGAACATGCAGTATTTGGCATTCTGCTCTTGTGTCAGTTTGCTGAGAATGATGGTTTCCAGGTTCATCCATATCCCTACAAAGGACACGAACTCATCATTTTTGATGGCTGCATAATATTCCATGGTGTATACGTGCCACATTTTCCCTGTCCAGTCTATCATCGATGGACATTTGGGTTGGTTCCAGGTCTTTGCTATTGTAAACAGTGCTGCAATGAACATTCGTAGGCACGTGTCCTTATAGTAGAACGATTTATAATCCTTTGGATATATACCCAGTAACGGGATTGCTGGGTCAAATGGAATTTCTATTTCTAGGTCTTTGAGGAATCGCCACACTGTCTTCCACAATGATTGAACTAATTTACACTCCCACCAACAGTGTAAAAGTGTTCCTATTTTTCCACATCCTCTCCAGCATCTGTTGTCTCCAGATTTTTTAATGATCGCCATTGTAACTGACGTGAGATGGTATCTCAATGTAGTTTCGATTTGCATTTCTCTGATGACCAGTGATGATGAGCATTTTTTCATATGCTTGTTGGCCTCCTGTATGTCTTCTTTTGTAAAGTATCTGTTCATATCCTTTGCCCACTTTTGAATGGGCTTGCTAGTTTTTTCTTGTAAATCTGTTTTAGTTCTTTGTAAATTTTGGATATCAGCCCTTTGTCAGATGGGTAAACTGCAAAATTTTTTTCCCATTCTGTTGGTTGCTGATTCACTCTAATGGCTGTTTCTTTTGCCATGCAGGAGCTGTGGAGTTTGATTAGGTACCATTTGTCTATTTTGGCTTTTGTTGCCAGTGCTTTTAGTGTTTTGGTCATGAAGTCCTTGCCTATGCCTATGTCCTGAATGGTTTTGCCTAGATTTTCTTCTAGGGTTTTTATGGTGTTAGGTCTTACGTTGAAGTCTTTAATCCATCTGGAGTTTATTTTAGTGTAAGGTGGTGTCAGGAAGGGGTCCAGTTTCTGCTTTCTTTTTTGAGATCCACCAAGCCCCATGCCTGTCTGCACATGGCAGATCTCATGTAGTGCTCTCCGGCCCTGCCACACCCTTTTTGGTCCCAGTCTCCTGAGCTGCCAGTGGACCATTTAAGCCCATCCCCTGGCACAACTGACTGGCCCAAAAGTGGCCAGTCAGATTCAAACTTGGCCAATCAGATTTTTACATGCAAGAATCAGCCATGTGAATGTGAAATTCACATAGAGATGGGAGACCTCATGGCCCCAGAGAGGGAAATTAACCATTGCCCTGCCTTGATTCCGGGTCCTACCCAGTCCCTGAGTACCCCTGAGGCTATTCCCACCCCTAGTTTCCAGGCGATGCTTCCGAATAAGTTGTTTCCCATAAATCTGTCTTTTGGTCTAAGCTAGTTTGTTAATATTATTTATTTATTTTTATTTTTATTATACTTTAAGTTCTGGGGTACGTGTGCATAACATGCAGGTTTGTTACATAGGTATACATGTGACATGGTGGTTTCCTGCACCCCATCAACCCATCAACCCATCATCTACATTAAGTATTTCTCCTAAAGCTGTCCTCCCCTAGTCCCCCATCTCTCAACAGGCCCCAGTGTGTGATATTCCCCTCCCTGTGTCCATGTGTTCTCATTGTTCAACTCCCACTTATGAGTGAGAATATGTGGTGTTTGGTTTTCTGTTCTTGTAGTTTGCTGGGAATGATGGTTTCCAGCTTCATCCATGTCCCTGCAAAGGACATGAACTCATCCTTTTTTTATGGCTCCATAGTATTCCATGGTGTGTATGTGCCACATTTTCTATATTACTTAATAGCAACAGCTAAAATGTAGCCAGACAGCATTCTAAAAGTTTTGCATATGTTGTTTTATTTGATTCTTAAAAATCCCATAGAGTAGTTTTCGTTATTATTTCCACTTATAGATGGATACTAAAGTTCACAAAGTTTACATAATGAAGGTTGAAAACTGTACTAGTTTGTTCTTGCACTGTTATAAACGAATACCTGAGTAATTCATTAAGAAAAGAGGTTTAATTGTCTCCTGGTTCCACAGGCTGTACAGGAAGCATGAGTGGGGAGGCCTCAAGATACTTACAATCATAGCAGAAGGTGAATGGGAAGCAGGCATGTCTTCACATGGCCAGAGCAGGAGGAGAGGAGACAGGGAGAAGGGGTTACCCACTTTTAAACAGCCAGTTCTTATGATAACTCACTCCCTATCGCAAGAACAGCACCAAAGGGGAAATCTGCCCGCATGATCCAGTCACGTCCCACCAGACCCCTACCTCCAACATTGGGGAGTACAATTTGCCATGAGATTTGGTTGGGGACACAGAGCTGAACCATATCAAAAACTGAAGTTCACAAAAGTTACATAATTTATTCAAGGTTCCTGTTTTAGTCTTTTTGGGCTGTTATAAGAAAATAACAGAAACTGGTTAGCTCATAACAGAAACTCATTTCTCATTTCACAGTTCTGGCAGCTGTGAATTCCAAGATCAAGACAGACATGGTATCTGGTGACTGCCTTCTTGCTATGTCTTCACATGATGCCAGGGACCAATGAGCTCTCTGATGCTTGTTTTAAAAGGACATTGATCTTGTTCATAAGGGCTCCATCTGATGATCTAATTGTCTTCCAGAGGCCACACCTCCACATGCTGTCACTTTTGGGGTTGCAAATTCAACATACACAATTTGGGGGGATATAAACATTAGTCCATTGAACTTGCACAGATAGTAGGTACAAAAACCAGGATTCAAACTCAGCTGATCTAACCTAGGTCTCCTTCTTTTAACTGCTGTGGTAAGCCCTTTTAAATTCTATTTATTTCTGGAATTTCCTAGAATAAAAATTATAAATTGGTTGATCCCCCTCTTGCTTTTTTAGATAATCTAAAAAAATTTTTTTAAGAAAAAACATTTTTTGAGACAGAGTCTCACTCTGTCACCCAGGTTGGAATGCAATGGCATGATCTCGGCTCACTGCAACCTCTGCCTCCCAGGTTCCAGCAATTCTCCTGCCTCAGCTTTACAGGCATATGTGCCATCATGCCTGGCTAATTTTTGTATTTTTAGTGTAGACGGGGTTTCACCATGTTGGCCAGGCTGGTCTCAAACTTCTGACCTCAGGTGATCCACCTGCCTCAGCCTCCCAAAATGCTGAGATTACAGGCATGAGCCACCATACCTAGTTAACTTTTTTTTAAAATGAGAAATCCTGTGGGCATAGCAGATAAGAAACATCATTTTAGGATGTTAAAAGAGCATTGCTTCAGGAGTGTTATGGAGAGGAAAAGTTCTGAAAGCAAACTTAGCAAGGTGGAGGCTGGTAAAAATTACTCCATTGCCCCCATGTACTCAAGCCTGGCTGATGATTTGGCTCCATTCAGGTGTTTTTGCTTCTCAGAACAGGAATATTCTTTAGATAGCAGAGCACAAATACCCAGGCTCTATGGCTATTCTGCCGGATTAAGTTCAAGTCAACTACCATATATGAAAAATCTATGTGGTATCAGGCACCAAGCTCTGGGTATCTGGAGGTGATATAGCTCTAGGAAAAAGTGGAGAAAGGAAGGTAAACCCAACACACACATTATAGTGGAGCATTTATGGTCCCCTTATTTAACTTGCATGGACTCCTCCAGAGAGGGTAAGCCTGGAACTGGACGTTGGTTATTTAATATTTTTGGCTTGGCTTGACCTAGCTCAGGTAGGCTTGCTAAAATCATTCTTCACCAGATGGTTGTCATATATCTCATATGCTTTTGGCTTTGTATCATTCAGCAAATGCTACAGAAGTGCTATGTAACTAATGACCTCAAAACTTTATAGTGTTCTCTTCGATTGTGTATCAGCTGACAATGGGTTGATCTTGGCTAGACTCATTCATGTGTCTATAGATCAGGTGGAGGTACAAGGATTTAGATGGGGCTTGGCTGGTTGGTTTGTTTTATGTCTGCCTTCCTATCAGTTCTGGGAACAGTGGGCTAGCCGAGGCATGTCCTTCTTATGGTAATGGCAGAGCACAATCAAGCCCTTTAAGCCTTTGAAAACATCACGCTTATTGACATTACATTGGCCCAAGCCAGTCACATGGCCAAACAAAAATCAAAGGGTGGAGAAATAGGGTTCAGCTCTTCAGTGAAGGAAACTAAAAATTCACATGGCTGGAGGGTATGGCTGCAGGTTGCAGTGAAGAGGAGGGGACCATTCCTGTAATTCTCCATGGGCTCTCAGCAGCTCAGTTGATGACCTTGTAGGAGTCTCTGAAGAATCAGCCACCTGGTGGGAGGCGCTTTTGTCTCATGGCAGGTGACCATGCCCATCCATGTGTTCCAGTGTGGTCTGCATGTTCTTCCCTTCCATCAAAAAGCCTTCTACCCTTTAGGTGAGACCCGCTTCTTAATCCCATAGTGTCAAGTCCTAAGACAGGCAGGATTTTCAAATCTGGACCTATTTCTAGGTCTCTGATTATAAAACAAAGCCTAAAAGTAGACCCACATCAGGGCCAGCTTTAATCAAAATAACTTGGGAACAGTGTATTTTTGGGGTTTCTTTTTTCTTTCTTTTGTCTCTGACTCTGGCAAATCTTCTCTACCTTTTTCCTTGGGTTCTCTTGAAGAAAACCGCTAAGAATGGTTTTATTTATTGTTTCATTTAACACCTAAAAGGTGTTAAATAATAACACTTAGGTTTTTACCCACACAGAGGCATTTACTTCTTAAGGGGGCTTTTATTTTATTTTTTGAGATGAAGTGTCCCTCTGTCACCCAAGCTGGAGTGCAGTGATGTGATCTTGGCTCACTGCAACCTCTGCCTCTTGGGTTCCAGCAATTCTCCTGCCTCCCGAGTACCTAGAATTACAGGCGTGTGTCACCATGCCCAGCTAATTTTGTATTTTTAGTCGAGACGGGGTTTCACCATGTCGACCAGGCTGGTCTTAAATTTCTGGCCTCATGTGATCTGCCTGCTCAGCTTCCCAAAGTGCTGGAATTACAGGTGTAAACCACTGTACTAAGCCAAGGGGACTTTTAAAAGTCAGAAAACCTTTTAAGATTCAAAGAAATATATATATATATATATATATATATATATATATTACAATTATATATCATGTATTTGTATTTTTTTAATATGTGTGTGTGAATGTATGCATTTTATTTTCATTTTTCACTCCTCTATATCATTTGAATTTTTATTACCGTGTATGGATATTATTTTTTGTAACAAGAGAAATCAAGGAAAATACAAGGGTAGTTTGATATATTTAACATATAATACACATTATTAAATATACTTTATATAAAGAAACGAGCATTATTATTTTCTGTTCCCAAGTCACCAGGTAGGGGCCAGTTATATTTCATTAAAAATGACAATACAGGTCTATGTGGTGGCTCACGCCTATAATCCCAGCACTTTGGGAGGCCAAGGTGGACAGATCACCTGAGGTCAGGAGTTTGAGACCAGCCTGACCAATATGGTGAAACCTCAGCTGTACTAAAAATACCAAAAAAATCACCAGGGCATGGTGGTGGGTACCTGCAGTCCCAGCTACTTGGGAGACTGAGGCAGTAGAATTGCTTGAACCTCAGAGACAGAGGTTGCAGTGAGCTGAGATCATGCTTCTGTACTCCAACCTGGGCAACAGAGTGAGACTCTTGTCTCAAAAGGCAACAAACAAAAACAAATAAACAAAACCCGCAAAACCCCAAAAAACAAAAACAAAAACTACACTAGAAAGATAAGATTGATCATTAAATGCAGTAGCTGACAAACGATGGTCTGTGATTTAAATTTGGTTCAAGGCCTGCTTTTGTAAATGAGATTTTATTGGAACGCCCTCACACCCATTCGTTTGCATATTGTGTGTCTGCTTTCACTTTCAGGAGACAATGGCAGAGTTGAGTAATTGAGACAGAGACTGTGGGGTTTGAAAAGCCAAAAATATTTTCTATTGGGCCCTTTATTGGAAGAGTTTACAGATCCCCAGATTATATACACAATGAAAAAGCTTATCCTCACACAGTTCGCCCCTTCTCTGCTTCCCTGTGGTTTGGTTTGAAACACAGCAAACATAAGTTCTACAGGGTTCTAGCTTCTCTCCTGGAGGCAAGTGTTTCTGTCACATAATAACGGGGAGGTGTTCTGAGAAATGTATAGTTGAGTGATTTTGTCGATGTAAGACCATCGCAGGGTAGACTTACACAAACCTAGATGGTATAGCCTGCTACATACCTAGGCTATTTCATGGTATATTTATCATTCCTAGGCTACAAACCTGTACAGTGTGTTACTGTAGCAAATCGGGTAGGCAATTGTAACACAATGGTAAGTATTTGTGTATCCAAACATATCTCAACATAGAAAAGATACAGTAAAAATTTGGCATCCTAATCCTATGGGACCACCATTGTATGCGCAGTCCAGAGTTGTCTGAAACAGCATTATGCAGTACATGACTGTGTAAGAGGAAAGAAACACAAAAAGTGGTTTAACAGTCAAAGAGAGATTTATTTTGAAGAATAAACCTAAGAGGGGCTTCTGGTCAATTTCGATCAGGAACACTGTCTCTTACAGACTAAGAGTATTTAAGGGTTTGGGGTGAGAGCTTATCACAGGCTTGGAATGTTTGTGTGGAAGAGAAGTTTGCTGTGGAGTTGGAACGTCTCTGGTCATAGGGGATGTTGTCTTGGGGCTGACATCTCTCTGGCCGCAGGGGAGGTTATCTCAGGGCTGGCATGTCTCTGGTCAGGGAGGGGTTTGGAATGTTTCTGGTCAGAGATGTTATTTGTGATTTATGGTCATGCTGATGTTAGCCATTAGGCTGATGTGCTTTGGGTTGGATTTAGGCGGTTTTTGATCAAGGGGAACTTTAGCAGTGCTTGTTCAAGATGGCAGTGCCCCTGCTTTGTCAAACTGTATGGAGTTCTCTTCTATTCAGTGTTGTGTCAGGTCCAGAGCTTTTCAGAGGAGTCAAGAGATGGCTGGGACCTGCTCATTTTTAGAGGATTCTAGTAAATAAAGGAAGATGAAGAAGGAACAGAGGGAACAAGAGAAAAAAAAAAAGAGGAGGAATAATGCCCCAACAGGATTTTAAAAAGCTGTGGTGTATTTTTAAAGTGTGTGCTTGATAAATTAAACTTTTAGGACTTTCACATGTGCACACATATAGTAAATACAAAACAATTGTTCTCTTAACAATATAATTATGGGATTCATAGGAATAAGTCCACAGTGTACCATGGGCAATGTGTTACACTGTCCAACGTTAAAGATGGCCAACTGTGGTCACTGTCCTTAAGCTTAAGGTTGGACAGTGACCACAGCTGGCCATCTTTAAGCTTGGACACATCCTCAAGCTTTGCCAGTGACCACAAGCAATGTTAGCTCACCTTTTAAACAGTTCTGCAGCATTGCATTGTGTGCAATTAATATGTGTTAAATTTTATTTTGCGAGTTCTCCACTGGTGGATACTTAGCCTGCCTCCTGTTTTATTTTTGCTATTATCAGTGTGGCTAGAATGAGTAGCATAGAAAGAATAGTTTTGTTCCCTTGTTTGAATCTTCCTGTAGTATAGATTTCAAGTGGACTTATTTTGCTAGGCCAAAGAGTATGCACAATCTCAATTCTGACAAACATCACCAAAGCAATTCCAAAAAAAGTTGCTTCAGTTTCTGTGCTTACTGGCAGTGTGTTTGTGGTGCGTCTTCCTTTACAATGTTGCCAAGACTGCGTGTTATAAATTTCTTATCTGTGTTTTTCTTCTGAATTGCCAGTTCACCTCTTTTGCAATTTAAAAAATTGTGCTCTTTATCTCTTTCTTACCAATTCAAAGGAATTCATGATACATTACAGAGATTAGCCTTTTGGTGCATTCACTGCATAGTTTATTGAAAGCGTTGGATGGAGCCTGAGGCTTGCTTGTGTGGGACAGAGATGAAGATCTGGAGATTCCTGAGCTTTCCAGGAGTTCAGATTCAAAAGGGAGAAAGGTGGGGGCTAGAGTTTTCCCCATCTTTCATCATCAGGGGGGATGGGGGACAGTGGTTTTGCTATCTCCTTCCTTTTCTCCATTGCACATGAGCGACCAGATTAGGAGATAAAATGGAAGAGTATTAATTTTTTTGTTTTTCTGGAGTGGCTGGGTGTGGGGGTGGGGAGGATTTCTCCCAGTAGATCATAAGCTTGCTGAGGGCAGAGACTGCATTTGTCTCATGACTGTATCTGCAGGAGCCAGCATAACCACCTGGCACAGCATGGGTATTTAGTAAATATTTGTTGTGTGCATAAGTGAATGGATCCTATCAAAGGATCTTCTCAGACTGTTGACTTTGTGGGGCGGTGATCATGATGAGGGTAATTATACCTGTCATTTATGAACTCTGTGAGCCAGGTACTGTGCTAAGCATTTCTTGTTTCCTTTAATCCTCTCAATCAGTCTGAGCTGTAGGAATTATTATTAGCCCCATTCCACATGTGAGAAAACAGAGGCTCAGAGAGGTTAAGTGACTTTCTCAAGGTACCACAGTGAGGACTTAACCTCTACGAGGTGTGACTCTAGAGTCCGAACTCCACATCATTGTGCTTTCTTGTATTGGAGTTCATTTGTCTTTCAAGATGTGGAACATTCCCAACTTGGGAGCCAAAGGACCAGTGGACAGAAGCCCGGGTCTGCTGCTCTCTGCCCAAGGGGGGTGGCGCTGAGACTCTAGAAATGGGCACGTACTAGGGAGGCTGGTTCATTTCCTGTGCACTTACTTTGCTTTCAGTGGTCAAGGGCACATGTTCTCAGTTCACACAGGTTGTTCTTCATGATCTGTGTGACACTGGACAAGCTGGCACCCCTCTCTGTGTCCCCAGTATCCTCATCTGTAGAACAAGGATGATGCTAGAGTCTCTTTGCAGCCCTTACAGGACTTGCCTTGCCAAGGATTGAACGAGATCATGCATGGGGTACCAGTCCTTTAGGCTCAGCATTGTCTCCATGTGGATGAGGTATTCTAGGTATGCTCAGGCTGGTAGACAACTTGACCCCTGGTCCTGTATCCTCTGGAGTAGGGGCAGTGGCAGGAGAACCTCTTGGCGCCTCTCTAAAGCAGGGTGTCCTTGGCTGCCCTTGGAGATGGGTAGTGATGGCCCATTCATGAATCTGAAAGGAGAGAGAGATACTTCTATGTAGTTTAGTTGTCTTTAGAAGCCGACAGGGTTTGGAGGACTCCCCTGCCAACCCACCTCCTTCTGATGTCATCTCCTGAGCTAGCTTTGCCTTCAGCTCATGACTCTCAGGTGAACTTTAAATGGTGCTTATGGCTTTTTAAAAGACTTCTTTATCCTTTCAGATGCCAGAGCTAATGGATTTGTAGGTTCCTCTCCCACTGGGGACACATGAGCTACCTTCTCTTCTCTTACTGGCTGTGTCTCACAGCCCTAAGTACTTTCCTTGCTAGAACTCAGGGAGATTTAAGAGGTGCCAGTTAATCGCTTTCCAAGCTCAGCTGGAGAATGCAGCTGGACTCTTGGTATTTAGTCTCTAAGTGGGTGAGGAGCAGAGGCGAGCTCCACAGAGCCAAAGAGATGGGCTGCTTCAAGCAGTCTGGGGTTTAAGCAGAGCAGATGGCTCAGGTGACAAAAGAACCTCACCCTTACTGTGGTTTCAGCTTTGTGGGACCATTGACTGGGCTTGTGAGAAATTCTTCTTTTATCATGCAGGGATGATGGCCTGTTGGGATGTGTATAAGGCATTTTTGATTTTGTAAAAGTGTACGAATGAGTTTTCCCAAAAACCACTCTCCTTTTCTGGTGGGTATTGGTGAGTGCATGGGTCGGATATAACCAGTTCCTTCTGATTTCATACTTTATATTCAGACAAAGTGACTTGCTTAGTGTATGAATTAGTTTATAAACCCTCTAAAATATTTTTTTCCTAAGTAAATGCAGAAATCGGAAATTGTCCCTTGTCAGACTATGTAACCTAATATCACTGTCAGTTTTCTTATATTCCTACTTTCTAGAACAATATCTAGCATAAAATAGATGCTCATAAGTATTTTAAAAATAAATGTTGTTGAATGTCTGGTTTGGAAACCGAGATGTCTTACCTCTACATATGTAAGACCACAGAATGAGTTGGTGATGTAAGTCTGAAAGAGATGAATCCTCCTTCAAGCTCCTGAGCTCTGTGCTTGTTTAAACAGTTGAGAAACAGTTGTGGCTATTGACTGAAGGTGGAAACTCTGAGAAGGCATGGAAGGAACTAAACATTTGGAATATAAATTAACGTACTGCTTGAGCCCGGGAGTTTAAGACAATCCTGAGTAGCACAGTAAGACCTCATCTCTACAAAAAATTAAAAAATTATCTGGGGATGGTGGTACACACCTGTAGTCCCAGCTACTTGGCAGGCTGAGGTGGGAGGATTGCTTGAGCGCAGGAGGTTGAGGCTGCAGTGAACTATGATTGCACCACTGCACTGCAGTCTGGTCAACAAAGTGAGCCCTTGTCTCTAACAAGAAAAAGAAAATAATTTATAGTTTTATTCTAACGATAGAGGGTGATCCCAGGCAGAGAGGCTTTTGAGATACTGCCACCAGCTACTGTGGTTGTTACTGAGCCTTACTGAGGCATCTGCTCGGCCACAGATTGTCTTCTATGAGAACAGGATCTCATATGGATGCCTTAGGAGCCATGGTTTTATTCCATGACTTCAGAATCTTGGCCATAGCTGACTGGGCCAGAGATGGACAAATGATCAAGCTGGACCAATCAGATTCCCTCTCCTGAGACTTTATAATTGGGAAGTAGAAATGTGCTGTTGCTTTTCTATGGGAACTTGGGAGCTGTGAGTTGGCCCTTTCTAGCCAAGGAGAAGTAGGACATCTGGTTTACAGAGAGAAAATGGAGAATACCTGAGGAGAGAATCAGAAACTAGGGTCATCTGATGACCAGAGATCCTGAGGGTAACTTTCTTGACAGGTTTCCGGCTTTACCTTCCAGTTCCTCTTGTTTTTTTTGTTTTGTTTTGTTTTGTTTTGTTTTATGACTGGGCAATATACATTTATTATTAAGGAAATGCATAATAATTGGCTAAGGAAAACTAGCCAATTTTAAGGTTAGAAAACATTTTTAAAATTTTACTTTAAGCTTTTTTCTTTAGACAGGATCTCTTTGTCACCCAGGCAGCCTCTATCCCCCAGGCTGGAGTGTGGTGGTGTGATCATAGCTCACTGCAGCCTTCACCTCCTGGGCTCAAGCAATCTTCCCACTTCAGCCTCCTGAGAAGTGGGGACTACAGGTAGGCACCACCACACCTGCCTACTTTTTTNAAAAAAAAAAAAAAAATTAGCCAGGTGTGGTGGCACCCAGGAGACTGAGGCAGGAGAATCATTTGAGTACTGGACTTTTGAGTCTGCAATAAGCTATGATTGCACCACTACACTCCAGCCTGAGCAACAGGGCAAGACCCCGTCTTTAAAAAAAAATACTCCCTTGACTCCCCCATTTCCCCTCCCACAACTGTTCGTTTTGCTCCCCCTCTTCAAAATCAAATTTAGTGGTGAATTGACAATACTTATGTTTCCATTTCTTCTCTTCAACCCATTCCAAAATGGCTTTAAGATCATCAATGATCTTGTCCGTAAATCATAAACTCAGAAGATATTTTTCAGTCTTTATTCTGCCAACCCTCTTAGCTGTGTTCAACATAGTTGACCACCCCCTCCTTCTTGGTCTCTGTGAAACCACACCTGTTTTCCACATGTATCACTGGCCAGCCCTTCGCTTCCCTTTCACTGGCTTTTCTTCCACTGCCCTCCCTTTAAAGTGATGGCCCTTAGGACTCTGTCTTGACCCCTCTCCTCCCTCTGTGAGCTCTTTCTGGGTGAGTTCATCCCTTCCCATGGCCTCAGTCTCTAATGCCTCCCAAATCTGCATCATTCTTTTTCTTTTTTTTTTTTTTTTTTTTTTATAGATGGGGCTCTTACTATATTGCCCAGGCTGATCCTGGCCTCAAGCAATCTTCCTTCTTTTTTTTCTTTTTATATTGACGAGATGCTATTTATAGTGTACATCATGATGCTTTGAAACATGTATACATTGTGGAATGACTAAATCAAGTCAGTTCCACATATTCATTACCACACACACACACACACACACACATACATGTTATAATATGCATATATACACATACATGTTATAATAACATGCATACATATATATACATACATGTTATAATAACATGCATATATATACATACATGTTATAATAACATGCATATATATATATATATTTGTGGCAAGAACACAAAGTCTACTCTCACTGGTTTTCAGGCACACATCATATTTTTAACTATAGTTACCATGATATACAATAGATCTCTTGAACTCATTCCTCCTGTATAGCTGAAATTTTGTGTCCTTTGACCAACATTCCCCAGTCTTCCCAATCTCCCAGCCTCTGGTAATTACTGTCTTGCTAGTTTCACGAGTTTGACTTCCTTAGATTCCACTTACCCATGATATTCCAGTTCCCCCGAGGTCTCTCTGTCCCCTCTGCCCTTGGGTTGCACGAGATATGATTGTGCTGTTGTAATAACATGCTAATTTAAACTAGTCCAGTGCGTTTCTGTCACTTTCAGCTAATCTGACCTTAACAAAGGCAATGGTCCGTATGAGACCAGACTCATGTTAGTTTATGGTGAAGAATTTACATTTCACCAAAAGCTGGAAAGCTAGAACCACCTTTTCCTTTTTTTTCTTCCCCCTTAAGACAGAGTCTCACTCTGCCACCCAGGCTGGAGTGCAGTGGCATGATCTTGGCTCACTGCAACCTCCGTCTCTTGGGTTTAAGCGATTCTCCTACCTTAGCCTCCTGAGTAGCTGGGATTATAGGCATGTGCCACCACACCCAGCTGATTTTTGTATCTTTAGTAGAGACAGAGCTTCACCATGTTGGCCACGCTGGTCTCAAACTCCTGACCTCAGGTGGTCCACCTGCCTCAAGCTCTCAGAGAAAAGTGAGTAGAGCAAGTGGATCAGGGTTGAACACAAGCCTTCCAGCATGGTGGACTGAAGTGCAGCCAGGGATTCTTGGGGGGCAGGTGGGAGAGCTTTCCCAGCCTGTGGGCTGAGCTGGAGCCATAGAACCCAGGTTGGCTGAGTTCTGAGGTAATGGGAGGCCCATACCCAAAGTTCAGGTGCCCTTGGGAGTCCCCACAGACTGAGGCACGATGCCACCTTGACATTCCCAGCTGTTTAGGAATAAAGTGGATGAAAGTAATTGCTCAGTTCTCCCAGTAAGCAGCACCAGCAAAATCAGTATGGGACTAGATTTGTATTTCCTTATCACAGGGAATCTGAACTTTATAATTAATCCATGTCTTTTTTCCTGGCATTCTGTTGTAAGTGAAATTCTTCAGCAAAAGTCCAACTTGCTCAAGGCCGAATTAGGACAAAAGGCAGTGGCTTCCATCTGGTGCTTTTGTTGTTGCTTGTCCATAAACCCAGAGCACATTGTGCTGGCTGCATCAGTGTATCATCCTTTGCCTATTAAGACCACACACTAAAAACTTGGGAGAGGGGAGGGAATTGGGCCAGGTTTGCGACTTTCAGAGTTATTTTCTTCTATTATGTTAGTATATTGGTGCTGTGATCATGCTGTCGGGGATAGCTGCCATGGGCACATATTGGGAGCGATGGCATGTGTCATTCCTGTAGTAGGAGGAGAGAAGTTTTTGGTAACAGTTAATGAGCACATTCATGGAGCATTTAGTTTTTGGATGGAACTGAGTTTAGCGTTTTGAGGATTTTTAGGAGATGAACTGGATTTTGCTGGTAGGAAATTTCCAGTGAAGTTAATATAAATCAAGGCATATAAACATGGAGTAGCAGCTAATAATTTAAAGTAGCGAGTAATCAGTTCATTTATAGAGGGTTTGCCGTATGCCAAGCACTGTCCAAGGTGCTGGAGATACTGCGATGAATACGTTAAGACAGATCAATTTCCTATTCTCACATGAGAAACAAAGTGGTAAACAAGAGCAACAAACAAGTCCTACAGTTCCAGACAGTGATGAGGACTTGGGTGAGAACGACAGCTGGGCAAGTGGGAGGAGAGTGAAGGACACTGTGGCTACTGTCGGAAAAGGGTTTGGGGAGGTCTTCCTCAAAAAGATGGCATTTGAGCAGAGACCTGTGAGAGAGGAGGGAGCTGAATAACCCAGATGCCTGTGGACACCTAGGGAGAAGAGTATTCCAGGCAGAGAGAATAGCCAGTGAAGAAGCCCTGAGGCAGGAACAAGCTTGGTGCATTTGAAGTGGAACAAGGATGCCCGTAGAACTGGTGCAGGATGAGTGCGGAAGGAGTAGGAGGAGAGGAGGCTAGAGAGGGTAGCAGGGACCAGATTGTGTAGGACATTTTAGCTCATAGTGAGAAGTTCAGATTTTGCTTTAAACCTGATGGAAGACCACTGGGAAATTTTGGGGTAGGGAATGACATGGTATGATGTATCTTGAGTAATACTAGATCCTGTTTGAAGAATAGGTTGTTGAGGGGTAAGAAAGAAACAGGGAACCCATTTGGTCCAATTGCACTAGTCCAGGAGAGAGAGCACGGTGGCTAGAATGTGGTGGCCATAATGGAGTTGGCAAAAAGTGGTTGGATTGAGGATCTATTTAGAGTTGGAGCTGGCAGGACTTGGGGATGGATTGGATGTGGGGTGGGGGAAGGAACTGGGATATTCCCTGAGTTTTTTTTTACTTGAGCCATGGCCCAGCTTCGTGGACACACAACTTGAGCAGTGACAAAGAAGCCCTTGCTTAGAAGGGTCCTAAGCTTGGTTTAATGCTCTGCTGTTGCCATCTTGAAATTATGATCTGTTTTGGGGTGAGGGCGTCTTTATCTTGCACTAGGCCCATGCATTATACAGCTGACCTTGACCGCGCCAGTGGGTAGATGGTGGCCCCATTTGTGGAGATGGAGGAGACTGGAAGAGGAACGCTGTATGGAAGGGGGACATGACATTCTCTTTGGGCCATGTTAAGTTTGAGGGGCCAGTTAGGCACCTTAGTGGAGCTGCTGTGTAAGTCGCCTGGTAGACTGTTCAGAGGGGAAGCCTCCCTGCCAGGGCTGGAGTCACGGGGAGTATATTCTGAAATAGGTGAGGTTTGAATCACCCTTTTGGGAAGACAACATGTCAAGTTCAATCACCTCCTTCTGCATTGAAGAAAAAATCATTGGTGGGACAATGCTGGTAATTCCTTGACTGGACCTTTTGTCTAAACCTTTTTTCAGACTATGGGGCAGATGGTACCTGTTACCCGGGAGGCATAAGTTTCCACCTTCTAATTGCTTTGCGTATATGTTCTTTTTCCTCTCACACAGTTGTTTTGCTCTTACCTTTCAGCCTAGGGTGACCACCAGTTCCAAAGGTGGCCTCTTCAGCCATCGGTTGAGATTTGAGGTGACTGAGCAACCCTGGCTTTAGAAACTTGAACCCTTTATTGTGCAATTGACTCCAGGGACTCTGTTGGAGGCAAAGGGCTGAGAAAGTCTTGGGGGACTACAGAGCAAGGTCCTGCAGGTAGCGGGGCTTGGTGAATAATGCCTCAGTCTCTAGGTACAGAGGGCTTGGATCCTGTCTATTCCCGCTCAGTGACCCTGGGAATGTCATCTAATCTCCATGGACCTCAGTAAAATGAGGATAATAGTATTTTCTACTTCCTAAAATTCCTGCAAGTTATAAATAAGGCAATTCATATAGAACTTCTAGCTCAGGCCATGAAACAGAGAAAGGACTCAAAAATGCGAAGTGCTGCAATTACCATTGAGAATGGTTTTCCTGTCTGTGCTGGGAAAGAAGAGCTGCTCTTAGATTGCATTGTGGAGGAAGCCTTGAGAAGTCTGCTATCTGTATCCCGAAGCTCATTTCACCTTTTGGCTTCCTTGGTGCACATCCAAACCCTAATGAGGATTGGCAATGCAAGAGCCAGCAAAACCAGCTGCTTACCTAGTTTCCCTTATGACAGACATGTGACTGTTTCTTCAGCATGTGTTTCCCTACTGCACAGCACGGCCCTGTAGTTTGTGGGATCCAGGGAGATTAACCCCTTACCCCATATGCTAAGATGGCTCCTGATTAGACCTAAGCCATCTGAGTAATTTCTTTCGCTACAGTGATTGGTTCTGGGTTGGGCACGCTACCCAAGACTAAGTCAGTGGCATTCCATGGTCACATTGGTCAATAAGGAGTGGGCATACAACCTAGAATAGTTTGAACAGAGTAAAGCTCAGGACTTTTGTTCTTTGCCCAGTAGACATCAGTAAGTAACCATTGTTGCTTTCAACATTCATTGGCTACTCAAGATGGGAGACAAAGATAGAGTGTTTGGTGACATTGTTGCTTGATCAAACCATACCTAAAGTCCTTCTTCTGTACTTTTCATTTAAAGTCATTAAATTTCCTTTAAAAGTTTCACTTCTTTGAAGTTTTAACAATTATTTTCATTCAGAAGCATCCCTCTGATACAAATTATACTCTGGGTGCCAATTTTTCAAATGGATAGTGAAATAAGGTTGACCTGGTGACTATGTCCATATCTAACAATTTTGGGAAGATTATTTTCCCTCCTGGGATTTTTTTTACCCCGGCTATGAGGACATCCTGACAGCAGGTTGTGCCAGGGGAAACCTGGTTGGAATTCTCAACTTCAGCATAGATTTTATCTGCATTCCAAATTACGTCCATCAATATTGCATACATTTTTTTTGTTGGATAAAATGTAACTTCATGAAAAAAGTAAACAAAATAATCTAACATTATTTAAAATGTCTGTGCACAGCACGTGCTTTGAGAAAATAGGGTCACTGCGAGTCATTTGCAGTCCATATTCAACTCAGGACTTTTTGAATATGGCAAAAGGGTTATTTGATGTTGATGGCACCCATATTCCAGAGTGATAACCTTTTCATCTTACCAAATGGTTCCCTTAGAAGTTCTTGTTTTTGCAGTATGTATACTGTGCAGTGGATTTCTGGTATAAATGTGTGCTTGTTCCTCTTTTAGGACATGGTGAGAGTGCTTGGGCATATGTAACCAAGAGACTAGTCTTTCTTCGGGTCTGAGCTGCGGTGTTCTGCTGATGCCTCTTGTGCTGGTGTGGGGTACAAATGTTTATATTAGAATCCTATTGCTATTTTCAGAGAAATAAAGGTATCTACATCAGTAATGGGCTTAAGCATTTGCCTTCTGAACTGAGTCTTCACCTTTGGTATTTCTGTGGAAGTTTTTTCCCTGATGCACTCTGCAAATGTTTGCTGCTGTTGAGCTGCTGGCCTCTTGCTGTAGGCTTAGGTTCTGTCCTGTGCCCTGTAGCTTCCTCTCTCTTGTGAATCCATGTGGTCTCAGTCCTTCAGTCTGCTGCCTCTTTCTACATCAGCTGTGTCATTGGGAGGGACTGTAAGTCTCACTCCATTTTGCTTTAAGAATAACCTGATTGGGGATCAAGTTAAAAAAGTAATCCTCGGCTGGGTGTGGTGGCTCACACCTGTAATCCCAGCACTTTGGGAGGCCGAGGTGGGTAGATCACCTGAGGTCAAGAGTTCAAGACAAGCCTGGCCACCATGGTGAAACCACGTCTCTACTAAAAAAAATTAGCCAGGCGTGGTGGTGGGTGCCTGTAATCTCAGCTACTTGGGAGACTGAGACAGGAGAATTGCTGGAACCTGGGAGGCAGAGGTTGCAGTGAACTGAGATTGCACCACTGCACTCCAGCCTGGGCAACAACAGCGAGAATCCATCTCAAAAAAATAAAAAAGTAATCCTCCTTCGGGGTAAAATCATGGCACACCCAACTGAATTACATTCACTGGATGCTTCATATTTTGTTCCCCCTTAACTACCCCACTTCCCTCACCAATTCAAAACTTTCCAGTTCAGTGTCCTGTGATACTTGCTTTCCCTTTAGATTTACAGATTACACACTCAAAAGTCCATTTTCTCTCTTGGGATTTTTTTTTTTTTCCTTCCGACTATGAGGACATACCAACAGCAGGTTGTGCCAGGAGAAGCCTGGCTGGAATTCTCAACCTCAACTTCAATATGGATTTTATCTGCATTCCAAATTACACATCCATCTGTCCATCTCTTTCTCTCTCTCTCTCGCCCCCGTGTGTGTGTGTGTGTGTGTGTGTGTGTGTGTGTGTATATATATATATATATATATATATATGTATATAAATTTTTTTTGAGATGGAGTTTCACTCTGTCACTCTGGCTGGAGTGCAGTGGTGCAGTCTCGTCTCACTGCAATCTCCCCGTCCTGGGTTCAAGCAATTCTCCTGCCTCATCCTCCCAAGTAGCTGGGATTATGGGCACGTGCCACCATGCCCAGTTAATTTTTTGTATTGTTAGTAGAGACAGGGTTTCACCATGTTGGCCAGGCTGGTCTTGAACTCCTGACCTCATGATCTGCCTGCCTCAGCCTCCCAACGTGCTGGGATTACAGGCATGAGCCACCATGCCTGGCCCATCCATCAATATTTCATACATTTTTTGTTGGATAAAATATAACTTCATAAAAAAAGGAAACCAAATTATCCAACATTATTTAGAATG
This sequence comes from Cebus imitator, assembly GCF_001604975.1. NCBI lineage: Eukaryota > Metazoa > Chordata > Mammalia > Primates > Cebidae > Cebus > Cebus imitator. Next base: position 1,066,205 of record NW_016107661.1, read on the forward strand.
TCTATGCACAGCATGTGCTTTGAGAAAATACGAGGGTCACTGCAGGTCATTTCAGGTCTCATCATGGATGATCTGATGGAGGCATACTGATATCAATAACTCCAGATTCATGTTTTTGCCTCAATCTGTATACAGAAAACACCCAGGTCCCACCTTGTAAAATTCTTCTTTCCCCCAGTGTCTGGGTTTTGCAAATGCCCGTTTGCCTTCCTGCTCTTTGCAGGCGCCGTGTGGCATCTGCGTAGTTCTGCTCCCGTCCTCCCACTTTTGTCAAGGATCTGCAGAGTGATGGAACCCATTGTGAGGACAACGTCTTTCATCCCCAGGGAGCTGCCTTGACCCTCTGTGAACTGCCCATCCTTGAAGTGAGAGGCAGGGCTGTGTACTCTTGTGGGTGGAAGCCAGTCCCTTCCACAGTTCTCACTGCGCTTTGTGGCCCAAGCTCCACAGCAGCCCCAGAGGGTCCTGAGTCTCAGCATGTCCAAGCCAGGCCAAGAGGCCCCTTGGGAAACAGGTGCCATGACCTTACTGTATTTCCCCTTTCCCTTCCTCTCTGTTGTGCCCCTCAAAACAAGGTAACACAAAACACCTTATTGAAACCCAACTAAAGCACTCGTGCATGGCCCACCCGTGCAGACATGTGGCCGTGGGGATCAACCGCCTTCTACTTCCATCAGCAGTCAAACTGAGCTGCAGCCAGGTGTCAGCAGCTCCCAAGCCCTGGGGCACTGCTGTGGGTGCTGGCTGCATCTGGCTCCCCACCTCTCAACTGCGGATTTCTGTTCATGTGAAACAGTAGCAGTAAGAAGACTGAATTATTGAGTCTGCCTTTGGCCTGGCTCAGGCAGCTTACTGAACACCCCGGAGCCACTTGCTCAGCAGAAGGCACCTCTTTCCAATGCATGGGAGAGAGGGGTGGCGCCCAAAGGGTTAAGACACACACCACCATCCCTTTCCAGCCTCCAGGTTTTCATTTTAAAAAGGAGCCTTGTGCACTTAATGTCTGGACTTAAAGGAATGATGCCGATGGCTCATTAGTGGGCTGGTAGGAAGATATGTTAGGATAGTTTGACCCTCCAGAAGCTCCCCAATCATATTGCGTGGTGGAAACCCTGCCAATCATGCCCCTAGGAATCTACCAGGGAAACCTGCTTCCCAGACTCGGGGAATAACATGGCATGGGGGATTGTCAACAATCCCTTTCAGGATCTGTGCTGAGACTTGGAACCTGAATGGCTCTTTGCCTCCCAGCAGCCCACTGCCTGGTGAAGGGGACAGACGAGCACACAGAGAAGTATGGCAACCTGCATCACCTCTGTGGAGCTCCTGGGCTCTGGAGGTAAAGGGGAGTTCACATCCTGCAGTGGACCTTAGTATGTGGGTGACGTGTGCAAACCCATCTCTCCAGTTTTGGGAGACGGGGAATAGAAAAGTCTCCAGCTATCAGACGGGGAATAGAAAAGTCTTACAGAGCTGTGGTGAGAGTGATGGAGCACATGCCTGGCACATCTTCAGCACTCAGAAAATGTCATATTTAAATCATCATCATTATATAAATCGTCAGGAGAGCGAAAACCAGGGAGCAATTAATTAAGAGAAAACTAGAGAGAAGTTACGATGTTTGAACCATGTCTCCAGGAATGCACAGGGATTTCACAGGATCGATGAGATGGAGAGGGTGCTTTGCAGAGAGAGATAACCGCAAGAGCAAAAGGCTGGGAGGTAGGACCGTTACGTCAGCCTTCCTCTGAGGCTCGCAGTTGGTCCTTGCACTTCTCATTTGCTTTTTCCCCAGTGCGTGTCTTGTTTTCTCCCCTCCTGGGAGTTTTCAGTGCAACACAGGAGGGTGGAATGTGCTGTGGAAGTGGGGTGAGATGACACAGCTTTGCTGTTTTCTACGGCATGACCTTCACTTGTGGAAGGGTGTAATGGTGAAGAGTGTGGCCTCTGGAGCTAAGCTGCCTCAGCCCAGGCCCAGCTCTCCCTCGTCAAGGGACTCAGCCTTCGTCCTCCTCAGTGTTCCCATCTGCAAAGTGAGGATGATAACAGCACCCCCCTCTAGAGCTGGTGTGAGGGTTAAATAACTGAGGTGTGTTCGGCGTTCAGAATGGGCCCTGGCATGTGGTAAGGGCCCTGTAACTGATCACTGCTATTTGGCTTTTGCACTGGCTGCTCCCTCTGCCTGGAAAAGTTTTTTGCTTAGACACCTGCTTGGCTTGTCCCTGACTTTCTCTGGCCTTTTCTCAAGTGGCACCTTTTCAGCAAGTCTTTGGCTGCCCTGTTGACGATCTCAGTCTTGTTCGTCCACCTCCCCTTCCTGCTTCATGTTTCTTGTCATCTTATATGCTATGTATTTTCCTTATTTATTATTGCATGCCTCTTCCAATCAGAATATGAGCTTCTTAGAGACAGAGGTTTTTGTTTGTGTGTTCAGTGCTGTATATGTGCTTGTAGAAGGGTGTCTGGCACATAGTAGTTGCTCAACAAATACTTGAATGAATGCATGAACTAAGCCTCATTGAATCATACTTTCCTATTCTGTAAAATGGAGCTATTACCCTTTGTCAGGTGGAGTACAAGATGCCTGTTTAGAAATGACAGAGCACTAAATACACAGAAGAGATGATAATTATCATTGAAGGCAAGGATTGTGTCATATGTCTTCTTATTTCCACCATACACTTGGAAAATCACTATTCCATCCACTTACCTACTCAGCCTTCCACGCAGCTGTCCATCTACCCACCCGTCCCCCCATTAACCCATCCCCCCACCTACCCACCCATGCCCCCGTCAACCAATCCCTCCACCCACTCAACCATCCCCTCATCAACCCATTCACTCACCTACCCACCCATACCCCCATCAACCCACCCTTCCCCCCACCCATCAGCCCATCTACCCACCCTTCCACTCAATCATACAGTTACCCACCCTTCCACCCACCCATCCATCAAGTCATCCTACCACCCACCCCCTTACTCACCCATCAGCCCATCCACCCAGCTTTCTATTCAATCGTGTATTCACCTACCCTTCCACCTGCCCATGAACCCATCCACCTACTATACCACTCAATCATGCACTCACCGACCCATCAACCCACCCATCCATCCATTCATTCTCCCATCCACCCCCCTACCCACCCATCAATCCATCCACCTAAGCTTCCACTCAATCACATACTCATTGACTCATCCACTCACCCATCCCTCCACTAATCCATCCACCCTCCACTCACCCATCAATCCATCCACCTACCCTTACAGTTAATCATCCATCCATCCATCCCTACCCACCATCATCCCATTCACCCACCCTTCCACTCCGTCATCTACTCTTCCACTCACCCACTCACCTGTTTACCCACCCACCCATCCACCCATCCACCCACCTTTCCACTCAATAATCTACTCTTCCTCCTGCCCACTCAGCCACTCGTCCCAGTCATCTGCTGACCCATCTATTGAATCCCATCCATCCTGTTGCCCATGCATCCATCCATGCATCTAACAAACGTTTATTGAATACACAGTGATTACTAGGCATTGGAATAATATTTATGACTAATAGTTACAGGTGAAAATGACAAGGAATTCACTACATACTACATATTGTGTTAAGAATGCTGCATTGAGTATTTTATTGAGTTTTTAAGAGTCATATGAAATAGGCACTATTATCACATCTCCACTTACAGATGACGAAACAGGCATGGAGAGGGAAGCAGCTTGCCCAGGAGTACATTTCTAGAAAGTGGAGGAGTCTGGGTTGAAACCTAGGTTGGCTACCCTATCATTACCCTATCATACTTGCCCTTAACACCTTGTTGTTTCAACTCACATGGAGTCCACAGCCCAACAGGAGAGACGTATATGGAACATGAAATTATATAAATAGTAGGCCTTCAATTCATGTGTTTAGTAGATGTGTGTTCTCTGAGTGTTGGTTAATAATGAGGACCCCTTTTCTGGGGAGAGATTCAGTTTGTGAAAATGCCTATATCTGATGTATTGAAAAGCTCAGTGCATTTTCTTTAGACATTCATTTGTTAGCAGACTCTTAGGTTGCTTCCATATCTTCACTGTTGTAAATAGTATTGCACCGGACTTGGGAGTGCAGGCATCTCTCTGAGATCCCTATTTCATTTCTTTTGGATATATACACAGAAGTGGGGTTGCTGCATCATATCGTGGTTCTGTTTTCAATTTTTTGAGAAACCTCCATTTGTTTTCGAGAACAACTGCATCATTTTACAACCCCACCCAAAGGCTGCAGGGGTTCCAATTTTTCCACATCCTGGCCAGTCCTGGCTATCTACAGAGGACTATTACTCAGCCTTAAAAAAGCAAGAAGTCCTGACATATGCAACAACATGGCTGAACCTGAAGGGTGGTGATGTAAGCCAGTCACCGAAGGACAAATACCATATGAGTCCGCTTCTAGGAGATGTCTAAAACAGCCAAACTCATAGAATAGAATATTGATTGCCAGGGGAGTTTCTGTTCATGGGTACAAAGTTTGAGTCCTGCAATATGTCTGTGTTCTAAGTGCTGTACGACATTATCCCGTAGTTAGCAATACTGTGCACTTAAAAACTTGTCAAGATGAGTGGGCGCGGTGGCTCAAGCCTGTAATCCCGGCACTTTGGGAGGCCGAGGTCGGCAGACCACTTGAGGTCAGGAGTTTAAGACCAGCCTGGCGAACATGGTGAAACCCATCTCTACTAAAAATACAAAAAGTTAGCCAGGCGTGGTAGCGTGCACCTGAGGCTGGGGCAGGAGAGTCACTTGAACCAGAGAGGTGGAAGTTGCAGTGAGCCTAGAGGTGCCACTGCACTCCAGCCTGGGCGACAGAGCAAAACCCTGTCTTAAAAAACAAAATAAAACAAAACCCCACAAAAAACTTGTCAGGAGGGTACATTTCATGTTATGTGTTCCTTTTCTTTCTTTTTTTTTTTTTTTGAGATGGGGTTTCACTCCTGTCGCCCAGTCTGGAGTGCAGTGACATGATCTTGGCTCACTGCAACCTCTGTCTCTCAGGTTCAAGTGGTTCTCCTGCCTCAGCCTCCCGAGTAGTTGGGATTACAGGCACGCACCACCACACCCGGATAATTTTTTGTATTTTTAGTAGAGACGGGTTTCACTATATTGTCCAGACTGCTCTCGAACTCCTGACCTCATGATCCGCCCGCCTTGGCCTCCCAAAATGCTGGGATTAGAGGCATGAGCCATGGCGCATGGCCATTACATGTTCTTTTTTTTGCTTAATAATAAACATTGTATTTATTTGACTTTTTAGGATCCAACCCTTTTACATTGTTGGATTTTTAAATATTTTTTTCTTCACCCTTTTTTTTAAATAACCTTCATTGCCTATGAATGATTTGGAAGCTGCTGCCATCCCTGGGTCTGGCGGAGACCACAGGAGCCAGCCGTGCTGGGGCTCCGCCCTGCTCTGTGCTGAGGACCCAGGAAGGAAGCACTCCTGCTGAGCAGAGTCTCTTTCTGGCCAGGAAACACACACACACCATGCGATGCTCCCACTCTCCCTGTGCTCCTTCCCAGCACAAGGCATTTCTCACTCCTCTATAATTACCCGGGCTAATTAAATAAATTGATCTGCTGATGTACACTTCACAGTCATTTTTGTGGTGTAATTTGGCTTTAATAGAACTGGTGCTTGCGTGAGAGGAAATGAAAGCCTGGCCTAGAAACGGGATCTTTTACTGTTCGAGAAAAATAACTTTTTCCAGGGGTTTCGGTTCCCTGTGTGTGCATAATGCATGTGCTTGCTGTCAGAATTAACTGGGAAAACAGCAGCTGTCTGGTAAGAAGGATAGTGTGGGAGGCCCTTTGCCGTGAGAAACATCAGACGGACTCTTACGTCTTGACAAGAATCTCATAATTTTGGAGGCAAATGGGGCACAAAGCATACTGTTGGCTGTCTGCTGGCCAGAAAGTGAATTCTTTGCTCTGTGGGGATATTCTGGGAAACGGCTGTTGGCTCTGGTTGATAGACGGGCATGTGTCATGCTGACAGCAGGCATGGGAGGTGAGGTGTACCTCGTCAGAGTCATGGTTAAGAGTGGGTTTGGTTCCAGTACCATTTAGTTCCTGTGTCAGCCTTTGCTGTTTGCTGGATGTGTGTCTTTCTGCAATTGGCTCCCAGTTCTGAGCCTCAGTCCTCCTCCTCTAAAAACCCCATTGCAGGCCGGGCATGGTGGTTCACACCTGTAATCCCAGAACTTGAGGAGGCTGAGGCGGGCGGATCACCTGAGGTCACGAGTTCGAGACCAGCCTGGCCAACACGGTGAAACCCCGTCTCCACTAAAAATACAAAAATTAGCCAGGCATGGTGGCAGGTACCTGTAGTCCCAGCTGCTTGGGAGGCTGAGGCAGGAGAATCGCTTGAACTTGGTTGCAGTGAGCCAAGATCACGCCACTGCACTCCAGCCTGGGTGACAGAGCGAGGCTCCCTCTAAAATAAATAAGTAAAAGTAAGTAAGTAAGCCAAGCATGGTGGTGGGTGCCCGAAATCCCAGCTACTCAGGAGGCTGAGGTAGGAGAATCACTCGAACCCGAAGGTAGAGGTTGCAGTGAGCCGAGATCACGCCACTGCACTCCAGTCTTGGCAATAAGAGTAAAACTCCATCTCAAAAAAAAAAAAAAAAAATGCACCTTGCAGGATTGTGAAGAGAAATGTATGAGCCCAGCCACTGTCCAGCACATAGTGAGCACTGTAGAACTTTTAGCTGCTCTTAGTGTTTGTACTGAAGGCAATCTTTCACTCATCCACCTATTATTAAGCAAAAACCATGAAACAGGTATTGTGCTGGTGGAACAGGCTTGACCCCAGATCGGTCTAAGCCTTGCTGAGAATGCATCTCCAATTTGATACTCTCATTCTGCCCACAATGGGAGTCAGACTGCTGACTGTATTGATAATGTCATACTGATTTATTTAATCCAGCTATGTGCCAGACACTGCCCCAAGCACTTTGCAGGAGTTGCTTCCATGAATAATACGATTGTCATCTGCTGAGCGCTGTGCCAAGGCTTTGACATGCATGATGTCATTTCATCTTCTAACTACTCTAGAAGGTAGATACATTCACTGTACCTCCCTTTAGAGGTAAGGTAAGTGAGGCTTGGGATAGTTAAGTGATTAGGGGCACATGGCTCGTGGGAGAGAAAAGCAGGGTTTGAACTCCAGGCTGGCTGACTCCTGGTTTTTAACCGTATCATTGAACTGGTGTCTATTGATGGGCCTCAGGAGGAGGTTCACATGGTCCCCAGACTTACATCAATGGCGTAAGGTTCAACTCAACGTGTTATGAAGTTGGCAGGAAGTTTCATTGCAAACATGTGAGCCTTTCCTCCCTGTGGAGACCACATGCAATGTACCAAGTGCCTGTGAGCTGGGGAATTGGAGACCTGTTACCTAGAGTGGTCAAGGGAGGAATTCAGGTTGGAGCCCTGTTATCACTCAGCCCATAGACTCCTTGTGAGTGACCCTGGTTATCTCTCTCGGATGTTTGCTTGAAACTTTAGGCTCTACGTCTCCATACTTATTTTATTATTTTTTTTCAGACAGAGTTTCACTCTTGTTGCCCAGGCTGGCAGGCAATGGCACAATCTTGGCTCCTGCAACCTGTACCTCCACGGTTCAAGTGATTCTCCTGTCTTAGCCTCCTGAGTAGCTGGGATTACAGGTGCCTGCCAACACGCTTGGATAATTTTTTGCATTTTTAGTAGATATGGAGTTTCACCATGTTGGCCAGGCTGGTCTTGACCTCCTGACCTCAGGTGATCCACCTGCCTCAGCCTCCCAAAGTGCTGGGATTACAGGCATGAGCCACCACACCCGGCCAGTCTCCATTCTCATTTTTGTACTTTCCCCCAGTATGGTCTGTTTGATCTTTTTCAATTTATTTATTCGGTGGATCCTGCTTCCCTCTGACGCACTCCATCGAACCCTGCCTGTCTCTTGCCCTTGTCCACCCTGGGAGTGGCTGCAGGATCCCATGAACCCTTGTCTCTCAAGATGAGCAGCTATATCCAACCTAAAAAAAATTCACATGCATTTAACGTATCACCCAGCAATCCCATGATTACGTATATTAGCCCTTAGCTTTTTGTCTCAGAAAACTTGAAACCTGCAGAACAGTTGTGGACATTGTTCAGTGAACACCCTGTCCACCTTTCCCCAGCTGTCACGTGTTTCCTTTCTCTGCCACGTTGGTGCACTGTTTCATTACACACACATGCCCATATTTTATTGAACCCACTTGAGAGTCAGCAGCAGACATTACTTTTCACCCTGCACACTTGATCACGTATGGCCTAAGATCAAACACATTCCCTTACATGACCAAAAGGTAATGAGCACACTCAAAAAATTTAATGATAATAAAATACTCTTGGCTGGGCACAGTGGCTCATACCTATAATTCCAGCACTTTGGGAGGGCAAGGCGGGAGGATCGCTTGAGCCCAGGAGTTTGAGATGAGCCTGGGCAACATGGTGAAAACTTGTCTCTACAAAAAACATAAAAATTGGCCAGGCATGGTGGCATGCACCTGTAGTCCCAGCTACTCAAAAGGCTGAGGCAAGAGGATTACTTCCTCAGCAAGTTGAGGATCACTCAACCCCGTAGGTTGATGCTGCAGTGAGCTGGGATCGCACCACTGCACTCCAGCCTGGGTAATAGAATGAGACCCTGTCTCAGAAACAAAAATAGAGTTGTTGTTTGAGATAGAGTTTTGCTCTTATTGCCCAGGCTGGAGTGCAGTGGTGCGATCCCAGCTCACTGCAACCTTCACCTCCTGGGTTCAAGCAATTCTCCTGCCTCAGCCTGCCAAGTAGCTGGGATTACAGGCATGTGCCACCACACCTGGTTAATTTTGTATATTTAGTAGAGATGGGGTTTCACCATGTTGGTCAGGCTGGTCTCGAACTCCTGACCTCATGTGATCTGTCCATCTTGGCCTCCCAAAGTGCTGGGATTACATGCATGAGCCACTGTGCCCGGCCACAGAAATACTCTTATTTGATACATACTCTATAGTCAAATTCCACAATTTTTCTGATACTGTGCTTGATGGCTTAAAAAAAACCTCCAGTGTCTGGTCAGAGATAAAACATTGCATTTAGTTTTCCCATTTTTAAGGACTTCTTTATGCAGGCTGGGCATGGCTCAGCACTTTGGGAGGCCCAGGTAGGTGGATCACTGGAGGTCAGGAGTCCGAGATCAGACTGGCCAACATGGTGGAACCCCATCACTACTAAAAATACAAAAAATAGCCAGGTGTGGTGGCACATGCTTGTAATGCCAGCTCTTCGGGAGGAGGCTGAGGCAGGAGAATTGCTTAAGCTGGAGGGGGGGGGGTTGCAGTGAGGCAAGCTCATGCAACTGCATTTTACTCTGAAAGAGTGAGACTGTCTCAAAAAAAAAAAAAGACTTCCTTATTGTGGAGGAGTTCCCCAGCCCTCCCCTCCTCCCCCACCCCCTGTGTGTGTGTGTGTGTGTGACTGTTAGGACACTGACATTTTCACACAGTCCAGTTCAGATATTTGGTGGAATATCCCATTTGCAAATGCAGGATGGATTTATGTGACAGGTGCAGCCTAGCAGATTCAGGTGGGGTCGTTTTGGCAGGAGGACTACAGAAGTCCTCCTTGGTGCATCATGTAAAGAGGTAGATGATGTCATTGGTGGTACTAAGGGAGACACATTTTAAAATCACTTTGATGAGAAGAGGCACTTCCTGCTTGAAACCTAGGCTGAAAACTAATTTCCCATTGAGGAAAAAAAATACCACGCCTTGCCCTGTGAGACACTGCCGAGTGCTCCCTTGGGACGTCTGGGGGATACTGTGCGCTTGCTCATGTGTACTCTCCTGTGGGGTCCACAAGGTGCTGGGACACTGAGATGAACAAGACATGGCCTTTGTGTATCTGATGGGAGAAGCTTTGGAACACATAAGCCCAAGGCAGTGTGGTAAGTGTTGAAACCAAGGGTGTATATAAGGCAGGATGGACGGAGGGGTCACTAGCTCAGCTGGGGAAGGCTGGGATGACTTACCACAGGAGGAGACGTTTGGAATACTTACACTTCCTTTCCAGAAAGGCTGCTGGGAGACCAGTCTCCACCAGCCCCTTACCCTATGAGAGTTGGGATCCCCTCCTCCATTTGAGCTCCAGTTCTGCAACATTTTCCTTGTCCCGTGGAGCCAGGTAGGTGCACTGTGGGAGCTGTTCCTGGCGCACTGAGGGGTGAGTCTCTCTGCTCTTTTTGTGTTCAGGTCTCTCTCTCTCTCTCTTTTTTTTTTTTTTTTTGAGATGGAGTGTCACTCTGTGGTTAGGCTGGAGTGCTGTGGTGCAATCTCAGCTCACTGCAACCTCCACTTCCCAGGTTCAAGTGATTCTCCTAAATAAGCCTCCAAAATAGCTGGGACTACAGGTGCCTGCCACCATGCCCAGCTGATTTTTGTATTTTAGTAGAGACAGGGTTTCACTATGTTGTAAAGGCTGGTCTCGAACTCCTGATCTCGTGATCCACCCGCCTTGGCCTCCCAAAGTGCTGGGATTACAGGCGTGAGCCACCGCACCTGGCCCAGGTCTCTCTTTCTTGACGAGACCTGTGTGATTGTCTTTTGGAGGGAGTACGTTTTTTTCCTGTCTCTTCACTGTATTTTAGTCTCTGTCTGGAGTCTGACCCAATATTCCCAAAAGACAGTTGGACTTGAATTCCAACCCAGAGTGCACCGCTTATGGGCCCTGTGACCTTAGGCAAGTCACTTTATCTTGCCAATCCCCAGTTTTCTTGTTTGTAATGGAGTTATCACAGTGCCTCCCCCAACACGGCTACTTGGGAGTTAAATGAGGCGGTGCCCGCAATGTGGGGCCCAGCAGAGAAGGGCATCAATACATTCTAGCTATTAGGATTCTTTGCTTTAATCTCAAACTGCTTTTCTGGGCCTTGTCCTCTGCACAGAGTGTTCTCTGCCCAGCTCCTTTATTCCAACCTTTTCTTTGTGTAGGACAGCTATTTCTTTCTAGAGCATACGGTCTTCAGTGTGGCCCTGCTGACAGGACAGACATTCAGGCAGCGTCTTTCTTTTCAAAGGTACCAGGGCAGCCTGGAGGAACTTGAGACCCCACCTGCATCTCAGGGGAGTTTCTGAGACTCCTGATGGCAGCAGCCAGTTGTCACCATGTGCCAGGCAGCTGTGGAGGGCGTTGGCTTGGTTCCAGTGGCCTTCTGGGAGGTGTCTTATGTGCTGAGCTGAGGGTGGTTAAGGGTCCCATGCTTGGTTTGTGATCAGCAGAGGTTGGAAGGGGTGAAGGCATGTGTGTGAGATATATATATATATATATATGAGATAGAGAGGGACAGAGAGACAGAGAAGGGGATAGATGGAGAAGAGGGAGGAAGGGAGAGAGGCAGATGAAGAGAGGGAGAGGCAGAGAGAGAGAAGGAGAGAGGGGGAGAGAGAGAAAATAGAAAATAAAAGGGAAAGAGAGAGGGAGGGATTCAATACTAGGGTCTTGAATCAGAAGAGCTCAGAAGGGGTGTGCCCTTACTGGCTTTGACGATGTTGGACTTTGGAGAAATGGAACTTGCATGAGCTCGCCAAACTTGCATCGTTCTGTGCATTAGTTCAGGCCCCAGCAGGAAATGGCAGATGGCACACTCAGAGCTGGATAGTTTAAGGAAGGTGTAACGCCTGAACGCAGGTGCGGCAGGACGCAGGGAATGTGGGTCTGGAGAGGCGAGGAAGGAGCCGTTCGTGGACTCCTGAAGGACACGGGTATGTGCCGTCCCTCTGTCTGCATCGTGAAGCCTGAGGGCAAGGAGGCCTCTTGATGGAAGGTGTCGAGGTCATTGCCTGGGACACAAGGCACCTTTGCCAGCCCAAAGCCCGGGGTCTGAGGTCAGCTGAAGCTGGGTTTAAAAATGGAGACTGGTCAGCTTCAAAGAGAGGTTAATGACATTTTATTTATAGGCAGAGACTTTTTCCTTGATATAATTGTGAAGACTGAAGGAACTTTGGAAGGGGGCTGTAGCAGTTTGAAGAGGGTTGAAGAGTGTCTCCTCCAAAATAGGTCCAAGTCCTAACCTCCGATACCTGTGAATGTGACCTTATTTGGAAATAGGGTCTTTGCGGATATAATAAAGTTAAGGGTCTCAAGATGAAATTATCTTGGATTTAAGGTAAGCACTAATCCAATGTCTCGTGTCCTTGAAAGAAAGGGGCCAGGCGTGGTGGCTCATGCCTGTAATCCCAGCCCTTTGGGGGGCCCGGGCAGGTGGATCACCTGAGGCTAGGAGTTTGAGACCAGCCTGGCCAACATGACAAACCCCCGTATCTACAAAAAAAATACAAAAATTAGCTGGGCGTGGTGGTGTGTGGCTGTAATCCCAGCTACTTAGGAGGCTGAGGGCATGAGAATTGCTTGAACCCACAGGGTGGAGGTTGCAGTGAGTCGAGATCACACGACTGCACTCCAGCCTGGGTAACAGAGTAAGACTCTGTCTCAAAAAAAAAAAAAAAAAAAGGAAAGGAAAGGGAGATGTGAGGCACAGACAGGCACAGAGGGGAAGGCCATGTGCAGGTGGATGCAGATATGGAGTGATGGATTTACAAGCTAATGGGTGGCAAGGATTTTTGGCAGCCACCAGGAGCCAGGAGGGAGGCATGGAACGGATGCTCCCTGAGAGCCTCCAGACAGAGTCAACCTTGATGACACCTTGATTTTGAGCTTCTGGGCTCCAGAACTGTGAGCAAATATATTTATGTTGCTTTAAGCCATTGCATTTGTGGTAACTAGTAATGACAGCTGTAGGAAACTCTATAGGGACGAACTCTCTTCGTGACTCAATCATGTTTATGCTGTGCTCACATTTCCTTAAGGCCACCTTCCCAAAGTCACCCTGAGGACCAGTGGTTGCCTGTACCTTGCCCTGTGCTTTGGGGGAAAGGATAGACTGGATTGGCAGCTTTTTCTAGGGCCAGATCTTTATCTTTCTGTTGTGTCCCTAGCTTCTGGAATAGTGTCAGGCACAGGTTAGCCATGAAAAACATACTTGTTGAATGAAAGATTGAACACCAAATGGAAATTAATAGTATAAGTCAAAGTTATGATGGAAAATGGCAAACAGTGAGTACTATGAGGTTAATTCAATGATTGTGGCTTAGAATTCCTTCGAAATCATTAGGCTTATTGAGGAGGAGATTAATTTATTTGACTGCTTTGATGTCTAATTGACATCTTGTTGTCATTGTCCTTATCTTTGTTGCCATTAGTAATACTATTGATAATGTTTATAACAGCATCTCTTATATACATACACACATTCCTTCACCCCTTCCAACCTCTACTGATCACAAACCAAGCCACGGGACGCTTAATCACCCTCAGCTGAGCAGATTAGACTAATAGTCATTAGGTGCTTGCTTTGAGACCTGACATTAGGCTAATTGCTTAATACATTGTTCCGTTGAAGTTTCACAGGTACCCAGTGAAGTAGGCCCTCTTACTTATTTCCATCTAATAGATAAAGAGGTGGAGGCTTAGAGTTTAACTGCTTGCCGGTGATTACACAATTTGACAGCAATGGAGTTAGGAGTGGTGCTGCTCTTTTTTTATTTTTTGAGATGGAATCTCGTTCTGTAACTAGGTTGGAGTGCAATGATGTGATCTTGTCTCACTGCAACCTCTGCCTCCCGGGTTCAAGTGATTCTCCCGCCTCAGCCTCCCCGAGTAGCTGGGACTACAGGCATGTGCTACCACACCCGGCCAATTTTTGTACTTTTAGTACAGATGGGGTTTCACTGTGTTGGCCAGGTTGGTCTCGAACTCCTGACCTCGTGATCTGCCCAGCTTGGCCTCCCAAAGTGCTGGGATTACAGGCGTGAGCTACCACACCCAACCTGAGTGCTGTTACCCTAAACTGGCAAAATATGCATCTAATGAGCATTTTGTTGAGTGCACCTTTTGGGCTGACTGCTCAAGCCCTTCCCTGGGAAATGTACGTCTCACCCATTGCGATGTGAGGTAGCATTTGGGTTTCCACAGCCATGTCTGTTGTATCAGCGCATGCTCCCTGGCCATTGCTGATTGGCTTATGCCTGAGCCAATCAGAGACCAGTAATCAAATATGGACCAATCAGAGACCTCTCCCAGGAATATGGACTTGGAGCTGAGAAAAAGAACCACCTCTCTCTCTGGGATGTAAATGCAGGTGCAGAGGATAGCTATGGTTCCTGCATTGTGGACAAGAGAAAAGAACAACCCAGTCTACAGGGAGAGAGAAGAATGAGGCACATGCTCAGATATGACCCACACAGAGAGAAGACTTCCAGATTCCCCACCAGATTGGATCTCAAACGTTAATATGCATAGAAATCTTGCATATTTGGGATCTTGTGAAAATGTAGATTCATACTCAGCAGGTCCAGGTGAGGCATGTGATTCTGAACTTCTAACAAGCTCCCAGGTGATACTGATGCTTCTGGCTCATGAACCACACCCCAACCTCTGGTTCCAGCTCAGTCCTAAGGTCTGCCTCTGTCCCTGTCCCTGGATTCTGTCGGGCACAGGACACACCTGTTCACTTAGAGCGTCCCCCTTCGTTTATGACATCATAGGGAATTTCTGTTTCTTACAATCAAGATTCCCAATTACAGTATTATTGGTGGGAGCTCTGTGTAGGGATCAGGAACTCACAGCCCTTGTCTCAGGGTATTACAATCACTAATGTATGATTATTTCCCCCCAGTAGGTTCTAGAGACTAGGTCATAAGCTCCTTTTGGCCACTCCTTGTGTTTCTTATCACTGTGTCCCCTGCACCTGCACAGGTGATATCCCAGAAAAGTTTGTTGAATGAATGAAAGAAAAAACATCACACTAGATTCAGGAGTCTTGGGATGCATGTCTTGGCTTCAGTCGTGACTTTTTGGCTGAACCTCTTACCTTACAAGTGGTTATCCCATATGCTGGAGGGATGCTGTTGACATCATGTCCCTTTGCATCTCTCAGCATCCTGTGTCTTTAGTGTTCAGCACCAGGAAAGATTTTCTGGCTTTGTCTGTTTCTCTTTTTTGCTTTGCCTAATAGGAAGCTTACAGTCCAATTTGTGGCTTAAATTGTCATTGGCTAGGACTTCATGGGTCTCATTTTACCTTCTAGTCTTGATTTCCTTCTTTTTTCTGAGATGGAGTTTTACTCTTGTTGCCCAGGTTGGAGTACAGTGGCGTGATCTTGGCTCACTGCAACCTCCGCCTCCTGGTTTCAAGTGATTCTCCTGCCTTAGCCTCCTGAATAGCTGGGATTACAGGCATGTACCACCATGCCCAGCTAACTTTTGTATTTTTAACAGAGATGGAATTTTACCACATTGGCCAGGCTGATCTCGAACTCCTGACCTCAAGTGATCTGCCCACCTTTGCCTCCCAAAAGTACTGGGATTTTAGGTGTTAGCCACCGTGCCCGACCTGGTCTTGAGTTATTTGTTGTTATTTTTTCTGCTGCTTATTATTTATCTCTGTGTATTTTTGTCATCATTCTTTAAATGCTGTTTGAAATCCTCCATGGGATGAGATGAAATGTAAACCAGATAAAAATGACAATTGGGAATACTAATACTGAGTTTGGAATACATTAAAAATTGCTGGAGGACTTTATTAGTTTCCTAGAGCTGCTGTAGCAAAGTACTACAGGCTGGGTGGCTTAAACGACAGAACTCTGTCATCCCATGGTTCAGGAAGCTTTGACTCTGAGACCAAGATGTTGGCAGTGTTGGCTTCACTCCAGGGCTGTGGGGAATTGCCTGTCCCAAGTCTTTCTCCTTGCTTCTAGTGGTTAGCTGGCAACTTTTGGCTTACAGATGCATCACCCTGACCTCTGCCTTCATGTTAGCTAGGCTTTCTCCCTGTGTGACTGTCTGTGTCTAAGCTTCCCCTTTTAATAAGGACAAGTTCTGTGGGATTAGGGCCCATCCTGCTTCAGTATGACCTACTATAAACTTGTTATGTTTTCAAGTAAATCACATTCTGTGGTATTAGGGGTTAGGACTTCAACACATTCATTTAGAAATATTTAAAAATTGTTTTAGAATTAAAAATGTGGGTATATAGAGGTGTATACGTGTATGGGGTAAATGAGATGTTTTGGTCAAGGCCTGAAATGTGTAACAATCACATCATGTAAAATGAGGTCTCCACTCCTTCAAACATTTATTCTTTGTGTTACAAACTTAAAAATGTATACTATTGGCCGGGCATAGTGGCTCATGCCTGTAATCCCAGCACTTTCGGAGGCTGAGGAGGGCAGACCACGAGGTCAAGAGATTGATACTATCCTGGCCAACATAGTGAAACCCCGTCTCCACTAAAAATACAAAAATTAGCCAGGTACGGTGGTGGGTGCCTGTAGTCCTAGCTACTCAGGAGGCTGAGGCAGGAGAATTGCTTGAACCCAGGAGGTGGAGGTTGCCGTGAGCCAAGATCACGCCATTGCGCTCCAGCCTGATGACAGAGAGAGACTCCGTCTCAAACACAAAAACAAAAATAAAAAAAAGTATACTGTTGGGTATGTGACTCTATTGACTATGGTCACCTTGTTGTATTATCAAATACTGTGTCTTATTTATTTTTTGTATTTGTTTTGATATCCATTTATCTTTCCCACCTTTCCCTCACCCCTCCACTGCCCTTCCCAGCCTCTGGTAACCATCCTTCTACCTTCTGTTTCCATCATTTCAATTGTTTTCATTTTTAGATCCCAGAAATAAGTAAGAACACGTGATGTCTGTGTTTCCGTGCCTGACTTATTTCACTTAGCATAATGACCTCCAGCTTCATCCATATTTTTGCGAATGTCAGGACCTCATTCTTTTGTTTTGGTGGCATAGTACTCTATTGTGTATAAGTATCACATTTTCTTTATCCATTCATCTGTCACTGGACGTTTAGGTTGCTTTAAAATTTTGGCTTTTGGGAACAGTGCTGTACCTAGCATGGGAGTGCAGAAATCTTCTTGATATACTGATCTCCTTTCTTTTGTGTGTATACCCAGCAATGGGACCGCTGGATCATATGGTATGTCCATTTTTAGTTTTCTGAAGGACCTCCACACTGTTCTCCGTAGTGGTTTGCTAATTTACATTCCCACCAACAGTGTACAAGGGTTCCCTTTTCTCCACATCCTTGCTGGCTTTTGTTCATGACTGTCTTTTCTATAAAAGTGATTTTAACTGGGGAATCATCTGTCTCACATCTTTCTTTTTGCTTCTTGATGATATCTCACTGTAGTTTGGATTTGCATTCTCTGATGATCAGGGACCTTGAGCATCTTTTCATATGCCTGTTTGTCATTTGTCGGTCTGCTTTTGAGATATGTCTATTCAAATCTTTTGCCCAATTTTGATCAGATTGTTAGACTTTCTTCTGTTGAGTTTTTTTGAGCCTCTTATGTAAGCTGGTTATTAATCTCTTGTCAGGTGGGTAGTTTGCAGATATTTTCTCTCATTCTGTGGGTCCTCTCTTTGCTGATCATTTCCTCCGCTGTGCTGAAGCTTTTTAACTTGATGCAATCCCATTTGTCCATTTTTGCTTTGGTTGCCTTTCATTTGAATTTTGGGGAGTCACAGTTCACCATATAACAGGGAACTGGAGTTAATGGTTTTCTTTCTGGTCCTCCGCTTTCTCACCCATAAAATGGGGATGCTGAAATACATGATCTCTATGGGACTTGCCAATTCTCACATTTAACATCTCTTGCTGATGTTTTTTTCCTCCATCCTCACCTCAGAATGTTTGTTCCAGCAGGAAAACAATCCAAAAGATAAATTTACATTGAAGGTTAGTAAGACGTCCTCTTATGAGCATTTCCTTGTTCAGAGAACCCTGCAAAGTTTGGGTAATGACTGTCTTGCAGAATAAATCACTGTCCTGCTCCTTTGAGGACAGAGGCAGTTCTGGGTTGCTCTGTAGCTTCTTGACTGTCACACATCTGCAGCCGCCTACTCCATCAGTGAACATGCAGGCCTAGGGAGAGCTCTGCCTGGCTACCTCGTGAGCTGCTGATATGTTGTCAGAAGGCCGGAGGGCAGGGGATAATTAGAGGATCGGCACCCCCCTGAGATCAATGTTAGAGACTCCAGGGCCCTTCTGCCAAGGGAGTTAGTGTCAGGCAGCTCTGCCTATTTTCTATGTTCTGCTTCTTGAGACTGAATGTGCAAGTGGTTTCCTGTGGGAGAAAAGGTGCTGGGCTGGCTGGCTTGCTGGGAGGCTTCCTGTGGGTCACACACATCTCCCACCTGCACAGGTACTGGGATGGAGTGCACCGTCCCATTACCCTAGTATCAGCTTTGTGCTACCTGGGCTGAGTCTAATGCCCTGAGTGAATTGACACTTTAGGGGAAAGATCTGGATGTGTATCCACACTCCCTCAGGGATGGGGTCTAAGTTAGAGTCTTTGGTTGCAAGCAGCAGAAGCTGCTGTGGCTAATGTGAGGAAGAAGAGGGCTTATTGTAAGGAAGTGGGGAAACTTGGAGGGTTGAAGGGACGGCTGGAGATCTAAGCTGCTGCAGAAGTGTCGGCAGCTGAAACTGTCTTTTCGGGACCACTGATGGATTCATTGAAAACATACAATAATTTCTTCCATCTTTGCCTCCTTCCTTCCTGGTTTTGGGGAGAGTATGACTGACTGATCTTATAGCATCAGCCTGCTCTCCCAGCAGCACAAGCATGTCAAGAGGGAGATCTAGTGGGAGAAGCCTCCAGTGCCCCGTAGCTTGTGTGATGAGGAGACCTGTACCCTGATTGATAACCCCCTACCACAGCTGCTGCAGGGAGAGACGTTGGCAACTCCAGAAATGCTAATAGGCAACACAGAGTGCTTCCTTTGTATGGAACACTCTATATTCATGATCTTATTTAATCTCTGCAATAATCCTGTGGTTCTGTTGTCTTTTTAGTTTACAGACATAAAAGGCAAAGCTGGGATTGGAACCCAGGTTCGTCTGGGTCCAGTGCCATTGTTCTTAATGGTGATATGGTTCTGTCTTCCAGTGCTGCCAATTTGCCCAACGAGGTGAAAGAAGGAGCTGTAAACGTGGGTATAGTTGCTGTCCAAGAATCCCCGCGGTTCTTGGCCCCAGAAATAGGCTAAGAAGTGGGCCAACTGTGTAGTTGCCCAGAGGTCCAGGTTATAAGAAGCACTAAAACAGCACCAGAGTTATTACTAGAAGGATAAAGCCTTGTTTTTTTGACCGTTTTTTTTCTCTTGTAACAGAGACTCAGTGACTGGAAAGAAAAGTCTGTTGATAAACTGCTCAGGGTGCGGCAAGATGAGCTGCATGATTTACAGGGTCCAGTAAGAAATAAAAATGTGGGGTCCCTTGATAAAAAGTTAAGAATTTCAAGACGGTAACAGCAGAACATTGAGTGTAGGGCCTTGTGTGACTGCACAGGCTGTAAGCCCTTAAAGCTGGCCCTGGGGTTGTAATGCAGGTAGCTAGTTGCCAGGCAGTCAACTGAGAAAAATAATAATCCCAGCTACCTGCAAGGTTCCTTTGCTTTGTGCCAAGTTGTATTCTTGTTCAGGCCACCCAGCTGTCAGAGGTGAGCCTGCCTGGTTTTCACACACAGAAAGAAGCCGGTGGGGGACATAGGGAAAGTACTTCTGAGGCTAGCATATGGGCCCCTTTACAACATGCTGCTCACAGGCAATGGCAAAAATCATCTTTTTTAAAAAATTATTATTATTATTATTTTTTTTTTGAGACGGAGTTTTGCTCTTGTTACCCAGGCTGGAGTGCAATGGCGCAATCTCGGCTCACCGCAACCTCCGCCTCCTGGGTTCAGGCAATTCTCCTGCCTCAGCCTCCTGAGTAGCTGGGATTACAGGCATGCGCCACCATGTCCAGCTAATTTTTTGTAGTTTTAGTAGAGACGGGGTTTCACCGTGTTGACCAGGATGGTCTCGATCTCTTGACCTCGTGATCCACCCGCCTCGGCCTCCCAAAGTGCTGGGATTACAGGCGTGAGCCACCGCGCCCGGCCTAAAAAATTATTTTTTATTGCATTTTAGGTTTTGGGGTACATGTGAAGTACATGTAAGATTGTTGCATAGGTACACACATGGCAGTGTGGTTTGCTGCCTTCCTCCCCATCACGTATATCTGCCATTTCTCCCCATGTTATCTCTCCCCAACTCCCCACCCCTTGCCGTCCCTCCCCTATTTCCCCCCAACAGACCCCAGTGTGTAGTGCTCCCCTCCCTGTGTCCATGTGTTCTCATTGTTCAACACCCGCCTATGAGTGAGAACATGCGGTGTTTGATCTTCTGTTCTTGTGTCAGTTTGCTGAGAATGATGGTGTCCAGGTTCATCCATGTCCCTACAAAGGACACGAACTCATCGTTTTTTTATGGCTGCATAATATTCCATGGTGTATATGTGCCACATTGGCAAAAATCATCTTAATGTTCTGAGAATGGTTTGGCGGGCAGGCAGATAATGCCCAGATAGCATTTTATTGACACAGCTAAAACCCACCACAATTGATATCCGAACTGATATGGAGATGTTAATTGTGCCAAATGCATTGTATAAGTTATGTTTTTTAAAAATTCTAGTAAGAACACTTAATATTTAACATGAGATCTATCGTCTCAACAAATTTTTAAGTGTGTAATACAGTATTGTTATCTACAGGCCCAATATTGTGCAAGGGATGTCTAGAAGTTACTCAGCTTGCATCATTGAAACTTTGTACCCTTCAAATAGCACCTCCTGTCAGCCCCTGGCAACCACCATTTTGCTCTCTATGTGTTTGACTATTTTAGAGTCATCATGTAAGTGGAATCATATAGTATTTGTCTTTCTGCAACTGGCTTATTTCGCTTAGTATGGTGCCTCCCCATATCGTCACATGTGGCAGGATTTCCTTCTTTTTCAAGGCTGAATAATGTTCCATCGTATGGCTATACCATACTTTCCTTATCCATTTATCCATCAGTGCACATTTAGGTTGTTTTTTTATACCTTGGCTATTATGAATAATGCTGTAGTAAACATGGGAGTGCAAATATCTCTTTGAGATCCTGATTTTAATATTTATTTATTTATTTATGTATTTATTTTTGAGATGGAGTGTCTCTCTGTCACCTAGGCTGGAATGCGGTTGAGTGATCTTGGCTTACTGCACCTCCACCTCCTGGATTCAAGTGATTCTCCTGGTTCAGCCTCCGAAGTAGCTGAGAGTACAGGCGTGTGCTGCCATGCCTGGCTTTTTTTTTTTTTTTTTTTTTAGTCTTGCCCTGTCACCCAGGCTGGACTACAGTGGTGCAACCTCAGCTCACTGCAACCTCCGCCTGCTGGGTTCAAGCAATTTCTAATATATTTATATATTTTTAGTAGAGTCAGGATTTCACCATTTTGGCAAGGCTGGTCTCGAACTTCTGGCCTCATGTGATCCACCCGCCTTGGTCTCCCAACGTGCTGTGATTACAGGCATGAGCCACAGTGCCTGGCCTATTTTGGATAAGTATTTGGAAGTGGGATTGCTGGATCTTATGGTAGTTTAACTTGTAAGGTTTTGAGGAAACTGCACACTATTTTCCTTGTTTAATTTTGTCCTCTTTCTCTAGCTTCAGTTACAGGAGCTTTCTTTCATGTTCTCAAAAGTGCCATGGGCTTCAAGGCTTCAGGGCTTCCAGCCAGGCTCTTCTGTCTGGAATGAGGTTTCTTTCTCCCTTCGGTTGGGGAGCTCCTCATCCCCAGGTCTTAGATGACCTGACTTTACCCATCACCCAAGAATAGGTAGGTAGCACCTTGTACTAATGAGTCATGACCCTCCTTGCACACTTAGGAAATTGCTTGTGAAATTGTCTGTTTCTTACACTCCCATGTGACTGTCCTTGGGACAGGGACAATGTCTGTGTTATTCACTGTTATTTTACCAGGGCCAGAAGGGTTAGAGAGATCTCTCCTGAGCTGCCTGGGGCTCCCAGCATCTTTGATTTCTCAAATGCTTGGCTGTCCTGTCTGCTCATTTTTCTGCCAAGGCATTTGCCCCAGTGGATGGCCATTGCTGACAGAGCTCTTCCCTGGAACCACAGTTCCTAGCTGGTCTGCTTTGCCATCTAGTCAGATCCCTCATCCAATGTGTGCAATGAGCTTCCAAGAGAAGGAAAAACCAACCTAGCATTAATATTTCTTCCTTCTCTCCCTCAGTGATTCCCCAGCTCTGGGTACGAGAAGCAGAAACCAGCAGCCAAGTCCCCTTAATTAGGAAGGCATCGAGGGAGGTTTTGAAAAAAAAGAATGTCAGTGCACAGGCTGCCCATCACTTTATTAAGTTTTATTTCCTTCACATTTATTTAGGAACAGCTTCTCCTAGAAGTTCCAGCCAAGTACTAAGTTTTAAGTTGGATTTGCGCTGGTTTGAGATGTGAACGCACCAACAGTCCCCCAGGGGTGCACAGAAGGCACATAGAGTCCCTGGCTCTGCTTTCTTCCTTCTCTCTCTCGATGACTTAAA
Source organism: Cebus imitator (assembly GCF_001604975.1). Taxonomy (NCBI): domain Eukaryota; kingdom Metazoa; phylum Chordata; class Mammalia; order Primates; family Cebidae; genus Cebus; species Cebus imitator. The sequence goes on from NW_016107661.1 coordinate 1,088,762, forward strand.
AGCTGTTGTGCAGCTGTCACTCATTTTCTAGGAAAACAAGCCAGTTGCTGATTGACTTGGCAGTACCTAAGAAATATTCCGGTTCCAATTACAGGCTGCCAATGGCAAGTACGACCTGGGCCAAGAGGAACTTACTTTTTTGGTTCCTGCTGCAAAGGATCTGGCAATATGGACATCCTTCTAAGTTTGTAGAAAAGATTTTTCTCAGCCAGGTGCAGTGGCTCACGTCTGTAATTGCAGCCCTTTGGGAGGCCGAGGCGGGCAAATCACAAGGTCAGGAGTTCGAGACCAGCCTCGCCAACATGGTGAAACCCCATCTCTACTAAAAATACAAAAATCAGCCAGGTGTGGTGGCCCACGTCTGTAGTCCCAGCTACTTGGAAGGCTGAGGCAGAAGAATCGCTTGAACCCAGGAAGCAGAGATTAGGGTGAGCTGAGAAAAGACTTTTCTTTTCCTGATGATAATTACTGCGTTCTCTATGTAAAAATCTCTCCCTAATGAATTTTTGACACTCTGTGTTTTGGAACCCTTTCCTTTATGCCAAGCACTCATGCTCTACAGGCATCTCTGGAAACTGGGTACCTGCTTCTCTTCAGGAAGCTCTTGCCGGTGGAAAGAACAAAGGTTGAGCTGGTTCTGTGGCAGATTCATCACATCCCTGTGAGGCAGGTGCTGCGTTATAGATGCGGAGATGGGGGACCAGCAGTAGGGCTTAGCTTGATGACACCATTAGTAAGGGCAGAGTTGGGATTTGAACCCGGCCTGTGAAATGCCCAAGCTTGGGCTCCCTCCATGATGCCATGCTGGACAGTATGGTCGCCCAAGAAGCCAAAAGGATGCTGAGGAGGAGGAAGCCTTATCTGGGTTGCAGTGATTGGGGTTGCTCAAGAAGCAGACTCAGAGACATAGATTTGGATGCAAGAGACTTCTCTGAGGTGATCCCACAGGGAGGGAGTGGGGAAGAGATGAAGGGTCTTTCAATGGCCTACTTAGTGTTGTGGGCAGCTGACACTCAGCCCTGCTGGTGGACTCTAGGGGTTGGCCTGGAAGATCCCTAATTGCCTCTTCCGGGAGGTTTGCCAGTTCCCATTTCTCATTGGTTGAGGGTCGTTCTGGAAGGTGTCACACTGAATGCACAAAAGTTAATGTTGATTAACACTGAGCATAGATTCTTAGAAAAATGAGAAAGCACATATGCAGCCACATGTCCCCTCCCTGTCACACACCAACCAGCACATAACGTCTAATGATCCTGGCATTAAGAAAAGTGGTACTGGCCAGGCACAGTGGCTGACACCTGTAACCCCAGCACTTTGGGAGGCCAAGGTGGGAGGATTGTGTGAGGCCAGGAGTTCGAGACCAGTCTGGCCAATATTGTGAAACCTCATCTTTACTAAAAATATAAAAATTAGCTGGGCATGGTGGCGTGCCACCATCTGTAGTCCCAACGACTTGGGAGGCCGAGGGACGAGAATCGCTTGAACCCAGGAGGTGGAGGTTGCATTGAGCCGAGATCTTGCCACTATACTCCAGCCTGGGTGACAGAGTGAGACGTTGTCTCAGTAAATAATTAAATAAAAATAAAGATGAAAATAAAGGTGGTATTGATATAAAGTCATTTTTTTTGAATTTTTAAAATTTATTTTGCAAGTCAGAAATGTGTTTTAATTTTTATTTGGAAACGTAAATTTTCAGGCGGATGCCTTTGTGTATAAATTTGATCTGGTTTTTATACAGAATATAATGATTTCCCTCATTAATCTTTCATGTGAAGGGCATTACAAGCCTAAAGGAAGATACTTTCTGCACATAAGCCTAAGGGAAGATACTTTCTGTGTATCTTATGTGTGCAGTATTGGAAACCAGACATGCAGTTGCATACTCTGCGATTCCTGACCTGCCCAGAGCACTGGCTGAGCAGTTCCCATGGCTGGAGGATACTCCTAGGTAGAGAGACACAGGTGCTTGAATAAGGGATTCATTGATATGGCAGGGAACTGTCCCTGCAAGCTGCAGGTGACAGCCAAATTGACTGGGGAGATGTGGGCTCCCACTGCATGTGCCGCACAGGGAAGGAGGAACTCAGAGTGGTACCATTATTGTCTTTTGAGTGTCAGGTTCTTATGAGCTCTCCCCGGTGGATACTCTTCATTATCTTGTTGGTACTGGGCATAACAACTGTTCTAGCTTACGTTTATTAAATGCCTGCTCTGTGCCAAGAATCATGCGTAATACTTTACATACATGATTTCACTTAATCCTCACAAGTGCTCTAAGAGGTAGGGGCCATTGTTATCTTGATACTGAAGATGAGAAGACAGGGTACAAGGAGGGGAGATGTCTTGCTCACGGTCCCACGTCTGCAAGGTAGCACAGTGGAATCTTAAACCTGGGTCTGTCTGTTTTCTGGAGTTCACCTCCAGCAAAAAGAGATTTTGTATTTTCTCTTTGAATGACAGAACTCTAGATGTTGAGAAGATCCACACCTCATGTGCTTGACCTTGGGTTATGAAGAGTTTCCCATTCCTTATTCCAATGAGACTTTATGGGTTCCACGGGGGTTCTTCTCAAGCCAGGAGGATTGTTAAGTAGCAAGGTGCCCATGGTTGGAGAGACCCATACGAGCTCTAACCAGTCACAAATCAGTTCAGGCCATTAGATTTGTCATAAACGTATGATGAATGGTAATTCCCTGATCTCATATCCAACCTCTGGGAGCTATCCGTTTGAATGATGTCACCACATAATGTCTGAAGCTGCTCATGTGATTATCTTGAATCATTGGAGGAGCATGAGGCTTGAGCAGATTTCATAATAACTTTTTTTACGCTTGTGACTGCATTTTCATCTCTCGGTTTTGTTCCTGTACGATGAAAACCTCCCAATTATATTTCCTGGACTGCTGCAATATTAATGCTGATAAGAATTGCTTTGCAATGTCGGGGCACCTAACCCATGTGGGTTTTCATCTCCCACCCTCCCGCTTCGTTGTTTTTCTTGAGTAAAGAGTAATAAGGGAAATAGCCTACCTTTACAGCAAGGGAAAATAACATCTATTTAGAGGAACTTGATATGAAAGGATATTTCCTTCATACTGGGTAATCTAATTCTGCAACTCTTGCTTAGCTTTTATTTCCAATGATATAACAAGCCGCAGTACATGGTTTCTTAAAACTCTTGCCATTATGCACATTTCTGAGCTGTTTTTAAGAAAGAAAAGCTCACATGCCGTCCTTTAAAAAATTCTGGCCTTGCAGCGGGGGCAGGAGGGGCTGGTCCTTAGTGCCATGGTTTCATGGTGCCCTCTCTAAGCAGGGGGTCTCAGCACAAAAATCTTCCCTTTAACTCCAATCCAGGGCCTTCTGGTGTCTCATTGTTTATTTCGAGACCTCCAAGCATGACTGGCTTTTGTCAAGAACGGCCACCCTCTGGCAGTGCATTTCAGTTTTCATGTGATACGAGTTAGGAGGTTTTTCTGTGGGTCTCTCTCCTCATTTGTTCCTATTCTAACTGTAGCTCACGTTCTTGGCATTATTTTCAAAAGCATTGAGGAAATGAAAACCACAGTGGTTTTTGTTTGTTTGTTTTGAAATGAGTCTCACTCTGTCGCCCAGGCTGGAGTGTGATGGCACCATCTTGGCTCACTGCAGCCTCTGCCTCCCAGGTTCAAGCAGTTCTCCTGCCTCAGCTTTCTAGGTAGCTGGGATTCCAGGCATGTGCCACCATGCCTAGCTTATTTTTGTGTTTTTAGTAGAGACCGGGTTTCACCATGTTGGCCAGGCTGGTCTTGAGCTCCTGACTTCAAGTGATCTGCCCATCTTGGCCCCCCAAAGTGCTGGGATTACACGTGTGAGCCACCGGACCTGGCCCACAGTGCTTTAAAATGTAAAATGAGCACATTTCTACCTGTCCTTTAGCCCTCCTTACCCTCATGAGGTCTCTAAGGTCCTTGGAATAGCCAGGGACCAGCACTGACAGACACAGTCTTCTTCCAGTCACTGGCATTTGCAAAGAACCTGCTCGGTGCCAGATGCTGCACTTAGCTGCTTTCAGGCATCACCTCATTTAATGCTGTGGATGTTCTCCGTGCTGCGATCCTTGAACCTTACAATGAGGAAGCAGGCACAGAAGAGCTCAGCGTCATGCCCCACACACTCCTGAGTACCAGCCGAGCTGCTGCCTCTACTGTGGTGGGTGAACCTACTTCTAGCCATTTATAAAAACTAAATATATTTCCTAAGCACACCTGCTTTCAGAGGTAGATCTTGGTCAGGCTGTTGTGTGTGGTTGAAGCCACTCTTGCCCTTCCCTTATACCTCACCTGCTCTATGAATTAGGAAAGCAGACCCTGCTTCTAGAGACTATCATTTAAAATAATGAAATGTATTAGGTTGGTGCAAGAATAATTGCGGTTTTTCCATGACTTTTAATGACAAAAACCACAGTTAATTTTGCACCAACCTGTAGATGGCTGAGACTGTGAGGAAACGGAGCTTGATGGGGTCATGGGGAGCAATAGCTTAGAGTGGTTTTCTGCCAATACTGCCCTGGTTAGAGATGAGGTTCCTCCTGTGAGCTTCCCTGTCTGCATCCATTCCATTTATTGAGCACCTACTATGTGCTGGGCACTGTTCTCCATGAAAGAATGCATCGGGGAACAAACTGGAGAGAAATTCCTGCTCTCGTGCATGTTCAGTCTCTTTTTGGAGTTGTGAAGCTCACTCCTGCCTGCTCTGGAAGTTTCTCTCCTCACACTCCCCAGGCTACTGCAGAAGCCAATGATGGGCCAGCTGTGTTCTCAGCATTGAAAGCACAATAGACTTGCAACAGATGAGCCCCCATGCCTGAGATCTAGACAGTGTCTCCATGAGTTTTGTGTTCTCTTTCATTCTTTAGACACTTAGCTATTTGACTTCCTCCCTGGTGCCAGATGCTTTGAGCTATGGATTTGGTGAACCAGGATAGGGCACTGTTTGGGGAAAAGATGGTTCATTGTTCCTCTGATCCAGCCTCCACCTCTTTTTTTTTTTTTTTTTTTTTTTTTTTTTTTTTTTTTTTTTTTTTTTTTTTTTTTTT
>NW_016107661.1:1093913-1113813 GCF_001604975.1 Cebus imitator
AGCTCACTGCAGCCTCAAATTCCTGCCTTGGAGCTATCCTCCTGCCTCAGCCTCCCGAGTACCTGAGGCCACAGGCATATGGTACCACACCCAGCTATTTTGTTTTCAATGTTTAGTAGAGACATTGTCTCTGTGTTGCCTAGATTCAAATGATTCTCCCAGCGCGGCCTCCCAGAGTGCTGGGATTACAGGTGTGAGCCACCACACCCAGCCTCTTCCTTTCCCTCTTGTCACCAGTTCCACCCACCGTCCCCCGATTTTTAGTAGGAACATGACTCCCCAGGATCAAGACTATGTTTCCATGTTATTATGAATTGAGTGCTGTCCACTTCCCAGATTCACATGTTGAAGCCCTAACCCTGAGGACCTCAGAATGTGGTTTTAAAGAGGGCATTAGGTGGCCGGGCGCAGTGGCTCATTCCTGTAATCCTAGCACTTTGGAAGACCAAGGCAGACGAATCACGAGGTCGGGAGTTCAAGACCAGCCTGGCCAATATGGTGAAACCCTGTGTCTACTAATAATACAAAAGTTAGCTGGGCATAGTTGTGCATGCCTGTAATCCCAGCTACTCAGGAGGCTGAGGCAGAAGCAGAGGCAGGAGAATTGCCTGAACCCGGGAGGCAGAGGTTGCAGTGAGCTGAGATCTTGCCACTGCAGTCCAGCCTGTGTGACAGAGCAAGACTCTGTAGGGCCAATAACCAGAATCTACAAAGAACTAAAACAGATATACAAGAAAAAAACAACCCCATTCAAAAGTGGGCGAAGGATATGAACAGACACTTTTCAAAACAAGACATATATGAGGCCAATAAACATATGAAAAAATGCTCAGCATCACTGGTCGTTAGAGAAATGCAAATCAAAACCACCTTGAGATACTATATCATGCCAGTTAGAATGGTGATCATTAAAAAATATGGAGACAACAGATGCTGAAGAGGATGTGGAGAAATAGGAACACTCTTACACAGTTGGTGGGAGTGTCAATTAGTTCAACCACTGTGGAAGACAGTGTGACGATTTCTCAAGGATCTAGAAATAGAAATTCCATTTGACCCAGCAGTCCCATTACTGGGCATATACCCAAAGAACTATAAATTGTTCTTCTATAAAGACACATGCACACTTGTGTTCATTGCAGCCCTGTGTACAATAGCAAAGACCTGGAACCAACCCAAATGCCCATCAATGATAGCCTGGACAGGGAAAATGTGGTACATATACACCATGGAATACTATGCAGCTGTAAAAAACGATGAGTTCGTGTCTTTTGTAGGGATATGGATGAATCTGGAAACCATTATTCTCAGCAAACTGACACAAGAACAGAAAGCCAAACACTGTATGTTCTCACTAATAAGTGGGTGTTGAACAGTGAGAACACGTGGACTCAGGGAGAGAAGCATCACACACTGGGGGCAGTCGTGGGGGATTAGGGGAGAGACAGCGGGGGTTGGAGATGGAGGGGAGAGTGGTGAGGGATAACATGGGGAGAAATGCCAGATATAGTATGCACCTAGAGTTAAATTTAAAAAAAAAAAAAAAGGACATTAGGTTAAAACGAGGCCCTTAAGATGGGCCCTAGTCCCATCTGACTGGTGTTCTGATGAGAAGGGAAGATAGGGTGCACATAGAGATGCGGGGATGCTAGAGAACAGAGGGAAAGACCCTGTGAGGACACAGGGAGAGGACAGTCACCTGTAAGTCAAGGAGAGGCCTCAGGAGAAACCCATCCTGCCAACACCTTGATCTTGGACTTCCAGCTTTCAGGACTGTGCAAAACAAATCTCTCTTGTTGAAGCCACCCCATCTGTGACATTTTCTTATGGCAGCCTTAGCAGACTGCCACATCTACCTCCCTTGTAACGAGCCCTTATGGAGTAAACCCTCATCTAGGAGGGTGAGCCGGTGACATGTACATTTCTGACTGGTGTCCGTAGGGGCAGGGGCAATTCACGCGCTTCTCCTTTTCCCACATTTTGAGGGAATGAGGACTTGGTAATGAGCCATGCTGGCTGTGTAGTGAGGGTGGCTGGGATTTTCAGAGGTGGTCTCTCGGCCCTGGACCATCTTGACCCTGGGCTGCAGATACCCATGCTCCCACCTGAGGGAGAAAGAAATTTCTCCTGTGTTTAATCCATGGTTACTTGGCCTCTGCAGTGCACTTCTAGTAAATGGGAGGTTTTAGATCATGAGTCTTTCCTTCCTACCTTGAGCCCAGCAGTGAGTCTTTTTTCACCCCATGTTTTAATGAATGAAGTGGCACAGAGAGCTGTCCTTATGAGAGGCGAGGCCTCTTTCAAGATGCTCATGATTTTGTGAAAGCAAAAGGAATGGGGGCATCCATGCCCGCTGCAGGTATTTCCTCTGCAGCCCAGTGGGGCTGCCAAGCCCTAAGATGAAGCATCGTGAAGGCATTTTGAACTGCCTTGGAAAGGAGGTTAGGTCAAGATTTGATGGCTTAGGTAGGAGGCAGCCAAGGCTGGCTGGGATGATGTCCTGTCTCAAAAGGGTTTTGTGGGTTCCCTGCAACAGATGGCAGAACCTCATCTTAGTGTTCCCTGAGTCCGTCCACACTGGTGAACCCAATGAAGCCCTCATCAATACCCACCCCGTCCACCCCCCATAAAGATGGCGGTGCGAGTGAGGGCCACGTATCGGGTGTGTGAATAGAAGAGAGAAGATGGGAATGGCCCAGTCTCAAATATGCACAATTTTTATTTGGCCTTTAAAAATGAATAAGTAAATAAGAAGAAAAAAAAAAAAGAGAAATGCCAGTCTCCAAGGCTGATTCCTCCACCTGTGTCCCACAGGTTGGCCCACGCTTCTACTGGGAATGGTGGAGGTTTAGCAGTGACCACCCCTGTGAGGAGCGGGCTCAGATCTTTGTAGTATGGTGGCAGCTTCCTCCAATCCTGTCAATCACAGCAGAATCGGCTTTGCAAGGAGCTGTTTCTCCCAAGGCTGCTGTGTAGCTGTGTGGTCGGTTTCCCCGAGATGGAGATAAACTGTTACTAGTTTGATCTCAAATAAGGAAATGAGATTGTCAAATGAGAGCATTCTTCATGCTGGGTCACATTGTCCTGCACAGTACCATGTCATGATCCTTTCTGAATCAAAACACACTCAAGATTTAAACTCTGATGTTAGCATGACTTCAGCTTCTCTTGCTCTTCCCAAGATGGGGAGGAGAGCCACCAGGTGAGGACATGTCCAGATACAGGCTAGTTTCTGCCTCATCTTCCCCATCTCAACCTCCGAGCTCTTTCAGAATTTAAAGAAGTAGCGTTCACATCTTGATATCAGCTGTTCTTACTTCTGAAATTGGTGGGGACCCACAGGAGGCAGTGTGGAAAAGATGGAGTGGGGAGGAGCAGGATGTGGAATGGATTTTCTCAGCGGAACCCTTGCCCATTGAGACACGCAGCGGCTGCAGCATTCTTCATCGGAGCTTGTTTTCACAGCATCTAGGTATCATGTTATGTGCAGTTTGCTGGGTCGGAAGGATATACAGCCCAGTGTTAGATAGGGTCCAGTGCTGGTGTGGGTTGGATTTGCGTCCCTACCCAAATCTCACGTTGAAGTGTAATCCCTAATATCGGAGGAGGGGCCCGGTGGGAGGTGATTGGATCAAGGGGGTGGATTTTCCCCTCGTTGTTCTTGTGATAATGAGTGAATTCCCACGTTTGGTTGTTGAAAATGGGTAGCATCTCTCCCTGTGCTTTCTGTTCCTCCTCCTTTGGTCGTGTAAGACGTGCCTGTTTCCCCTTCGCCTTCCACCCCAACTGTAAGTTTCCTGAGGCCTCCTCTCTAGCCATACTTACTGTACAGCTGGCAGAAATGTGAGTTGATGAGACTTCTTTTCTTTATACAGTACCCAGTTTAAGATGTAGTCTCACTCTTGTTGCTCAGACTGGAGTTCATGGTCTCATCTCAGCTCACTGCAACCTCCGCTGTTCAAGTGATTCTCCTGCCTCCGCCTCCAAAGTAGCTGGGATTACAAGTGCCTTTCCACCACACCTGGGTAATTTTTATATTTAGTGGAGGCAGGGTTTCACCATGTTGGCCAGGCTAGTCTCGAACTCTTGAGCTCAGGTGATCCACCCACTTCTGCCTCCCAAAGTGATGGAATTACAGGCGTGATTCCTGGCACCTGTCTCGTCAGTTTCAGGTAGTTCTCTACAGCAAGGCGAGAATGAACTAATGCAAGTGGTTTATGTGATATGGAGATAAAGAGGCCTGGATGTTTGGGGGAAGGAGATATAAGCTTTCTCTGAGGAGATCAGGAAAGTCTTCCTGAAGGTCGTGGCCCTTGAGTTAGTCCTTAAGTTTGGATGTATGGAGATTGTGGGGAGGAATTTCAGGAGGAGGGATCCCTGTGAGAAAGGACACAAGAACAGAAAAGGATGGAGCATATATGGGAGCAGGGAGCAGTTTTATCTGGAAGAATCACAGGGAGTAGGAAGGGGAGAGTGGGTTGAATGGGCAGGGGTCTGGCTAAGAGGGTTTTAAATGGTTGGTAGATGAGCTTGGACTTAATCCATTAGGGAGAGAGGGGAGTCTTTGAACATGTTTTAACACAAAGGTGATCAGAGCTGGGTTTTAGGAGATGTGATTTATCTGTGGTGTGTGAGACAGATCAAGACGTCACAACCTCCAGCCTGCTGTACAAATCCAGCCCACTGCCTATATGTGTGGTCAGCAAGCTTAGAAGGATTTTTAAAGTTTTTACTTATTTTTGTCTTTTTGAGACAGAGTTTTGTTCTTGTTGCCCAGGCTGGAGTGTGCAATGATGCAATCTGGGCTCATTGCAACCTCCGCCTCCCAACTTCAAGCAGTTCTCCTGCCTCAGCCTCCTGAGTAGCTGGGATTACAGGCACCTGTTACCATGCCTGGCTAATTTTCACGTATTTAGTAGAGACCGGCTTTCTCCATGTTGGCCAGGCTGGTCTCGAACTCCTGACCTCACTTGATCCACCTGCCTCAGCCTCCCGAAGTGCTGGGATTACCAGTGTGAGCCATTGTCCCTGACTGGGTTTTTTTTTTCTTTTTTCTTTAAAGAATTGAGTAAAATCATCAAAAGAAGAAGACTATTTCATGATGTGTGAAAATGACATGAGATTCAAATTTCTGTGCCCATAAATGAAGTTTTGAACTCTACCAATAAAACGTTGATAGAAATTTGTTTTCTCTCTTATCACGTAAGTAGCTGTATAATATACTCAGTTTTGGCACTTGGCCCACAAGACTTAACATATTTGCTATCCAGCCTTGGACAGAAAATGTTTATAAATTTCTGGGATAGGTGAGAGGGAGGAGACACTGGTCTGGAATTCCAGAGAGGCAACCATTGTGCCAGACACAGGCAGCAGCTCCCAATCTGTGTCCCGTGGTCGAAACAGATTTCAAGTAGCCAAAAGCTGTGTGGGTTTGTGGAATGCTGGGTTATGTAGAATTAAACAGATATCTCTGTGGGACTTCTCAGAGCCCTTAGCACTTTAATGGTCATTGTGACCCTTGGAGAGGGCCAGATGATGTGTGATATTTTCTAAAATCAATTGACCATGGAAGCTGTTTTCCAGGGATCCATATTCTGGGGAACCCACTATAGGGAAAACTGGTCTAGGGCGGCGGAGTGAAGAGGGCATTGGTGTTGGAAAGGAAGGCGTGGCTGCAGCCACGGGGCATGGAGATAGAATCTCCAGGGCTTGTAGGAGGAAAAGTCATCTTGGAGGGCCCTGAGGATCCCAGACCTGGGATAGTGACAGGGATGGTGATAAGTTGGGTGTGTTCTCGGGGGGAGGGGCAGGGGACAAGGGAGGGTGAGGACTGTGAGGTATGTACATGGAGCTCTCTCATCTGCAAAATGGGGTAACAAGGGTCTCACATTCTGTGTGAATGTGGACACGGATACTAACGTGGACATTAACATTAATGCTGTAATATCCTATATTTATGAAGCACCCACTATGTGCCAGGCACTGTGCCAGGGATCGCCTAATATTTTCTGTAGAGAACCAGCTGGGAACTGTCTCTGGTGGTGGTGGGCTGCATTTGATTGCCAGCTGTAGTTCGCCTGTCTCTGCGCCATGCCAAGCACTTTCATGTACTGGTGTTAAACTTACTTAGGGCTCATACGTGCCCTTTGTAATAAGACTTTCTTTATCAGAAATTTTAAGAAACTTAGTAACCTGGCTGGCTGCGGTGGCTCATACCTGGAATCCCAGCACTTTTGGAGGCCGAGGTGGGTGGATCACTTGAAATCAGGAGTTTGAGACTCCTGGCCTGGCCAAACATGGGGAAACCCCATCTCTGCTAAAAAATGCAAAGATTAGCTGGGTGTAGGTGGTGGCAGGCACCTGTAGTTCCAGCTACTTGGGAGTCTGAGGCATGAGAATCGGTTGAACCTAGGAGGTGGAGTGAGCCAAAATTGTGCCACTGCATTCCAGTGTTGGTGACAGAGTGTGACTACATCTCAAAAGAAAAAAAATAAGGTTAGGAATGTGTCCAGGCTCACAGCTAGTAAGGGCTGGAGATAGTGCCGGAGCCCAGGCGGTGCATTCTGAGAGCGTGCACGGAACTCTGACAGCCCAGTGCTGCTGAGTCCTACCCTCACTTGTGACCGTTGTTGCTGTTGTTCCAGTAGGTGGCTGTTTGTGGGGGCAGGAGCTCAGGTGAGGGGACCCTGAGGTTGGGAATCACCTGCTGCTGTGTTTCCCAGGGAAGGTGTGTAGGGGAAGGGGCAGCGGGTAGGGACCCTGCTCACTGAGGGGTACAGGAGAAGGGTTAGGGCCGGAGGCCAGGGATAAGCAGACCAGGAGACCAGGGCAGTGGGCGAGTTGGGAAAGGGAGGAGGGGAGGCAGTTGAAGGAGGGGTTGGTCCACACAGTCAGAGTTACAGGGAGACATTTCCAGCAGGACGAGGAGCGCTAAGATGCTGGTGCTGCTGCTGGTTGGCGTCACCAGGTGTAGCGATGCTGTGGCTACCATCCATTCTTGTCCCCTTGGTACTCATCATCCTGGTCCATTCCAGTGGAGCTCTTTGGCACCACCCATGACTGTCTGCTGAGGACTTTCTTTTCTTCCAAGCTTGGGGTAGACCAGAAGTATCAGGGATAGAGTCCCCAGTGTCGGCCTCAGCCGGGGATGGTGCCGCATGGCAGGGGGAACAGGTTCTTCATCTCCCCCTAGTGGCCCCTGGGACCGGACCCCTGTGCCTGCATTGGCAGCCCCTTTAGAGCACACCCTGCATCGGCTTCCCTCCCTTCCCCAACTCTCTTCTGCGCTCAGGGGTTCCTCTCCTAAATAAACTACATGCACTTGAATCTTCATCTCAGGATCCACTTCTGGGGGAGCCCAAACCAAGAAACCAGAAACCATCCAGAGAGTAGTCAGTCCAGTGTGTGGGAGTCATTGGCTCAGCCATGCAGTTGAAAGCACTGGTTGAACACCTGCTGTATATCTGCCAGACATGGGGTAGGCCTTGGGGATGCACATGTGAACAGACATCTGCCTCCCCCATCCACAGCAAGTCCGGGAAGGGGCTGCAAGGAGAAGGGCACGTGCCTTGAAGGAAGCTGCGGGGTGTGGGTGGGAGGTGGGAATGGAACTACCTTTCATGGGGAGGTCAAGAAAGCCCCCTTGAGATGGAGTGATCTAAGCTGAGACTGGAGGGATGAGAAGGAGTTGACCAGGCCAATCACAAAGGGAAAGGTGTTCAGGCAGAGGGAACAGAACGCGCAAGGGCTGTTTGAGCTCGAGGGAGCTTGGCGAGGAGAAGGAATAGGTAGAAAGCCAATGTGGGTGTGAGAGGGGAGGGAAAAGGAGGGAGGAGGAAGGAAAGGAAAGGGAAGAGAAAGAGAGGAGAGGAGACAAGGAGACAAGGAGAGGGGAGACAAGTTGAATGCGGACCTAAAGGTCCCAGGGGAAGGTGTGCAGCCCAGGAGAGAGGGAGCCTGTGAGACAGAACGTCCGACTCCACGCTTGTCAGCAAGGGCTCCGAACTGTGCCTCTCGTCAAGGTAAGGAAAATAAATATGCAAAAAAGCTTTCTGAAACATTGCGAGAACATTTTAAACACGAGTTTAAAACACAATCACAGGGTCACCGTGTGCTTTCTCTTGAGAACAGTTTTCAATTGGAAACCTTTTCTTACTTCCCACTAACTAGAGCCTATTCAGGCAATTTTCTTTCTTTTCTTTTTTTTTTTAAAGGCTTCTTTTAAAGCACAATGACCTTTTCCGTTTTATTTTTTTCTTCCTGTAGTCGCTCATGGAGAGAGCAAGGCAACAGCACGGTGTCGCTCTGCCTGCCAGTTTGAGGGAAAAGAGGGAAAAAAAGCAAACAAGTAGAGAGAGGTGCGGAGCCTGCAGTTGTTGAAGGTGTGTGTGTGTTTTCCGGAATATTCAGCAACTGCTTCTCATTGGGAAGTAGGGTCATCAGCTGTTCTGGTTTATGTGGGATTGAGGGAGCTCCTGGGATGTGGGACCGGTGCGTCACCCCGGTTCAGAGGACCCAAAGGAATGCATCAGAAAGGTGCTGCTTCTGCTGGCCACCGAGTCGGACCCTTGGTCTCCAACTGTGGTCATTTCTATTCCACCCAGCCCCGTCCAGGAACAGAGACTTAGCCTCCCTTCAAACACCGCAGGAAGAGTCCCTGCTAACCAGAGAGTAGTCAGTCCAGTGTGTGGGAGTCATTGGCTCAGCCATGCAGTTGAAAGCACTGGTTGAGCACCTGCTGTATATCTGCCAGGCATGGGGTAGGCCTTGGGGATGCACACGTGAACAGACATCTGCCTCCCCCATCCACAGCAACTCTGGGGAGGGGCTGCAAGGAGAAGGGCACGTGCCTCGAAGGAAGCCGCAGGATGTGGGTGGGAGGTGGGAATGGAACTACCTTTCATGGGGAGGTCAAGAAAGCCCCCGTGAGATGGAATCATGTAAGCTGAGAGACTGCAGGGATGAGAAGGAGTTGACCAGGCCAATCACAAAGAGAAGGGTGTTCAGGCAGAGGGAACAGAAATGTCCAGGCTGTTGGAGCTCAAGTGAGCTTGGTGAGAAGAAGGAATAGGTAGAGGGCCAATGTGGGTTCTCCAATGGCTGCATCCACCGTTGCAGTCCTCATTTCCACTCCACCCAGCCTGCCTGGGATCGGGGAGTTAGTCTCCCTTTGAACACTCCGGGAAGAGTCTCGGCTAATCATGTGACTTTGCTAGGGGCATCCTAGCAAGGACCTTAAGCATCACTATTAACTATTTTGGTTCTCTGAGGAGCCTCAGTGGACCCTCCACTAGGGTGACCAGTTGTCCCAGTCATACCTGGGACGTGGTACTTTCCATGTTAATGTGAGGATGGCCCTGGGTGAACTGGGATGGCTGGTCTCCCTGCTGGAGAGGAAGAGTTTCTGGATCCCGTTCCTATCACCGGTGGACTCAGACATTCCCATGACTTACGTTTCCTGAGCCTCACTTTTGTCATCTGTGAAATGGGAGATAATGCCTAGTGCCCATCTCGTCCTTGTAAAGTGATTAGCAAGTGTATAGTGCTGGGCATACAGTAGGTGCTTAATAAATGTTTGCACAATAAATGTTCATTTTATGATCGTGGATTAGGCAGAATAGACTGTATACATGGAGAGATTTCAGGGGCTTGGGATGACTGACAGTTCCTCCACCGAAAACCTTTCCCTGACTCTGCTGCCAATAATCTTTCCATTAAGAAGTCGTTCCCTGGGCTCAGGAACCCTCAAGGTTTTTCCCCAATGTATTAGGTTGGCACAAAAGTAATTGCCATTACTTTTAATGGCAAAAACCGCAGTAACTTCTGCAGCAACCTAATGCATCAATGGCAGAAGAGACGGGCTTCATGCCATTAGAACGTAGGGTCAGGGCCATGCTGGTGCTTTATCTCAAGGCACTGACAGGGACTACGTTGAATTGAAGCCTCAAATTTCATCATAAAGTCTCGGGTAAATTTCATATTTGGTTTCATTTTCCATTCCTTTTAAAAATATCAAAGCAGTTTTGATAGTTTTTTTTTCAGTTGTTATTTGACCTTTCCACATTCAAACCTTTCAGAGAAACACACCTGCAGCCCAGGAAGTTCTGTGTGGTTTGTCTTGTGAGTTACACTTTGGCCATACCTACCTGAGGTGGAGAGCTTTGGGTCTAATGGAAACTGTCTCTGAGACAGTCATCTCTGAATGAGACAGTCATTCACACCTTAGTCTAAAAAAGCACATGCTGTAGAAGTTCACAGAAAACACAGTAGCCTGGGAGTCAGGGGTCACAGCTCTGGTCCCCTGACCTTTCCTGGACTCTACTTAATCTCTGTGTGGTCATTGGTGAGTAATTTCTTCTCTGTGAGCTTCAGCTACCGAATCCGAGAAACTAGTTGGACCAGATAGATGAGTGGTTTATAAAATGTATTTTAGAGGACCCTGGGGGCCTCAGGAGAAAAGATGAGGCTCTCTATCTTCTTCTCTGACCAACCAGTTTGGTTCAGTCAGAGCCTTCCCTTTGATCTGCTTTATAGACTAGCATTCTGGGTAAGATTTCCGGGTTTTGATGCTACCCAAGTTGTGAAATGGCTTTTCTGGGTCATTTTTAGGTCCCCTTTGGCCAGAGTAAGTCCTTGCACTTGGCCACCTCGCTGAAGAAAAGCACTTGGGGCATTGGAGGAATCATCCCGGGCAGGTGCCCTTGTTGGCTGGGAACCTGGGAGCCTGGGCACAGCCTCGCAGTGGGCGGTGTGAGCCACAGCACCCAGCTGTGGCAGGAAGCTGGTGACTAAGGATGTGCTTCCCAATTTTGAGAGGGTTAAGGACAATTATTTATTTTGAGTGTGCCCCAGATTGTCGTCATCCTTCCCGTCCTTGGCAGAGGCTCTGATGACAGCATCCTCCGCCTGGCTCCACTTCCTGGCGGCTCGGCTTCCTCCGTCTGACATGCCCGAGCTTGGCTGCCTTTGTTACGTACGGCCGGCTTCCAGTGGGTAGATGGTGGAAACCTACGTGTCCACAATGGGGAGATATTTCAATCTATCACTGTGCCTCTATCCCAAGGATAGATGTACAGAGCTGTCAGAACAAGAAATATGTCTGTGTGATAGGCTTTAAAAAATCCCCACAACTAAGCTGAGCTCTAAAGCAAGCAAGTTGTAGAGCTAAGATCTGCTGTGATCATCTTTATAGTAAATGTGCACTTGTGCTTGTTGGGTACCTGTATAGGTAAATGCATAGCAGAGTGTCTCCAAGTCTTCATGGCAAGCTGCTAATAGGACTTACCTTTGGGGACAAGAGTGGGACATGAAAGCATTGCTGATCCCCACTGTGTGCAGGCTTGGAGCTAAACAGTTTTCAGGCATTATTACGTTTAATCCTTAAACAGATCTTTGAGGCACAGATGAGAAACCGAGTCACAGAGAGCCTAAGTAAGTTGTCCAAACGCACCCATCTAGTAAGGGATGGAGCTGAGGTCCACACTCAGGAGTCTCTGCTTTGAAACCTTGAGGGCTTCTCTGATGGGAGGGACTTTTGCTTTGTACCCTGTGCACTTGTGTATAACTTGAATATTTTATCCTGAGGATGTTCTCATATATGACTTGTATAATATGGTAGGACATTTTAGAGAAATAAAGAATGCCTTGTGATTTCACCTTTTTATGCACTGAAATGGTACTGCCCAGCACTTGAGTTTTGGCAGTAAAGATAAGGATTGTTTTACGGAACAGTGGCAGAAAGCATGGCTTGAGCTTTGCACGTATCTCTGGGAGAGGCGTCATAGACGTGAGTCATTGACACCATAGTGTGAAACAGATAAGCCGCTGGGGAGGACAGGATGCTGAAGGAGGAAGAGGGACTGAGGAACCGGAAGAACTGGCGTAGGGTCCTGGCTCTTCCCATTTGATAGGCTGGTCTTTATCCTTATGGAGAGAGACTCTGTAAAAGGCAGGGAAGACCCTCTGCCCTGGAATGAGTCATTATCACATCCATGCGTGTTATGATGCTGAGTCTGAGTTTTATCCTAGCAGATGTCTCCATAAGCTACACACAGTGACAACAATACAAATAATTCATGTTTATGTAGTATTTACTTAGGGGCCAGCGACCGTCCTTAGTAAATTGCTTCTAAAACCCTAACATGGACATACATCACCTGGAGACCTGGCTCACATGCAGATTTGCACTCAGTAGGTCTGGGGCAGGGCTTGAGATTCTGCATTTTTAGCAAGTTCCCAGAGAAGGCTGAAGCTGCAGGCCATAGACACACTGTGGGTAGTGAGGATGAAGGGGTCAAGGTGTAGGCTGCGGGGGCTCCAGCCCGCATCCCTTCTAGGTGGGACTTAGCTATGCTACTTCCCCCATAGGGTTGTTATAAACATTAACTCAAACAAGGCATAGGCAGACTCTTGGCACGGTGCCCGATTCATAGCAAGAGCCTGTTGAATGGAAGTGATGATGGTGATTAATGTCTCTTCATAATCTCTCAACAACTCTGGAAGTTAGGTCCTGGGGTGTCTCCTTATTGGGCAGATGATAGAACCAAGGCTCAGAGAGGCCAAAAGATTCCCCAAGCTCTTGCAACCAAAAAACAGCCTGGCTGTCTCCAGTGTGGGAGTCTCATTCTTGGCACTACTGACATTTGCGGCTGATGGTTCTTTGTTGTGGGCTCTGTCCTGTGCCTGAGGGAGCTTTTGTGACATCCCTGGCCTCTTCCTAATGGATGTCAGTTGCATCTTCATCTCCCCAAACTGGGACAGCCAAAAATGTCTCTGGACATTGCCAAATGCTGGGAGAACAAAATCAATCCCCTGGTTGAGAAGCCCTGCCCTGCTTTAAAAGGTAGGGTCCCTCCAACGGGATGGTCCATTTTCCCAGGTGTCACAGAA
The DNA here is from genome assembly GCF_001604975.1 of Cebus imitator. Lineage (NCBI taxonomy): Eukaryota > Metazoa > Chordata > Mammalia > Primates > Cebidae > Cebus > Cebus imitator. The sequence continues at coordinate 1,106,802 of NW_016107661.1, forward strand.
ATGTGATATTGCCATTCTGGCCGTCTAAGAGTTAACTGAGGCTTCAGTAGTAATTGGGAAAATGATCTGTAATGCTGTCATCAAGGGGACCACATCTTTTATTTCTTAAAAAATGCCCGAATAGTTCCAATTCAGCTGTTATTGAACTGTTATTCAGCTCTTTGAAAAATTTTCGGGCTGATATTCTGTATTACCACTTGTTTGAGTTTAGTGCAATGAAATCATGCCATTTTTATCAGTTTTTTTTAAAGAGATGTTGCCAACACCATCTTTAAGCATGCTTTTATTTGCCTTCTGGCATCTACATGTAATGGAACTTCTGGAAACTGGAATTTATGATTTGCAACCTGTGGCCATTTCTATAGCGTTCTGATTTGCAAACAGGATTCACCTCCTAGTTTGTACTTTCCTTGCATAGCACCTTATGTTTGACTAATTTAAGGTTCTAATAGAGGTACTTGTAGAATGTTGCTTCATTTATCACTAAAGCTGCCCAAACAGCTTCAGTGAAACTGCAGTGACCTCATTTAATTATTTGTAAAACCTATGTTCTGATTCAGTTGGCAAGGTTTTGGGTATCTTTTTATGTTTAAGGAAATTAAAGAGAAAACATCAGATAACTTATTGAGTGCTTACAATATGCCACTGTGGTTAATTTCTCTGAATCTTCCAAACATTTCTTGGAGATAATTTATGCCCATTTTATGGATAGGAAAATCCACAGCTTGAGTTTCCTTTTATGATCACGCAGAGAATAAATAGTAGAGGTGGGATTTGAGTTCCAGACCCCAGCGTCCACGCTCTGACTGCTTTGCTGCGCTGAACTTAGCTGTCAAGAAAAACTGGCATTAATTTCCTCCTTTGCTCCCTTGCTACAAAGCGATTGGCTCTGATTGTTGCTTGATGCTGAGGTTTCCAGATGCGGCACAGTCCATTATCTGGATGTTCCGTCTGCCGAATTTCACACTCCAACTGCTGAGAAATAGCTGGATTTTCAAAGCTGTGGAGACACGGTCAACAAGTCTTCACTTACTAGGGAAACAGGAGGAGTGGGGGGCAACTTTGAGGCCATGGCAAGATCTGAAATTCACGAATGTATGAGTGGCACCTGCCCGTGTCGGGAGAAGGTGGGCTGTAGGTCTGCCAGGAGGGTGAGATGGCATACTGAGATGGGAGCCGCTCGGACCTCAGTTGGCACTACTTTCCTTGCCATAACTCACCTGGGTCTCTAACCCAAGACAGCAGGATGGCAGCGCAAAAGTTACGTTTGGGTCTGTTAGGCCTGGTTAGTTGGCACTGATTAAGCACCAACTGCATGCATGGTATGCAGAACATTAGTTGAATTATCAAAGACATAGAATATTTGAAGGAAACTGCTTAAACGTTCTGAGCCTCACTTTCTCTGTTTGTGAAACGGGGATAGGAATGCATAGTAAGTCCCCAGGATCAACTGAGTAGGTGCTCATAAAAACACTTTGAAACTTCCAAGTTGAATTTCATTGCAACACATGTTTGTAGGATGTTTCCTACTATGATTCAGGCACTGGGAAAATGAGTTAGATGTTGGTTTTTCTTAGAGGACCTCAGCCATTCCTTCGAGATTGTACTAGTTTGGGCTCTTGGGGCTACAAGTAACAGAACTCAAACTCCAACTTTCTTTAGTGGAAAAGAGAGTTTATTGGTTGACTTAATTAAGATGTCTAACAATAGGACTACTTCAGGTAAGGCTTGATCTAGGAGCTTGGCCAATGTCATCAGGACGCGTGTTTGTTCTCTTTGTGTTCTGCATTCTCCTCCATGATGACTTCAGTCTCAAGAAGTCCCTTTCCACAGGGTGGTCCCAGTGGCATCAGGCTTCCAGCCTCCCAGCTTCCAGTGCTAAGTCCTGCAGAAATGAGTCCATGTGTCCAGCCCACTCCTTCGGGGGCCTTGGGGTTCAGTCTTATTGGCTTTGATTGGTTCATGTGATCATTGCTCAGCAGTTCCCGTAGCCAAGGATGGTGCATTGCTCTGACTGGCCACACAGGGGCACAGGCTTGTTGCAGAGGTCAGGGTGGAGTCAGCTCAGTCTCTGTCTAGACTGAAAGTGGGAAGGAAAGTCAAGGCTTGTAGCAGCAGCAGCAGCGTTGAGTCATCTGCACTCACTACTGTGGGTATAATGGGCATACAGTCTGGCAAATGTCAGTCAGCAGAGGTTCTTCCGAAGTTGAAAGAGAGGATAAAAGTTAAAGCACTAACTCCACCTTGAACAGCGTGTTCAGAGAGGCCTTCTAGAAGCAGCAAGTTTTAAGCTGGGTTTTGAAGGATGCATAGGAGTTTACCGGGTAGAAAAAGAGTAGCTCAGGCAGAGGGGCAATCAAGGCAGGGCATATTAAGAGCCTAGTAACAGAAGAAATTTGAATTCGATTCCAGAGGTGATGAGGAGGCCTTCTAGGTTTTTGAGCAGAAGAAGTAGGTGATGAAAATAAAATTTTATGATAGTTTGGGAGAAGAACAAATGGGTCACAGGAAAATAGCTTCAGAAGGTTCTCAGGGGTTGGGCTTTTTGACCCCCACATAAAAGATATGGTCTAGAGATTTTAGGGCCAGCTACTCACTAGCTATGTGATGTTGGGCAAGACGCTTCACGGATAAATGTGCCTCATGTATAAATGTGCATTTTCATTACAGGGATTCCTGTCTCATCAGGTGGTCGTGGGGATTAAGTGGGCTGATGTTATAAAGCACCTGGAACAGTGCCTGGCTCTGAATGTGACCCATCTAACTGTTGATCAAATTAACACAAAGCCTCTTACTGTGATCTTTCTGCCTTAGTGTTTTGAGGAAAACCACTTTCGTAGGATATAATGGGTGTTAACCCAAAAGAAGAATGGAATAGTCAAATGTATTTTGGTAAATGCTGGGTTCAGTGTTCATAACTATGATTGTGGCAAATATGTATTATGTGCCCACCAGGCGCCAGGCACTATGCTTTAGGTGCTTTTTTTCTCATTTAATTCTCACCACTGCGCTGCAGGGTTACACAATGGAAAGTGGCAAGGCCAGGATTAAAAGCTAGAAGTGATTCGCTCCAGAAGCAAAGTTGTTCCTTCCAGGCTGTACTGATTACTTTTTCTGCAGGACTTCTCAGGGCCTTTACTATTTACACGTGTACTGATAATGTCCAGTGTCCAGGTGGAGAAGATGTACAATATTTATTTCCCTAACGTATTGGATTGAAATCTCACTCCATCCTTCGTGTATCTTTTGGCATTTGAAATGTGCCCTTTCAGCAGAGAGTGCTTAAACAACAATTAGTAATGAGAATGTGAATGATAAGGAAACAGAATAATTCAGAGAACATTCCTCTCAACGACACGGCTTTCTCCCCCTTAAGTGACCTAGATCAGCCATCCAGTGAGCTGTGGGTATCCCTTATGTGCCAAAGTGACATGGTCATTACAGAATTTGCCGGAAGGTTCTTCATCACTCCATCCCATTATCTGTGTCAGTTTCAGCTTCTCCCTGAATTTTGCAACCTCTGCTCAGGGAGGAGAGGTGAGCAGAATCTCATTTAATAGGAGGCTATTTGTTATGACCACCCTTGACTGTGCACTTGAGCTGGGGCCCTGTCTGCTTTCCATGAATCCCTCAATCAGCACCAATATTGAAATTGACAAGAGGCAAATGCAACCGATAGAATGCGTGATTGATTGGCCTCATCGTTTGCTGGAGAGACAAGTGGGGGCAGCAGTGTGGATAAATCTGCGTTCCAGTAAAAATGCTGAACCATATTTTTTGCACATCTAAACCACAGATGCAAAGAGAGGAGGAAATGACTGCCTCTTTAAGCTTCTGCCAACAGTTCACGTTGCCTAGGGAAGGGACTGTGTTTGCCAAGATGGAATAATTTATAATCCCGTTTTGAACTTGGAAAGTTTGCAACTTTTGGAGGGGGTAGTTTATTTAGGTTTATTAGTGATCACCCACTAAGAGGTCAAAGCTAGCAATAAGAAAATAGGGACTAAAATTGGCAGCTTTGATGGGGATGGAGTAGAGTTTAGAATTGGGCTTGAGAAGGCTGGGGGCGGGTGGATGGAGTGGGGACTGGGCTTCTGTTCTGCCTCATGGAAATGACCAGGTGTGGGTGGAGAGGGGTCCTGAGAGCATCGTGTCTCAAGGGCCCCAGGGAACAGGTAGGCAAGCTCAGGTGCTTGACGTGAATGGCCCGTCCTCACTGCTCAGCCGCCCAAGTAGCCTGTTCCCAGTGCCCTAGCATAGAAGCCAAAGCTGTCAGCTTCACACTCTTGATGTTTTCCACTTTCCCCCATCACCTCTCCTGCCCTCCCTACTCTTTGCATTCAGATGTTAACTCACTGCAGCCCCACCGTCTCTTAACCCTTGTATGACCTGAGTCTTGTCCTGGAGGTCCCACTGTCTGGAATGAATGTTCCTCTCACCCTTACCCCCAGCAGACTGCCACACATCCTCCTTTCCTTCCCCATGGCCACCTCCCTGATTCCCCCAGGCGGAGTTGATGCCTCTGTAGCTCACCAGCTGGACCTCTGAAAATATACTTTGGGCCAGGTGTGATGGCTCACGCCTGTAACCCCAGCACTTTGGAAGGCCAAGGCGAGCCAATCACTTGAGGTCAGGAGTTTGAGACCAGCCTGGCCAACATGGTCTCTACTAAATCCTGTCTCTACTAAAAATACAAAAATTAGCCAGGTGTGGTGGCACGTGCCTCTAATCCCAGCTACCGGGGAGGCCGAGGCGGTAGAATCGCTTGAACCTGGGAGGCAGAGGTTGCAGTGAGTTGAGATTGTGCCATTGCACTCCAGCCTGGGCAAAAGGAGCAAAACTCCGTCTCAAAAAAGGAAATAAATAAAAAATGAAAACGTACTTCGGTTGTATTACTACTTGTATTACAACTTAGGCTTGAGCTGTCTCCCCACGAGGCTCAGATCTTGGGGTATAAGGACTGTGGCAGGTTCTGTTTGTACCATCTAGCACTGTGCTTGGCACATAACAGGCTCTTGGTATAAAACATGTTGAGGGATGAATGAATAAGTTAGTGCTCTCATTTTCAGAATCTGTTCGGAATTTCGTTTTGCCGTAATAGAGTCCTTCCACCCCCACCTGTAAAGATTTAAACACTCAAACTTCTAGTTTCCCTCATAAATAAGTCCAAGAGAGGCCTCTCCAGGGTTGGCATGGTGAGTCTATGAAGCCATCACAGACTTAGGCTCTTTTGGCAATTCACTCTGTCATGCCTGTGAGGGACATTGTCATGGCCCAGTGTGGCTGCTGCCACTCCAGCCATCACATCTGAGTTCTAGACAGTAGAATTGAGGATGAGTGATGAAAAGAGTGCCTTTAAAGGGAAATTCCTGATATTATATAAGCACTTGGAGTTACAGTTCATTGACTGAAACATAATCTCATGGCCACACCTAGTGACAAGGGTGTTTGGGGTTCTCTGAGAGAGGTAGGGGAGTGGGTAGCTGGCATGATAGGCAGAATAATGTTTCCCTGAAATAATATTTCCCTGATGATTTTCACATCCTAATCTCTGCAACCTGTGGATATATTATGTTCCATGGCAAAGGGGCATCAAGGTTGCGGGTGGAATTAAGGTTGTTTATTGTCTGACCTTGAGATGGGAAGAGTATCTGGGATTGTCCGAGAGGGATTGATGTAATCATGAGGGTTCTTACATTTGGAAGAGGGAGGCAGTGGGCTCAGAGTCAGAGTGCTGTCATGGTGAGAGAAACTCCTCGGTCCACTGCTGGATTTGAAGGTGGAGGAGGAAGCCACAAGCCAAGGAATGATGGGAAAGATAAGAAAATGAATAATCCCCTAGCAATGCCACGAAGGAACACAGCCCTGCTGATACTTTATTATGGCTCAGGGAAAACGACGTCAGACTTCTGACCTCCGGAAATGTCAGATAATATTTTTGTCTTTTAAGCCACTAATTTGCATGTATTTGTGACATCAGTAGCAGAAAAGCAGCACACTGGTGGAGGCAGCCAGGGGTCTCTGCTGCACAGTGCTTCACATCGCAGAAGACATAGCACCCCGCTTGGTTGGGGTGGGGGGCTTCTTAACAGTGGGAGGCTTAGGACAAAGGCTGGTCTCTGTCAAGGGACTACAAGCTTTTTCTATAAAGGGCCAGGTCATAAATATTTCAGGCCTTGTGGTCCAGTAGGCAAAGTCAAGGATATTGTATGTTTTAAACAAGTGAATACCATTGTTAGTGGGTGGGCTGCACACAGACTGTCAGCTCGATTTGGCTTGTGGTTTGCTGTTGCCACCTTAAGGAGTATGTGTGTTTGTGTTTGTGTGTTTCTTTGTTTATTTTTTGAGATGGTGTCTTGCTCTGTTGCCCAGGCTGGAGTGCAGTGGCATGATCTCGGATCACAGCAACCTCTGCCTCCTGGGTTCAAGCGATTCTCCTGTCAGCCTCCTGAGTAGCTGGGATTACAGGCATATGCTCCCGTGCCTGGATAATTTTTTTGCATTTTTAGTAAAGACAGGGTTTCGCCATATTGGTCAGGCTCATCTCAAACTTCCAACCTCAAATGATCCACCCACCTCGGCCTCCCAAAGTGCTGGGATTACGGGTGTGAGACATCGCATCCTGTCAGGAGTGTTTATTTTTTAAAAATAAAGGTAAGGTATGGTTTTTGTGAAAATTTCAAAGAATGAAGGCGACAAAGAGAGAAGAGTGAAAATCCTCCTCCTCAGCGTCTCTTCCTCCAATTTTGCCTGCGTAACAGGCTTTTCAACCTTGCTACTACGGGGCTGGATCATTGTGTTGGGGGGGTGCCCTGTGCCTCCTAGGATGTTGAGCCGCCGCCCTGGCCTCCACCCACCTGATGCAAATTGCACCTCCCACCCCCGCAGTTGCGACAACCCCGAATGTCTCCAGATATTTCCAAATGTCCTTTGGGAGGCAAAGTCACTCCAGCTGAAAACTGACCTACTCCTGTGTATGTAACCACTTAATAGTTAGGAGTATCCTTTGGGC
>NW_016107661.1:1113923-1123480 GCF_001604975.1 Cebus imitator
CATTTCATTTCATTTCATTTCATTTCATTTCATTTCATTTTGAGATGGAATCTGGCTGTCGCCCAGGCTGGAGTGCAGTGGCACAATCTCACCTCACTGTACCCTCTGCCTCCCAGGCTCAAGCGATTCTCCCGCCTCAGCATCCTAAGTAGCTGGGATTACAGATGTGTACTATCATGCCCAGCTAGTTTTTGTGTTTTTAGTAGAGACGTGGTTTTAATGTGTTGCCCACGCTGGTCTTGAACTCCTGACCTTCAGGTGATCTACCCACCTCAGCCTCCCAAAGTGCTGGGATTACACATGTGAGCCACCATGCCCAGCCTGCTTTTCTTTTTAAAAATAGGGCCATACTCTTCGTTTTTATTTGGGGTTATGTTCCTCCTAGAGGCTCTAGGGGAGAATCAGTTTTCTTACATTTTCATCCTGAGAGGCTGCCTGTGTTTCTTTACTGGTGGCTGCTGCTTCCATCTTCAAAGCCAGCCAGGAAGAGTTAAATCCTTCTCACACTCCACATTTAGGGTCCTTCGTGACTCCACCGGGACCACCCAGGTAACCTAGAAAATCTTCTTATTTTAATGTCAGTAACCTTTATTCCATCTGTGGCCTAATTCTTCCAAATGTCAGTTCTGGAAGTCATAGCTCTGAAATCAAGGGGTCACCAGAGTTTATGCCTCCTGAAGGCTGTCTGTTTCAGGCTCCTTCTCTTCTGGAGAGCTCAGGTGTCCCTAGGATCACAGATACTGCCCTCCGTGTGTCCTCATGTCCTCTTCCTTGTGTACACGTCTGTTTTCATAACTGGATTTCCTTTCTTAAAATAAGGGCATAGGCCCATATATCCATGAGTGGACGAAGAAACTGTGGTGTATATACATACCCGATGGAATAGTACTGAGCCATAAAAAAGAATGACGTAATGGCATTCACAGCAACCTGGATGGAATTTGAGACATTATTTGAAGTGAGGTAACTCAGGAATGGAAAACCAAACATCGTATTTTCTCACTCATAAGTGGGAGCTAAGCCATGAGGACACAAAGGCTTAAGGGTGATACAGTGGACTTTGAGGATTCGGGGGAAAGGATGGGAGGAGGATGAGGGATCAAAGACCCCAGCTGGGTCAGTGTTTACTGCTTGGGTGATGGGTGCACCAAAATCTCACAGATCACCGATAAAGAACTTACTCATGTGACCACATACCACCTGCCCCCCCAAAACCTATGGGAATACTAAAAAAAATAAGGGCATAGTCACATCATATTAGGACTCACCCTAGAGACTTCTTTTAAACTTCATCATCTGCAAAGCCCCACTTCCAAATAAAGTCACATTCATTGGTACTGGAGGTTATACTTGGACATCTTTAGGCAGCACAAAATTCTAAAGATGACAACATTTGGGGGGGCATTGCTCTGTCTACCCAGTGTGGGATGGAGTATGTCTAAGGATAGTTTTTGGGCTTTTTTGAGACAGGGTCTCACCGTGTCACCCAGGCTGGAGTGCAGTGGTACAATCACGACTCACTGCAGCCTCGACGTCCCGGGCTGCAGTGATCCTCCTATGTCTAAGGAGATTTATGAAGCTCCTTCCAACCTAGATTTATCGTACTTTTGGGAAAGAAACAAATGCAGATACGGAAACAACTGTGCTCACCTAGGCAAGTGAAGCCTGCCCTCTGCCATCCCTGGGTCTGCTGTGGATTCGCCCCTGATTCCGTGAACAGGAGGAGCACCTCAGGGACCACACGAACTCCTGGCACCTCTGCCATCCCTGGGTCTGCTGTGGATTCGCCCCTGATTCCGTGAACAGCAGGAGCACCTCAGGGACCACACGAACTCCTGGCACCTCTGCCATCCCTGGGTCTGCTGTGGATTCGCCCCTGATTCCATGAACAGCAGGAGCACCTCAGGGACCACATGAACTCCTGGCACCTCTGCCGTCCCTGGGTCTGCTGTGGATTCGCGCCTGACCCTCAGGACCTCAGGACCTACACAGACTCCTGGTGCCTCTGTCTGCGACTCGAGCTGTCCTGAATCGTTACATCCCGGCACTTGCCTGCTCATTTAGCAACACTGGGGTCAGATGGGACTCATTCTTTCATTCCACAAATCTTTATGGTGCCCTAGGGAGGTGCTGAGTGGGAATGTGATACCCCTGAGATAGATATTAGACCTTCAAGAAGAGGTGGCTAAAAGACATCTGAGCTTGGGAACCTGAAGATAGAAAAGTGGCGAGGATGGGGCTGTGGCCCAGGGCCTCGGCAAGTGGAGGCGCCTAGAGTGGTGGAAATGGACTCTTGTTCTGTTCCTGCCCCCACGTCCTTTCTCTGATGGCTGTGAGTGCCATCAGGCCTGAGTCACTGTACCCCAGCCCTGGACACAGTACCCTGCAAAACTTAGGAGGTCCACAGTTATTCATCCATCAGATGGACACCTGGGGGTTGGACCCAGCTCTCAAAAAGCTGAATATGTGGCATCTTGAGTGTATCTGTCAGGGTCCAGGTCCCCCTTCCTGAAGGATCTGCCAAGAAGATTGATCTCCTTCCTGTGCTTTTATTCCTACCCCTTCAGTGGTTAAGCAAATATGCCTTGATTGTGCTGCTGACAAAGTTGGAAGAGAGTGGGTAGGGAACTGATGGCCAGGGACATGCATGAGACTGTCACTTCTGATGAATGGCTCTTTCTGAGGACTGGCACCTGGGGGTTTTATCCTGCTCTGTGGCTTCTCTTGGGGTGGAACAGACAAGGGCCTGGTGTTGGGATGATATTCTTCTGTATTGTTGCTTCCTGGGCCACCCTGTTGCATTTTTCAAAAGAAGTATGTATGCTGCCTCTGTGTGTGTGTGTTTCTTTCTTTTTGAGACTGAGTTTCACTCTTGTTGCCTGGACTGGAGTGCAGTGGTGCAATCTTGGCTCACCACAACCTCCACCTCCTGGGTTCAAGCGATTCTCCTGCCTCTGCCTTCTGAGTAGCTGGGATTATAGGTATGCACCACCACGCCCAGCTAATTTCGTATTTTTAGTAGAGACGGGGTTTCACCATGTTGCTCAGGCTGGTCTTGAACACCTGACCTCAGGTGATTCGCCTGTCTCAGCCTCCCAAAGTGGTAGGATTACAGGCATGAGCCACTGAGCCCAGATTTTTTTTTAAATTGTGGTAAAATATACATAATGTAACATGTCATGATGTTAACCACATCTAAACCACATGTACAGTGCAGCGGCCTGAAGTCTGTTCATAGTGCTGTGCAACCATCACCACCATCCCTCTCTAGACCTTTGTCATTTTCCCAAATAGAAGTCCCACATCCATTAAACACTAGCTTCCCGTTCACGCTTCCCCCAAAACCCTGTCATCTTGCTTCTGCCTTCTGTCTCTATAAACCTGCCTATTCTAGGCACCTCATATAAGTGGAATCATACAGTATTTGTCTTTTTGTGTCTGGCTTATTTTGCTTAGCATAGCCCTTCCTTCTTTTCTTTTATATCTTCTCTCCTCCCCTCCCCTTCCCTCCCCTGGAGCTGACATTCATCATTCCATTTCTAGCTACTCCCCTCCCCTCCCCTCCCCTCCCCTCCCTTCCCGTCCTGTCCTGTCCCCTTTTTTTTTTTTTTTTTTTTTTTTTTTTTTTTTTTTTTTTTTTTTTTTTTTTTTTTTTTTTTTTTTTTTTTTTTTTTTTTTTTTAATTTTGGAAAATTTTTACCGGGCGGCTTTTTTTTTTTTTTTTTTTTTTTTTTAAAACAAGGTCTTCTGGAAAATTTCAAGAGAGCCCACATTGTTCTATTCCTGCCTTTCTTTGGTTTCCTGATCTCCCCAGAATCACTGGCTTTTTCCCATGACCCCTTCCTCATCATGTGGCCTGGCTCTTCACTTTTGGACTTTACCCCTGAAATATATCTCAAATCTGCTTCCGTCCTCCCTCCCTCCCTCTCTTCCTCCCTCCCTTTCGACACGGTCTCGCTCTTTGCCCAGGCTGGAGTGCAGTGGTGCAATCACGGCTCACTGCAGTCTTGACCTCCTGGGCCCAAGAAATCCTCCTGACTAGCTGAGACTACAGGCGCATGCAACCACACCTGGCTAATTTTTGTATTTTTTGTAGAAATGGGGTCTCGCCATGTTGTCCAGGCTGGTTTTGAACTCTTGGGCTCAGGCAGTCTGTCCCTGCTGGCTTCCCCAAATACTGGGATTACAGGCTCGAGCCACTGTGCCTGGCCTGTCTTTTTTTCTTACTAACACATCTCCACTTCGTCTCTTGCTTGGACTGGAGTGGTAACATCCTAACTGGCCACCTTGTGTCCAGCCTGAGTTATTCTCCTGAAGCTTAATCTGATGGTATTGCCCTCTGGCCTGTACCTTCATTGGCTTCCAGTTACTCAGAATCCCAAATCCCAAGCCAGGTTCTCAATACCTTTTAGAATCTGTTCCCACCTGCCCGTTCAGCCTTGTAGCCTGCCAAGCATGTGTCGTTTTCCTTAGATTTCAGCCACAGGGAAGTACCTGCCAGTTGTGGGGCATGCCAGCATGCCAGCATCCTAGAGCACTTCAGTGTTGGGGCTGTCACGATCTCTACCTGGGGGTCTGTGTACCAACTCTCCATCTCACCAACTCTTCCTTTAAGGCCAGGCACGAAGGGTGGCTGCAAGGGAACTCCTCCGTGAAGTTCAGGCTCTTTGCACGTCCTTCTGTTAGAATCTTGCCAACTTGGACCAGAAGATTTGTTTTTGTTTCTGTCGTAGGTGAGGGACACCATGACTCCTGGAGGCCAGTGATGGATTCTGAGAATAACGCATTCGTGGGTGAGATCATGGGCCTTGGAGTTCTTCAAACTTGACTTCTATTCCAGGTCCTTCACTGTGGCTTGGCTGTGTGGTTGAGGGAAACTTCTTCTATGCTTTGAGCCTTAGATTTTTAAGGCGCATGTATGATGTATGTGGTGGACAGATGTTCAGGTAGCCCTTATGATCTCCACCTCCTGATGTCTGTGACTGTGTGATCCTTTCCCCTTGACTGTGGATAGGACCTATGACTTGTTTTTAGCCAGCAGAATGTAGCAAAGGGGATGGCCTCTTGCCCCTCCGATTATGTTAAATAAAACTCCACCTTCCCAGCAGACTCGCTGTCCCTCCACTGCTGACCGTGAAGAAGCAAGCAGCTGTGAAGGACATGACTACGTGGGAGAAGCCCATGTGGCAAGGCACTGTGGGAAGCCTCTAGGGACTGGAGGTGGTCTCCAGCAGGAAACGGAAGTCATCGGTCCTGTAGCCACAAGGAAATAAAGTTTGCTGACAACCCGAGGGAGCTTGGAAGCACATCTTTGCCCAGTTGAGCCTCTGGGCTCCAAGCCCCACTGTTGCCCGAATTGTGTAGCCTGGCTACACAATTAGACCTGAAGGAGAGAACCCAGCAGAGCCATGCCTAGACTTCTGACCTGCAGGAACTGTGAGATAACAAATGTGTGTTGCTTTAAGCCCCCAGGGTTATGATCTGCTATGTAACAAGTCAGTAACCAATGCAAGGGGCATGTTAATATTTATATAGGTATCCTCTTTGCAATGCTTACGTGAAATAAAGCATCTAAAATGCTTTCAGTGGCAAAAATGCAAGAAAATTAGATGTTACCGCCCTTACCGATATTCCTGCACCTCCCTAAACCTTACCCTGTACAGCTAGTGCTCGACTTACGACCATGATTCGGACCGGCAGACCGGTTGTAACACGATTTGGTCGTAAGTTGAGTAGGCTATATGTACAGTTGAAATGGTGCACGCGGAGATGGTAGTGCTGCCGGAAGCTGGTCCGCACTGTCGTACGCCCAGCTGGGCAACGTTTGTGTTGCCAGACGCGGAGCAGTCGTGGCTAGCGATTGTGGTCGTAAAGTCGAGTGGTCCTAAGTTGCATAGGTCGTAAGTCGATCAATACCTGTAATAGAGATCAAGATGGGTCAGTAGATGGCTGAATATTTGAAAGGAGGACGGGCCAGGCACAGTGGTGGCTCACATCTGTAATCGGAGGACTGTGGGAGGCCGAGGCAGAGTCTGAGACCAGCCCGGGCAACATGGCAAAACCCCATCTCTACTAAAAAGACAAAAAATTAGCTGGGCGTGGCAGCACATACTTATGCTCCCAGATACTTGGGAGGCTGAGGCACAAGAATCACTTGAACCCAGAAGGCAGAAGCTGTATTGAGCCGAGATCATGCCACTCACTGCACTCCAGCCTGGGTGACAGAGCAAGAATCTATCTCAAACAAACAAAAAAAAACAGATGAAAGGAGGAAAGAGGGAATATCAAGATTCAATACTTCTCCCTTCCTTGTCAGTCATGGGCTCATCTGTGTCTTTGCTTAACCTGGAAAGATCTAAGATAAATGTGATTTCTATTTAGGTAGGACATTTTATTATCTCCCAGAATTCAGGAAACTCCAGCAGAGAGAGTAGATTGATTTATTGAACTTGGTCATCTCAGAGTGGTAAATTTTTACTGTGATTTATAGAGATTCTCAGCTGGAGGACAGTTTGGAGGTACGCCTTGTCCAGAATACTATCAAACACCTCTGGATATGTTTTCACCTCCCAGACTTCCTGTAGCCACACCAGTTTCTTGCCTTTGAAGATCTCAGATTGTCTGGCTTGTAGGGGCCATCCGTACCAAAGGTCTGAATAGGCTCAGGGCAAGAGCACGTGAAAATTAGCAGAGACATTCTAAAACAATCAGCGCATCCAAAGGCAGAAGCAAGAGCAAAGTGAAACACAGGTGTCTGGTCATTTAAAGTCACCCTGGAGGTAACTCTCCAATGCCTGACAGAGAAAGGTAGAGGAGGCTGAAAGCCTTCTCTCTAAAGGGATTTACCTCCTCTGGTTTCATGGTATCCTCTATAACCCAGGTGCTCCAAACACTTCCTTCTGGAGCAGCAGCCCCTCTGGGTCCTTGAAAACTCTGGATGGTCTTAGAAGCTGAGTGCTGGAATCAGCGTTTACTAGAACAGGGGCGGGCAGTCACCTGTCAAGTGTTCTCTGCACAGAGTCAACCTGAAGCCACGAGACCATGCCTGCACTTGAAGTCTGCGGTACTTGCCAAGTCTGGAGACGGGGCGGGGGTATACCGTATCTGCAGCCCCACGCCCCTGTGTACCACATTACAGGGCCCTGATTAAGATGTCGATTCAAGATAGAGAAGCCATTTCTGGAAAACACATATAGGAGGACCAAAAGACCCAATTTCTTCAGTAGATGAAAGGTAGGAAGAAAAGGAGAGGAACTGTTGTGGTTTAAAAGACTTAGGAAACACATCACCCAAATGTGGCGTGGACCTTTTCAGGGTCCTGATCGACACATTGTAACCATTAAAAGATGTTTGGGAGACCAGAACTCATCGAAGACAGACTTGGTATTTGATTTTATTACGGAATTACTGTTGCTTATGTTGGGGTGATAATGGCATAGTTGTTTTAAAACCGCTTACTTATTAGGAGCACACATTGAGTTGGCCTGTGTTCTGTGTTTGGTGACTTCCAATTATGGTAACAGTTTATGCCATGTGCTTGGTGAACAAGACAGTCAGGGTCCCTGCCTCCATGGAGCTCATGGACTGGTATAAGAGATGTTAAATAAACATTTACCAGGGAAGCATTTAATTGAATTGTAGTTGGTGCTGCGAAGAAAAACCACACAAGGCTGTGGGAGCTTATATCAGAGATTCAACTTAGACAAAGACCAAAACCATCAGGAAAGGATTTCCTGAGGGGACACCTAAGCTGACAGTTGAACAGCGGCAGCTTGGGCAAGTGTGTGCACAAGCGTGTGTGTATATGTCATGTGGGTGCATGCACACATATGAGTGTACATGTGTACACATGGCATGTCTGTGAATGTGGGTGTGTACATGCTGGTGTGTGCGTATGGGTGCTTGTGTGTGTGCATATGTTCATGTTTACAGGTGTTTGAGTAGATGTTTTAGTGTGCATGTGCTTGTGTGTATGCATGTGAGTGTGTATGTGTGTGAAAGTATGTCTTGTGGGAATGTGTGTGTACACTTACACTTGTGTGTGTGCATGTGTGTGAATGTACATGTGCATGAGCTCATGTGTGCATCTGTACTTGTGTCTCTGTGTGTGTGTGTGTTGGGAAGGACAAGGAAAAAGAGCAACAGCTGTGCAGGTGCACCAGGCACATTTGGAGTTGAAGGGAGTCCAGTGGGAGGAGAGCACGGTTGACGGTGAGGGACGAAGGAGGCTGATGAGCTGTGGATCTCCTGAAGGGGTTTGGAGTAAGTGATGGCTCCTGGGATGTGAGGGAAGATATTTGGGACAGCTCTGGAGAGCAGCACCTTGAGAACTCTGGGCTCATTTCAGAGGAATTGAATTTGAGTCTGGTTTAAGTTAAATGTTTCAGGCATAACCCGCAGCATCCAGGGACCCTATTATACGCTTTATTTCAGCAGCGGAGGCTCTGAACCGGAAAGATGGCTGTGATTGGTGTGTGACGTTGCACCCTGCTCTCTGTTCCCAGCTTTTCTCCTTCTCAGCCTGGTGATTGGTGAGAACAAACTGCTTTTGGCTTAAATCTACTCTCAGAGGACTAACAGCTCTGTGCATCAGGGAGGAGTTCCAAGCCTCAGTTTCCTTATCTGTAAAATGGGGAAAATGAGAGTCCCTTTCTTGCTTGATAAATGGGCATGGGGTATGCCTAGTCATCATGGGCCAATACTTCCGTTATTAACTCTGGGATTTGGACCTTAGCCACGGATGAGGTCAATGGCTCAAAGCTCGATTTACCTGGTTTTGAGCCAAAACTAGATATTGGAGTAGGATAGAAGTTAAGAAAGCAAATGTGTATTTTGAAATATATAAACACATTGAATTGTACACATAGAAAATCTGGGACATGGAAAATAAAGGAGAAAGCAAGATTTGCCTGTGACCACCCCATTGGGAGGTGAACACCATTAACATTTTGGTGAATTGCTTCCTTATTCTTTCTCTTTTAAAAATTGGATCAATCCCATCCTGGGAAACATGGCAAGACCTGTCCTGACAAAAAATACAAAAATTAGCTTGACGTGGCTGTACACATCTGTCGTCCCAGCTACTCAAAGGGATGATGAGGTGGAAGGATTACCTGGGCCCAGGAGATCAAGGCTGCAGTGAGCCATGCTTGGGTCACTGCTCTACAGCCTGGGTGACAGTGAGGTCCTGTCTGAAATTTTTTTTGTGTGTGTATGTGGCTCATTCGCAGTTCTAAATCGTGACACAATTTCAGCCCCAGTTTTGTCCATCTGTCTATCCCTAAGGTGAACTGTTGAAGAGTATCGATTTTGAAGATCAAAAGCAGTAGTTTATCAGCAATTTTGGTTTATCTCACCATTGATTTTATTTTTCATGGTAAGAATTCATGAATCCAACAACCCAAGCAAAAGCTTTTTCCTTGACGATAACCTCTGTCTAACCATACCTTTGCCATCCTTCCACTCCATCGTCCATACTCCCAACACCAGGTACTCATCCCCTGGTACTGATATTCCCCCTCCCCTCCCCTCCCCTGCCTTCCCCTCCCCTCCCCTCC
>NW_016107661.1:1123542-1127003 GCF_001604975.1 Cebus imitator
CCTCCCCTCCCCTCCCCTGCCATTCCCTCCCTCCTTTTCCTTGACGGAGTCTCACTCTGTCACCCAGGCTGGAGTGCAGTCTTGGCTCACTGCAACCTCCATCTCCCAGATTCAAGTGATTCTTCTGCCTCAGCCTCCTGAATAGCTGGAATTATAGGCACATGTCACAACACCCAGCTGATATTTGTATTTTTCATAGAGATAGGGTTTCACCATGTTGGTCAGGCCGATCTGGAACTCCTGACCTCTAATGATTCGCCCACCTCGGCCTCCCAAAGTGCTGGAAATGTAGGCATAAGCCACCATGCCTGGCCATTGCTTGCTTTTTTCTTTGTACAGCTCTATGTAATTCTACAAAGCATACTTACCTTTCTAGTTTTCTCTATGCATAGATGTTACTCTCTTTCAAAACAAAATTGAAATCATACAATGTATTGTTTCTGTCCTGATTGAAAAATGTTATTTCTTGAGTGTATTCCCTTATCATTAAAAAGTCTCCAAAAACAAGAAATTAAAACTTATGTAATATTCCATATTATGGCGGGGACATAGTTGAATTTCTCATTCCAGTTGGGCATTTTTGATTAGTTTTTTTTCTATTACAAATAATGCTGTATTAACTTTTGAAGGATTCCCAGTATATTTTGTTAAATTGCTTTTAAGGAAGGTTGTAAAAAATTTCATTCCCTGCCTCCCTTTATATCCCCCACCCCCAAAAGGTCTTTAAAAAAATGTTGCTAATTTGACTGGGGAGAAATTGTCTTATTTTTATGTGTTTATTTGCCGTTTATATATTTTTTGCACAAATGTTCCATTTTTGTTCATAGAGCATTTTTTTATTGGGGCATTAATATTTTTCTTATTGATTTGGAAGAATTCTTTATATATTAAATAAGTTACTTCTAATCTGTCGTAGTTAAAGCAGGTATTTCCAAGGGTTGTCATTAAATATTTTTATGATGGTTCAAAAGAGATTTTTTTTATTTTTAGGTCATCAATTTATCTCAGCCTTTCTCTTTTTGATTTTTTTTTCCTATCGAGTTTGTGCTTAGAAGAGCCTTCTCTATTTTAATATTGGCTAAAGGTTTATCTACATTTTCTTCAAATTTTTATAGTCAGCTTTTACTTTTTAGATCCTAAATATATTTGGAATTCGTTTTGTATAGGTTTGAGGCTCTAACTCGATTTTATTCCCATAAATACACAAGTTTCTAGAAACCGTTCTGTGAGTGCTTTCCCTTTTCTCACTGGTTTGCGATTCCTCCTTTAGCATATGATCGGTGCCCCTTTTTACGCTCTGGTGTGGTTCAGTGACGTCCATGCTGTGACTTTGTTTTCCCGTCAGGTCTTACACCCTTAATGTACTCGAATAGCTGCGGCTTTGCGATGGGATCTCTCCTCCTGCTGTTAGCCCTCTTTCGTAATAAGGTTCTTGAGCATTCTTGTCTGTTCCTTAATCCAGGGGATTTCGGGACAATTTTGTCACCCTTCCCTTAAAAATGTTTCAAATATTAATTGGGACTAGCATAAACTATAAGTTTATATTATTTTGGAAGAATTGACACTTTTACCTATTTAATTTTTCCATTCAGGGAAGCTTGAAAACTTAGACTTTCATTCTTTTCTTTTTTTTTTTCTCGAGACAGTCTTGCTCCGTCGTCTGGGTTGGAATGCAGTGGTGCCATTTCGGCTCACGTAGCCTCCACCTCCTGGGTTCAAGCTGTTCTCCTGCCTCTGCCTCCTGAGTAGCTGGGATTACAGGCACACACCACTACGCCTGGCTTATTTTTTGTATTTTTAGTACAGACAGGGTTTCACCATGTTGGCCAGGCTGGTCTTGAACTCCTGACCTTGTGATCCATTCGCCTTGGCCTCCCAAAATGCTAGGATTACAGGAGTGAACAACCGCTCCTGGCCAAAAGAAGCAGTGACTATTTTTTTTCATTTCTTATTGGTATTTTGCCTGTCTCTCTCCCCATCTCTGTCTGCCTGTCTCTCTCCCTGTCTCTGTCTGTCTCTCTCCCTGTCTCCCTCCTGCTCCTCCTCCTCCTCCTCTTCTTCGTCATCATCTTCGTCTCTGTTTCTTTTCTCTATTTTTATTGCTGTTGGGAATAGAATTCTTCACCCAAAATAGGTTGATGTCCTGGTTGGAAACAAAAGGCACACAACTAAACTGGATAATCCAAAGAGAGTTTAGTAAATGGCCTATTTCCAGGGCGTGGGAGAGGAGTGTGCAGAAAAGTCCTCAGGCATGGGCTAACAGCAAGTGGGCATTTACCAGCTCCATGCTGCAGAGGCAAGAGGAGGGGGCAGAGTCCAGGAACGGGAAGAGGAGGGCCCTGTGGAGAGGGACTCCGTGACAGGTTGGGTCATTTGGTTAAGACACCCAGTTTACTGGAGCAGATCTGGAAGGAAGGAATTTGGGGGGATAAACACCCAGAGCTCTCCTCCTCCCCTCTGTCATCTTACTGGTGCTTCTCATTGACTAGCCCACCTGGAAGACAAAGCGCTGGGGGTCCGTGTGCACGTGCGCACAGGTCAGCCTTGTGCATGGGTGGAGAAGCGTCCAGACCAGACGTGAGAGGCCAGTGGAAGATCCCCAGTCCGCAGCCTTCCCCACTCTCTCTTCTTCCCTGATGTATGTGCCATCTGGTATTTGTCAGCATAGCCAGAAACAATGGATGCCACTGTCTTCATTCTGTTATCACACCTTTTCTAAATACTTGCCTTCTTCCAAATTCTAAGAACTCTTCAGTTGATTCCCTTGGGTATTCCAAGCATACAGTCAAATGATCCACAAGTAATTATTTTGTCTTTTCGCCTCATGGTTGTGTCTCTTATTTTACTTCCTCCTGTAAGGGCTGAGCCTTCCTTAAAACCTGATACGGTTTTAAAGAGACACTCTTAAGTGCCTTAATTGCAGCCCTTGAGAATCGTGAGAAATCTGTGGGCGGGTTCCTCTGTTTCTTCCTCCCTCTGTTTCACTTTCTTCCTGTTCCGCCCTCCAGCCGTCCATCCAGTATAGATATTAAGTGCCAGCCGCATACTAGTAAATGAGAGATGATAAACAAGGGAAAGTGTGCAGTAAAATATCAGTGCAGCATTTCTGAACCTTTTGGAATTCATCTCACAGTAACAAACTAATTTTAAACTGTGTCCCAGCATGTGCATGCATGCAAGACACACATACACACAAATGCATGCGAGTGTCGTAAAGCCCTCACTACATGTAATGCTGTGCATGTCACATGCTCTGATGGTCTCTCTATCCCTCCTTCCTTCCTCCCTCCCTTCCTTCCTGCCTGCCTTCTTTTCTCCTCCTTCCCTCCCTCCCTCCCTCTCCTTCCTTCTTCCCTCTCCTTCCTTCCTCTCTTCCTTCCTGCCTTCCTTCCTCTCCTTGCTCCCTCCCTCTCCTTCATTCCTCCCTCTCCCCTTCCTTCCTTCCTTCCCTCCCTCCCTCC
>NW_016107661.1:1128738-1130445 GCF_001604975.1 Cebus imitator
ACACAAAGCCATGAAACCACCAAAGCCTCAACCACCAGGAACAGAAAGCTTTCCAGCTTGAGCTTCAGGATTGATAAAGAGTTAATTCTGGGTCTCAGGAACATTCGGACTCATCATCATAGGAAGAACTTCCCTAGAGATTTCTACATGCCAGAGACTATTTTACATGCAGTAAATCATTCTGTGAGTTAGGTGCTGTTATTATCCCAGTCTTACTGATGTGGAACCTGTGCACAGAGAGGTTGCGTGGCTCATTCATTGTCACACAGCTGTTAAGTGGCAGAACCAGGATTTGAACCTGGGCTGATAGGGCTCTTTACCGCTGTGTGGTGTCCTCAGGATGGGCTGGCTGGGAGGGCCAGGACCATGTGCTTCCTTGGTGAGATGGTTTGGCTGTGTCCCTCACCCCCCACCCACCAAATCCCATCTTGAATCGTAGTTCCCGCAATTCCCTCACGTCATGGAAGGGACTAGTGGGAGGTAATTGAATCATGGTGGTGGGTCTTTCCCATGCTGTTCTCGTGACAGTGAATAAGTCTCATGCGATCTGATGATTTTATAAAGAGGAGCTCCCCTGCACAATCTCTGTCTTGCCTACTGCCATATAAGATGTGCTTTTTGCCTTCTGCCATGTTGGTGAGGCCTCCCCAGCCGTGTGGAACTGTGAGTCCATTAAACCCTTTTTTCTTGACAAATAATCTAGTCTCAGGTACATCTTTATTGGCTGTGTCAGAACAGACTAATAGGCTTGGACACTGGAATGCTCCATCATAGATGCTAAAAACAAATGTGAAAAAAGGAGTTAATGAATAAATCAGGGCTCATAGAGGCTAAGTTGGGTTCATTTTTGGGTGGCAGGACGCTCAAAGGAGGCAGGCTTTGTTTGAGGGGACAAATTATTGTTGGTCTAAGCCAGTTATGGTAATCCCTTTCCCTCTGCCAGTGATTGCTTTAGATGTGGAGTGTGACCTGGGCGCTTCTGCTTGGGCTTCT
This sequence comes from Cebus imitator, assembly GCF_001604975.1. Lineage (NCBI taxonomy): Eukaryota > Metazoa > Chordata > Mammalia > Primates > Cebidae > Cebus > Cebus imitator. The sequence continues at coordinate 1,129,732 of NW_016107661.1, forward strand.
GGGAAAAGTTTTCTTCATTTCCTGTTTTTGAGTGTAGCTGTGTGTGGAAGTGAAAGCGCGGTGATCCCGGTCATCTCCCCGCAGGCTGAGGACAGGAGTCCGTCGGGGAAGGCTCTGGGGAAGAGAGGACATCATGGAGAGGGAAGCATGTCTGGACTTACCCCTCTCTGGACATCGTATTACATAAAGCAATGAACCACTGTTGTTGAAGCCGCTTTTATCTGGGAATTCTTTTACTTGCAGCCACAAGCATTCCAACTTATAATGTGTATTTGAAATCTGATTATTTTATTCATTCTTTAATTCACTCATTCATTCATCATTCATGTAGTACGATGGTCACCTTTACGTGCCAACTTGACTGGGATACATGGTGCCCAGATAGCTGGTTAAATATTGTCTCTGGTGGGGGGGATTTCTAGAAGAAGAGCTTAGCGTTTGTACTGGTGGATGCATACAGCAGATGGCCCTCCCCAGTGTGGGTGGGTGCCATCCTATCTGTCAAGGGCCTGAATAGAACCAAAGGTGGAGGAGGGAAAGTTAGCTCTGGCTGCTTGAGCTGGGGCATCAGTCTTCTCGCGCCTTCAGTGCTCTGGTTCTCAGGCCTTTGGACCCAGACAAGAATGTACCCCAATGGTTTTTCTTGGTTTCTAGTTTGTGGGTGACAGATTGTGTAACTTCTTAAGTCTCCACAATTCTGTAAGTGTCATACTT
>NW_016107661.1:1132248-1146652 GCF_001604975.1 Cebus imitator
TTTTTTGAGACAGGTTCTCACTGTCGCCCAGACTGGAGTGCAGTGGCACAGCCTCAGCTCACTGCAACCTCCACCTCTCAGGCTCAAGCAATTCTCCTGCCTCAGCCTTTCCAGTGACCACCACCACACCTGGCTAATTTTTTTTTTAGTAGAGATGGGATTTCTCCATGTTGACCGGGCTGGTCCCGAACTCCTGACTTCAAATGATCTACCCACCTTGGCCTCCCAAAGTGCTGGGATTACAGGCATGAGCCACTGCGCCCGGCCAATACATTCTTTTTTTTATCCTCAAAAAAATAAATAAGCAAGGCAAGCCGGGGCAGTGTGGGAGGGCACCGGGACATGAATACTGTCTGAACTATGCAGAGGCCTTACACGGCAGTCTGTACTCTTTGATGGGAGTGGATTCCCTTACTGTGCCGCCCAGCCCAGGTCTGGTTTTGGGGGGCTCTCTCTTTCTCCTGGACCATCCTCTAGATGGTAGCGACTCGCCTCCAGCTGTGGGTGGGTGGGTGCTGCATTAGGCTATTTTGCATTGCTGTGAAGAAATAACCGAGACTGGGTAATTTACAAAGGAAAGAGGTTTCGTTGGCTCATGGTTCCACAGGCTGTATAGGTGTGCTGCCAGCATCTGCTCAGCTTCTGGGAGGCCTCAGGAAGTTTCCAGTCATGGGAGAATGTGAAGCAGGAGCAGGCAATCCCCATGGCAAAAGTAGGAGAGGGAGAGTTGTGGGGTGGGGGGGGAGTGTTGCTATCCACTCGTAAGCAGCCAGATACGGCGAGAACTCCCAATCACGAAGGCGGTGCCAAGAGGATGGTGTTACATCGTTCGTGAGAAATCCACCCCCACGATCCGTTCACCTCCCACAGGCCCTGCCTCCAATACTGGGGATTACAGTTGAACATGAGATTCGGTGGGGAGAAACACACCAACTGTATCAGTGGCTGAAACCTGTGGCGCTCTCACGCTGTCAGAACTTCAGGTGGAGCTGTGCTAAGTGTCAGGGTAGGGTGGGCCTCATTTCTGCAGGACAGTGCCTAGGCAGCAAGAGGCAGGAATCGGGGAGAATGCAGACAGCAATAGCTGGCGTGGTCCTCGGCACAGCAATGTGTGGCAAGTTTATTTAAGTGGCCGTGGATGATCTGAAGGCAGTGGCCTGGCCTTGCTGTGTGTGGCTGGAGTGGACAGTGTTCACTGTACTCCATATAGCCCCCTGGAGCCCCCCGGAGCCTCCCCAGGTGTGTCCCCTCCTGCAGCCCACTGACCTCCTTCAAGGTGGTGTCTCATCCTCTTCTCTACCCTCTTCCAGCCTAAAAGGCCTTTTCTAATTTGTTTTTTAATAGACTTTTAGGTCTCAGGAGGCTTTTTCTCTCTTAAAAAAACGTCTTCTTGCAAATTAGAAGTTTGAAGCTTCAAAAAGATTGGTTCTCACGTTCCTTTAAAAGCCTTCTTTGAAAGTTAAAAGAAATGGAAATCTTAATTTTTCTCTTCATGCTCACTCAACAAATACCTATTGATTACATATGTGCCAGGCATGTTCTAGGTGCTGGGGGTACAGCTGTGAACAAAACTGACGCTCCTTGCCCTCAGGAAGCGTATATTCATTCTAGCCAGAGGAGAGAGAGATAAATAAATGTGTAGAACGAGAGATGGCGTGTCCCTGTTGTCAGTATTCTAGTCTCCTAAAAATCAACACGCAGCTGGGAATGGTGGCTCATGCCTGTAATCCCTGCACTTTGGGAGGCCGATGCGGGCGGAACACTTCAGCCCAGGAGTTCAAGATCAGCCTGGGCAACATGGCGAGACCCTGTCTCCACAAAAGAAAAAAACTACAAAAATTAGCTGGGCCTGGTGGTGTGTACCTATAGTTCCAGCTACTCAGGAGGCTGAGGCAGGAGAATGACCTGTCCCCTGAGAGACTCAGGTTGCAGTGAGCTGTGATTGGCCTACTGCACTACAGCCTGGGTGACAGAATGAGACCTTGTCTCAAAAAAATGAAAAAAATATCATCATGCTTGTCTCTTGTTGACCAGGGACAGGTTCCCCAACAAAGAGATGTGAAACAGAATGATACAGAGAAGACTGTTTCAAGATAATTGTCTTGCTTCATTCTAATGAAATATGCCTTGTAAAGCAGTGGGATTGGCATGGTCTGAAATTCAAGTCTTGCACATTCCTGCAGGAGAAAGGTCAGTCTCTGTAGCTTGTCACTCAAGGTCTTCACAGTGACTTGCACAGTCGGTCCAGTCTTATCCCCACCCGTTCCATTCTCAAGCTCTGTGTTCCTGTCAAACCAAATCTATTTATGGACTTTTGGACATGCACGTACTTCGGGCCTCTGAGCCACTGCTGCAGCTGTTCCTCCTGTTTATGGTGACCTGTCCTCTCCTTTTTGACTTTTAAGATTCTTTCCACTCTTCAAACCGCAACTGAAAGTACTTGAAGCTAGGCCTCAGAGTGAGTCATATACGCATGAATTTAAATCCTGGCTCAGCTGTAAGCTTGGGAAGCCACTTGTGCTCTTTAAGTCTCGGTTGTTTTCATCTTAATGGGGGATAACAAAAGCACTTGTCTCATAAGTTGGCATGAAGATGAGGCGGCGTAACACAGCAGAGTGCTTCCAACATAGTAAGCGCTCATTAAATGTGAGTTGTCCTCCTCCTCCATAGCGGGCTGAAACTTTTGGGGATGTTGGGATGGGGTAAATGTGTTTTGCATGTGGGATAGATACAATTCCTGGGCAGGGGGGCCAGAGGGCAGACTGTGGTGGGAAGAAAAAGGACCTCAAAGGTATCCACACCTTGATCCCCAGAAAGGGCAAACAAGTCACCTTACAAGGCAAAAGGGACTTTGAATGTGTGATTAAATTAAGGATTTTGAGATGGGAGGTCATCCTGGATTACTGGGCTAGTGCAATGAAATCATGAGTCATGGTTAAGAGGGAAGTAGCAGAGTCAGAGTCTGATTGGAAGGTGCTGTGCTGCTGGCTGGAGGTGGAGGAAGGGGCCCTGAGCCAAGGAATGTGGGCGGCTTTTGGAAGCCGGAAATGGCAAGGAAGCAGATTCTCCACTAGAAGCCCCAGGAGTAATGCCGCCCTGTTGATACCTTGATTCTAGCCCAGTGAGTCTTATTTTTAACTTTTGACCTGAAGTACTGTCAGATAGCAAATGTGTGTTGTTTGAAGATGCGGAGTTTGTGGCAATTTGTCATAGCAGCACTGGAAAGCTAGTAGTTGCCTGGGCGCGGTGGCTGACACTGTGATCCCCGCAATTTGGGGGGCTGAGGCAGGAGGATTTCTTGAGCCCAGGAGTTTGAGACTAGCCTGGGCAACATAGAAAGATCCCATCTCTACAAAAAATAAAAACAATGGGTCAGGTATGGTGGTCTCAGCTACTGTGGAGGCTGAGGTGGGAGGATGGCTTGAGCCTGGGAGGTGGAGGCTGCAGTGAGCTATGATTGCACCACTGCACTCCAGTCTGGGTGACAGAATGAGACCCTGCCTCAAACAAACAAACAAAAAAATGAACCCCCCAACCCCGGCTCCATCTTTAGTGATTCATTGCTTTCCTTTGGTAAACTTGAGGGTCTCACCGAGACTATTCCTATCTGTTTAATATTTCTAGGTCAGTCAGTTATGAGAGTCCCAAGCAGTTTCTCTAAGTACCATTTGACACCAAGACACACAGAAATGTCTTGCCCTCCTGAAGGAGATATCCTGGATGATGGGGATCACTGAGTCTGATGTGGCTTTTTCTCCAGACAGAGGTCAAATGCCCAAGTCCTGCACCCACGCAGACCTGCGTTTGAACCCTGGCCGGGCTCCTGATTTGCTATGAGAATCTGGGGCAGTGACCACCTGTCCCCAGTCTTTAGAATCCTCATCTCTGAATTAGGAACACCAACCCAGAGTTATGGTTGAGATCAGGCAAAACAGCACATGTAAAACTCTCAGCTTCCTGCTAGCCACAAAGTAAATGCTCAGTAAATAGTAGTTACTGTTATCACTAATGATATTTTTCTTGTTATTCTGATGTGATTATGGGCTCGTGCCAGTTGTAAGATAATTTCTGGATTTTCAGGGACTGTGGATGTTGGAATCTGGAAGAGTCCAAGCTTTACTGCTCATAGATTGCTGTTCCGTAGAGCACACAGGTACACAGATTGGTTTTGCAGATGATGACAGTGGGAGAGGCATGAAGCCTCCCCTGGAAGGGTTTAGTGTAGGGGAGGGAAGGGCTCAGATGTGAGAACTCACATCGAGTCCTTACTGTGTGCTAAGGGCTTTGCAGGCATTTGCTGATTTATTTCTCCTAACAGTCCTCAGAGGAGTGGGAATTAGCATCCGCATGTGACAGGGGTAAAATCAAAGCCCACAGAGGCTAAGCAGCCTGCCCTAAGGCTGGCATCCACACACATACCCACCAAGTCTGTCACTGCTAGGGCTTCACATTCTTGGGAACGATCCAGGAGTCCAGAGAAGACAACCGTGAGCAAATGCTGGAATTCCCCATCGAGAGGTACCACCCACCCAGGACCCGGCTGCATGAGCTTTGCCGAGGAAACAACACATGTCACTCGCTGAAGGAGGCAGGTGGGGGTGGAGCCAGCGGTGCCTTCCTGGTGACAGCTCTGGATAAAGCCACTCTGGCATGTTTTGAAGTAAGGTTGCCCTAGGGGATGTGTAGAAGAAAGGCTGCTCTATTGATGTTTCCCATCACGATGCTTATGGTTTCTGAGCCTCAGGAGTCCTCAGTGCAGATGCCAAATAGCTTGATGCTCCAGAAAGTGGGGTGCCTCTTAACTAAGAAAAAAAGCCTGGCATTTTCTACCAACAGCCCCAACTGTTACAGCCTCTTATAATATCAACAAGGTGTCCACAGCATTCTCCGGGGAGCACCATGTTTCTTTTCCTTTCTTTCCTCTTCCAGAAAGGGCTTTATTTTCTTTCTGCTCTTACTGGCTACTGAAAGAACTCCTTGTCTTGGCCTAGGGTTGCAGCATCCAGATCCACAGTATCCCTGCTGCTATTTAAATTCAGGTAGTTAAAATACAATAAAATTTAGCTTCTCAGTGACAATAGCCACCATTTCCATGCTCATCGCTACTATGGCTGATCATACATCAACTAGCTGTGGCCACCATATCAGATTGCTCAGAGATAGAACATTTCCATTGTCACGGAGGTTCTGTTGGCCGGTGCCTGCCTAGGGCATTTATTCCCTCATTTACCTCTCATTTACTGAGCACCTGCTATGTGCCAGGCATCGTTCTAGATTCTGGGCAATAAGTGGTCAACATGTAAAGCAAGTCTCTTCCTCGTGGTATAACCTTGGTTGTGGGACAGGAAAAGTAGTAGGTGCAGAATGTCAACAAGAATCCTGAAAGAGTCTGCAGGGGCTGAGACACGGAGGGTAATGGTGAGTGAGAGATGTTATGTAGGGTTGTTGGGGCAAGCACATACAATGTGAGTGTTGATGTTTGGCCCCTTTAATTCCTGCCCCCATGTTCCTAAAAGCTCATGACTTTAGACCCCTGACGGAATCCATGTTGGTTGCCTGCTCATCCATTTTGCAGATGAGGACATTGAGGCTCTGAAAAGGTGTGAGTCATTTGTCTACCCCAGAGGGATGAAGAAGGACATCCCCAGAACGGTGGTCTCTTCTTTGGGGCTGTTCAACACTCAATGATGAGATAAAGGGGACTTGCAAGTGCACTCCTGACATGAACACACATGGGTCTATCAACCATTGCACCAAGGAATAAACAGTGGTGATCACTTGATTGGCTGCCAGCCGGAGATGCTAGGGTGGCAGGTTTTTCTCTTGGTGGGGAGGAGAGAGTGTTGCTGTCAGAGAGTCTGTATTCAAAAGCAAAAGCCTCTTTCCTAGTTATTACTTAGCTGCTAGAATCCAGATTCAGGATTTGCTCTCTTTCCATCCTCCAACATTGTGGGTGGATATTTTCTTCTCTGTGGGCTTGCTTGAGGCAGATGTGATCATGCCAATACGTTGTCACTTAATGAGAGGAGGCTTATTCCCTCTAACCAACAGAATGGAGGGTGACAGTTGAAGTGCTGTGAGCCTCTGCCTGTGGGTAGACCCTGGATGTGGGTTGGTCAGTGTGGCGGGGCTTCTCTAGGTCTTACGTTTTTCATCATTTCTTCATAGGCATCATGGGTTAGTATCCAGCTTCTGGAATGCTTGGCTGGGGGTGACAGCTGGATCCCCCTGGCTTCTCCCAATATTTCCACGTGAGTCAATTTTATAGTGTCTCCAGGCTTAGAATGCTGAAATTTGAAATGACCCCTGGCCCCTAACTCACCATCAGTCCAAGCCTAGAATGACTGCTTGGATCTTGAGGGTGAAATTGACAACTGGCTGGACATAATGTGGCAGAGTTGGGGGTATGCTGCCTCAGTCACTATCCTGGGTGACATTCTTTTTGAGAAGTTAAGGAGCCAGTAGAGTTGGAGATCCTAAGCTTCATCCAATATATATGGGTGCGGGGGAAACAGTCCATGCCTGTTCTTTATCCTTGGTGGAGGCTTTTGCACTCTTTCATAACTTACATGTTTTGTGTGTTTGCCATGTGCCAGGTTATATGTTAACAATCTTGTAAGGTTCGCCCCATGTATCATTCCCATTTTACACATGAGCAAACTGAAGGTCAGACATTTGAGATGTCTAATCACACCGTGTATTAGTACTTTCTCACACAGCTCTAAAGATACTACCTGAGACTGGGTAATTTGTAAACAAAAGAGGTTTAATTAACTTGCAGATCCACATGGCTGGGGAGGCCTCAGGAAACTTACAATCATGGCAGAAGGTGCAAGGAAGCAGGTTCCTTCTTCACAAGGTGGCAGGAGAGAGAGCAAGAACGAGGAAGTGCCATACTCTGAAACTACCAGCTCTCGTGAGAACTCACTTACTATCACGAGAACAGCACGGGGGAAACCACCCCCATGATGCAGTGAGCTCTCACCACATCCCTCCTTTGGCCTGTGAGGATTACAATTCGAGATGAGATTTGGTCGAGGACACAGAGCCAAACTGTATCCCATGGTGAAGGGGCCGTAGAGCTGGGATGCAAACTGGGGGATCCAACTCCGGTTCCTGCTCTCCTCGTTGTGTGTATTCAACAGAAAACACTTAAAAGATTAGTTCTTAGGCTCTGAGTCTTGGCAGGCAATAGCACCTAGCCAGAATTTAATATCACCGTTTGGTTTTCATTGCATTTATTTTTACTTGAAATGATATTGGTTTTCTATTTACCGTAGTGATAAAAAAACTTCCTCTAAAAGTAAATGTGTTTATGTAAAAAGGTGATTCTATTTAAAGAGAAAATATTAAGTAATTGTAAATGTGGTATGGATATAGCAAAAATAATGACAGTGGTAAAAGAATGCCCTGTATCCCCCATTAAGGCTGAGACACAGGGATATTTGTTGGTTATAAAGGCCGGTTTCCCAGGGCAAAGAGAAGCATAGATGAGCCTTATAGGCATTCAGAAATGCCAAGTGTTCCTCTGCATGTGTGTGGACTCAGAGACCACTGTGGTGGAGCTGAGAGCTGAAATGCATTGATAGTGTCATATACGGGGGTTTCTCGGGAACATCATAGAAAGGAGAGAGGAGAGGTTTGATTGTGGCTGAGGAACAGGGCTGACTTTTAAGGCTTACACTGGGAAACACCTGTACATCTCCTTTCTTGAGAGTTGACATCAAGCCCACATGCTGTGCCAGAAACACTTGGTTTCACATCTCATTTAATCCTCACACTGACTCCTGGACACTACGGTCCCATTTTACAGGTGAGGACATTGAGGCCCTGAAAAAGGTGGGTCATTTGTCTAAGGTCACACATTTATGAATGTTTATGAGTGGTGGAGTCAGGAGTTACATGTGGGAGGCTGGCTCCAGAGACCCTTATCTTAAGCCCTGGATTATAGTTTAGCTGAATATACATATCTGTCTTTCCTTTTTTGACCTCAGTGATCTGGTGAATCTAAGAAGAATCACTGATGTTTAGTTCATTTTTTTTCCCCTTGTTTGTTGGACAGTAGTGATGCCTTCCAAGCTGTTTCCATGCTGGGCTGGAAACTAGAAATCCCTCCTTCATTTTAAAAACATAATTGCATAAGTTATAGAATTCTGGGCTGACACCTTTCAAAAATTTTTCTTATGGCACTTTAAGAATCTCACTGCATTTTCTTCTGGACTGCATGTTTGAAGTCTCTTACAATGCTTACAACTGTTCCCTATATGTATTGTGTCATATTTTTCTCTGGTTGTCTTCAAGATTTTCTCTTTACCTCCTTTTTTGGGGCCAGAGTTGGATTCAGCATCCCTTCAATGATTCATGCAGATGGGAACCAAGTAATCTGCTTTGGCAAACTGAAGTTAATTGATCCTGCCTATGTTCAGTAAAGAGGAGGGAAGTGTTGTGTTTGTTACTGCAGCATAACCCAGCCCATCCTGACTATCTGATAGACTCTCTGCCCTCCTTCAGATGGAAATCAAAGGGATGGCATATGGAGCAGAGCACAGCAATGACAAGTTCTTGTGTGTAAAACCCAGACCACTCACAACCACAAATATGTAGAGGGAGCAAGGAGAAAGATGCAGTAGAACAACCGCAGCAACAACGATCCAGTGAATCCTACAGAAGTCTCACAGCCCTTCCTTCATTTTGCAAGAGCCGTAGCACTGCTGAGTAATTAAGATGCATATGCCACCTGACATTAAGCAGCCTTTTGTGAACTGTTAATTAAGATTTAATCATTCACATATTTTATTCTTACTGAATTAGAAGATTAGTGTTAATTTCTGGCAGGGTTCCCTTACTCCCTGTTGAAGGAAATCAATGTGTCCAAACGTAATTTAATGAGGAGAAGCTGGTTCCACAGTGAAAATGGGCTAGGGAGACATTATCTTGACGTGTTAGGTAATTCAGTAAGTCTAGCAAAAGATGCATGATTGACAAAGTCATTTCTTCCACGGAGGGGGAGAAAGCACATTTCTGAAGATGAATTAAGATTTTTGTGGTGAAAGAACACAGTAGATAAAGTGCCCCTCAGCACTGTGTGTGTTCTGGACAAAGATTATCAATCATGGAATTTGCATCTCTGGCTTGAGAGGAGGAAAACAGCCACAAGAGAGCAAAGGTAGGCAGGCGTGGGCTGGTATAGATGGGATGCTTACTTGCAAGCCCTTTTCAGGTTGGATAGCGGAAGGCCTGCAATATCAGGAAGTTGCGCTGGTTGGGAATACAGCAGGCATTTAATAAATGTATGTTGAATGGAGAGGTTCAGAGAGTGACTGTGTCTTTAGAGACTATTGGGTGTCCCCCACTAGGATCTGTAAACTGGCCAGGTGCAGTGACTCACACTTATAATCGCAGCACTTCGGGAGACAGAGGCAAGTGGATCACTTGAGGTCAGGAGTTTGAGAGCAGCCTGGGCAACATGGTGGAATCCCGTCTCTACTGAAAATTCAAAAATTCACTGGACATGGTGGCATGTACCTGTAGTCCCAGCTTCTCGGGAGGCTGAGGCAGGAGAATGACTTGAACCTGGGTGGCGGAGGTTGCAGTGAGCTGAGATCACACCGTTGCACGCCAGCCTGGGTGACAAGAGAAAAACCCCATCTCCAAAAAAAAAAAAATATCTGTGAACTGCAGAAATGTCCTTGAATGTCCCGTGTGGTCTCACTGCTTTAAAACCTTTCCTTAAGTCGATTTTAAAAAGTGGGAATAATCAATGGTCAATAGTGTACTTCTTTGCAGATGTATTAGAGTGTTAGCTGTTCATGATGATGATGTTGAGTGATAATGGCAAGGCAGCTAGGGATAGAGTGGGCAGGCTGGGCCCTGGCCTTTGGGGACATTTTAGAGGGAGGCAGGTGGTCTCACAGCGTCTGAGAAGACACAGGGGAACGATGGAGTACCAGGGTGTTGTGTGAAGCACGAAGCCCAAATGTAGTGACTCAAGCATGCCAGGAAAGACCAAATCATTGATTACAAGAGAGGCAACAGACATGAATTCAGGAAATATTTCTTCTGGGGGCAGAGAGAGAGAGAGACAGAGAGAGAGAGAGAGAGAGACAGAGAGAGAATATGAATGTGAACCAGTTATGGATTTATAGGATGAGGATGACTTCCTAACCACCCCTCCATGCCTCCTCTTGAGTTCTAGGATGACTTCCTAATCACCTTGCCACACCTCCCATAGATTTATAGGATGAGGATGACCTCCTGACCAACCCGCCATACCTGCCTCGCCCCCAGCCCTATTTCTCTTTCCCCTTCCTTCCTCCCTCTTCTGCCTTTCCTTCCTCTCTCTCTCCCAGTGTTCCTTCATCCTTTATTTCCTTCCTCTTACCCCTCCCTCTCTCCTTTCCTTCCTTCTGCACCATTTATGGAGAACCCACAATAGCGTGATACCCTGGTCAGCAAAGGAGAAAGACTCAGACTGTGTCCTTGTGAGCCTGTTCTGTGGAAGAGATAAACAAATTGACAATTAGAGAATCACAAGCAAACAATGTGCGAAGGGTGGTGCCCCAGCTCAGGGTGAAGGCAGCCAGGACAGTATCTAGCTGAGGTGTGAACTGGGTTGGGGCACTTAGGATCAGGTGGGCCAGAGAGAGCAAGGTGGGGAAGGTACCTCAAAGAGTCAGAAACCAGCCTGGAGCAGTGACAGACCAGCTTACCTGAGCCCAGTGGGTTCTTAGGATGTGCCATTGTACCCTGGTGTGGCAGGCTGGATTTCTAGGGACGATCGCTGTATTAGGGTTCTCTAGAGGGACAGAATTAATAGGAGATATATACACATACACATATATATAAAGGGGAGCTTATTAAGGAGGATTGACTCACATAATCACAAGGCGAAGTGCCACAGTAGGCCATCTGCAGGTCGAGGAGCAAGGAAGCCATTCTGAGTCCCAAAGCTGAAGAACTTGGAGTCTGATGTTCGAGGGCGCGAATCATCGAGCCTGGGAGAAAGATGTGGGCTGGGGGAGGTTAAACCAGTCTACACTCTTCATATTCCTCTGCCTGGTTTTTTTTCTGGCTGTGCTGGCATTTGATGAGAGGGTGCCCACCCAGTTTGAGGGTGGATCCGCCTCTCCCATTCCACCGACTCAAATGTTAATCTCCTTTGGCAACACCCTCGTGGACACACCCAGGAACAATGCTTTGCATCCTTCAACCCAGTCAAGTTGGTGCTCAGTATTAGCCATCACAGTCTCTGAGGTCCCATGCCCCCTAATCATCAGAAGCTGTGAATGCCATGAGACATCACTCCCCTGGCTGAGTTCTGTTCTATGGCATGGTTCTTGGTGAACCTCATCTGAATGCACAAAAGCAGAGGGCTTTCACTGGCTGCCAGCAGAAGTTACAGACAGATGAAGCTTGGGAGGGGCTCAAAGTGCTGCTGTGTTTTGAAGATGGAGAAGGTATGTGGGTGGCCCCTAGGAGCAGAGAGGGACCCTGACCGATAGCCACGAAGGAGACAGGGACGCTGGTCCTGTATCCAAAAGGAACTGCAGCCCACGTGAGCTTGGAGGCAGGGTCTTTGCCAGTGTCTGCAGATACCAGCCCAGCTCAGCTGATAAGGTGACTTGGGTCTGTGAGACCCTTGAAGCAAGTCCAACTCAGTCCATACAGCCTACAGGACTGTGGGAGAACAGACGGGGGCTGTTTCAAGCTGCCATGTCTGTGGTGATTTGTTACACAGTGGTGGCAAACTAACATACCGGGCCTGGTCAGACCAGAGTCATACCCACAATAATGCAATGCTGGTTTGGGGTCAGTGAAGTAGATTTAAACAAACAAGGTGGATTTATGTTCTGCGTCTGTTTAATGAAGCTTGGTTGTTTTAGGTAACCAGGGAATAGTAAGAAAAATAGAAACTATTCAGCACGCATATTTCCATCCTGTTGGAAGATATTTCAAAATCACACCAAGAGTTTTTAATGAATATTCTCCACCATCCCCATACACACTCACACACACATACACACACACACACACTCACAAACACAGTGATTCACACATACACATTCACACACACCACACTCACACATACACACAAACATATATCCATTCACACACTCACACATACACATTCATACAGACATTCACACATATCTCACACACATACTCACACACATATACACAGTCATTGACTCACACGCAGTCACATACACACACATACACACACATGCACTCACACACATAGACACACACACATCCACTCACACACAGTCACACACAGTCACACACTCATACACTCACACACACACACGTTCATACTCACAGACTCTGCATCCAGCTTTTTTTTTTTTAAGACATGGTCTCACTCTGTCACCCAGGCTGGATTGCAGTGGTCCAATCATGGTTCACTTTAGTCTTGACCTTCCCAGGTCCCAGTGATCCTCCTACCTCAGCGTCCCCTGACCCCGAGTCTGCAGGGCCCTGAGTTGCTAGAACTACAGACATGCGCCACCACACCCGGCTAATTTTTGGTATATTTTTGGTAGAGATGGGGTTTCGCCATGTTGCCCAGGCTGGTCTCAAACTCTTGGCCTCAGGATTCATCTGCCTCAGCCTCCCAGCATCCTGGGATTCCGGGCATGAGTCACCATGCCCGGCCATTATCGGCCACCACCCACCTCCTCCTCTTCTTCATTCTCCTCCGTTCTTCTTCCTTCTTCTTTTTTGAGACAGGATCTTGCACCGTCAGCCCAGGCTGGAGTGCAGTGGCATGACCTTGGCTCACTGCAACCTCCACCTCCCAGGTTCAGGTGATTCTCCCTCTCACTCCTCAGAGTAGCTGGGACTACAGGAACGTGCCACCACACCTGGCTAATTTTTGTATTTTTTGGTAGAGATGGGTTTTCACCATGTTGACCAAGCTGTTCTAGAACTCCTGACCTCAAGAGATCCGCCTGCCTTGGCCTCCTAAAGTGCTGGGATTACAGGCATGAGTCACCACTCCCAGCTGTCATCAACCTTCTTAAATGAAGGAATGGGATTCTGTGAAGGCAGCAGTCTGAATCTGGCTTCTTTCCCCTTTACTTGTAAACCTAATCCATCCACCTCTGCTAAGTGAAATAGCAGCTGGGACTTTCGGGTGTCCATGTGCAAGGGTGGCTTTGACTTTTTGAGTTCCAGCAGAGAGAATGGGGCGAGTTAGAATGTCATGAGTCTGGGGAGGACTTTGGCCCTGAGAAGGTAAGGGAATCCCTGTGGGGAGACTCCAGTGAGGCTCCTTGCCCCAGGGAGCCCAAGAAGAAAATAAATCACCCCCACCCCAGGAGGGCCTGGGAACACAGAGTCTCCAGAGCCAGGCTTATTTGATTCTTTAATTATTAAAAAAAGACATTTGAGTGGCAAAACATGCCCCAGAGTCAGTAGCTGAATAGTAGTCTCGGACGAAATTTTGCAAAGAATATGCAAATATCGCTTACTCATCCTCGTGAGCCTAAGAAACCCAATAGAAAAATGGGTACGGAGAGGCCGTGGTTGGGTGAGCATATCCAGAAGGCGCCAGCACACGTGAAGGCATGCTCGTGGTTAGTGACGTGAAAACCCAGACCGATATCAGTTTCTAGCTGTGCGAATGTCAAGAATACGGAAAGAGCCATGATGCCTGTTGCTAGTGGAAATCGAGGGGAAAGGGTGTCTGTACGTGTTGGTCAAAGTGAAGCGTTTTCTTGCTAAGCAATTAGGCAGTAGCTGTTAACTGAAAATAACAAAAACCTCTTGACTCCGCCTTCTTACTCCTGATAATCTAGCTTGTGGAAATAAAAGTACCAGTAAGCAAAGAGAAGTGTCGGAGGGTATTGGGTCTGGCCTTGTTTGTAGGGGAGGAGAGAGAGAGGGAGAGGGAGGAGGGAGAAAGGTGGAGGAGAGAGGAGGGAGAGGGAGGAGGAGCAGGGAGAAGGAGGGTAGAGGAGGAGGGTGGGAGAGGAGGAGGGAGAATGGAGCAAAGGGGAAGAGGAGAAAGTTGAGGAGAAGGGAGGAGCAGAGGAAAGATCAAGGAGGAGGGAAGAGGAGTAGGGAGAGGGAGGAGGAGGGAGAGGGAGCTGGGAGAGAGAGGGAGGGGAAAGAAGGAGAGGGAGGAGGGAGGGGGAGAGGGACATGAGGAAAGGTGGAGGAAGGAGGAAGAGGCAGAGGGAGGAGGAGGGGAGAGGCAGGAGGGAGAGGGAGTGGGAGGAAGGAGGAGGAGGGAGGAGGAGGAAAGAGGAGAAGCAAAGAGAAGACAAAGGAGGAGAAAGGAGGAGGGAAGAGGAGTAGGGAGAGGGGGAGGAGGGAGGGAGAGGAAAGTGTCCACCTTTTCTCAATACCTGGCTGAGACCCCAAATTCACATCATGCTTTAAGTTAGTAAATTCTGGGCAC
>NW_016107661.1:1146688-1215725 GCF_001604975.1 Cebus imitator
AGGAAGAGTGTGAGGAGGGAGAGGGGAGGAAGGAAGAGGGGGGAGGAGGGAGGAGGAAGGAGAGGGAGGAGGAGGGAGGAGCAGACAAAGGAGAAAGGAGGAGGGAAGAGTAGGGAGAGGGAGGAAGACGGAGGGGGGAGGAGGGAGAGAGTCAGGGAGGAAAGAGGAGGAGGAGGGAAAGGGAGGATGGTGGAGGAGAAGGCTGAAATAATTATAGACTCAAGAAGTTACAATAATAGTAAATAGAGTCCCGTCAATATTTCCCTCAGCTTCCCCCACGGTGACATCTTGTACAAGTGTGGCCCAGTATCCCGATCAGGCCATTGACATTGGTGCCATCTGTTCACTAAACCACAGACCCTATTCACTTTGGCCGGTTTTCACCTGCACCCATTTGTGTGTGTGGTTCTGTGCAGTTTTCTCCAAGTGTAGGTTTACGCAATGGCCAACACAGCCGAGATTCAGAACTGTTCCATCACCACAGAAGAACTGCCACGTGATACCCCTTGATCCTGACTCCTCCACCCCATCCACCAGGGAGCGTCTGAGCTTCTGCACCCGCTGTCTCACGGTGAAGGGGCCGTAGACGCCAGGCCCCCGGGCTGCTGCTGTGTGTGTCTGCAGCTCTTGCTGCCTCTCTGCCCAGGGATGGCCTGTGCTGCTTCCTTATTGATATAAACTCCTCTTTTACAAATGTATCTCGATGTCTGCTCGGTACCCCCTTCTCTCGATGATTGTGCCTTTGAGCAGCTCATAGAATCATCTTGTCAAATTGGCTCTTTTAGAAATCACCCTCTCCCTGTTTCGTGTTGCATCCAGCCTGATTGTGGTAGAAAGGGGTCTTGTTACCTTCCGGAGCTGCAGTGGCCTGGCTCGCTGAGGCCAGCCATTGCCTTTTGTTCAAGCATCTCAGAGCAGCTTAGAAAATAAAATGCATTTCTCTGACAACCTTGTGAGGTTTCCTGGGCATTACTACCCAGAGCTTAGGGCTTTGCAATTCCCGTTTCTCAGTCATCTAAGGGTGAAGAAGGAGAAATCAACCAACCCTCATTGTCCTAAGGACGCCTATGTTTCTCCTCATTTGGCAGTGGTTCCCTGGCCACCTTCATTATGGCCGGGGTTGTATGTATTTGTTTATCCCTACTATGTGCCTCTTAGTAGCTATTCAATCAGTAATCACTAATGGCTGATCAACTAAAGAGCTGGGGAATGTGTACTCTCATTTTCTTTCTCTCTGTCTGTCTCATTTGTTGAATTTCTTAGCACACTGGTAAGGGCTCAGTGAACATCTGCTGAATTGCATTGAAAGACAGCACCACCTAATTTTGATCAAAATCATGTTTATTGTAACTTGCCCATGCAGGTTCAGTGATTGGGAGTTCAACGAGAGGCTGTGTAGTTTATCACTGTGGTGTCCTGGAACAAGACAGCAAGCTCCATCACCTTGGACAATTTGCTTAATCTTTCTGAACTCTGCCCCCACCCTTACCCTGTAAAATGGACATGCTAATGTTGTAAGAAGCAAAGGAAAAGATAGACCAGGTGCCCTGCACTTAGGATTCTAAAGATGGGTGGCATTTTACTTTTTTTTTTTTAAACCTTTATTTTACAGCTATTGCTTGCAGGGCTGAATACCTAGGTGGTGGGTTGGTAGGCGCAGCAAACCACCATGGCACATGTTTACCTGGGTAACAAACATGTAGGTGTATCCTGGAACTTAAAATAATCTTCTGTTTTAAATTCTGATGGTGCACGTGCACGTGTGCTACATGGGTCGATTGCATGTTGCTGGGGTTTGGTGTGTGAATGACCCCATCGCCCAGGTAGGTAGCGTAGGATCTCATGGGTCGTTTTGCGACCCTCACCTTCCCCACCACCCTCTCACCTCCAGCAGTCTTAGTGTCTCTTCTTGCCATTTTTTTTTAATGGAATTTTGCTCTTGTTGCCCAGGCTGGAGTACAATGGTGCAATCTTGGCTCACCGCAGCCTCCACCTCCCTGGTTCAAGCGATTCTCCCACCTCAGCCTCTCTAGTAGGTGGGATTGCAGGTGTGTGCCACCACGTCCGGCTCATTTTGTGTTTTTAGTAGAGACGCGGTTTCTCCATGTTGGTCAGGCTGGTCTCGTACTCCTGACCTCAGGGCATCCACCTGCCTTGGCCTCCCAAAGTGCTAGGATTACAGGCATGAGCCACCATGCCTGGCCTCTTGTTGCCATTGGGTCCATGAGTACCCAAGGTTTAGCTATCACTTGTAAGTGAGAATATGCGGTATTTGGTCTCCTGTTCCTGTGTGAATTAGCTCAGGATGATGGCCTCCAGCTGCATCCACATTGCTGTCAAGGGTGGAATTTTGTTGCTTTTTCATGGCTGTGTAGTATTCCATGGTGCATATGTACCATATTTTAGCCTGTTATTGTTTTTCCTTCCCACTGCTAATTCTTTTGCAAGTGGGGTTACCTGAGAAGCCAATGCTGAGATGCAGCTTGGGGTGAACATCTGTGGCAGGGGGGAGGGGGACGCACGAGTGAGCTGCATGCAGTCTCCATGAAGCCAAGAAGCCTTCTTAGTGCTGCTCCAAAGCTGGGCTGGAATTTGAGAGTTGTCCCCCATGAGGCCAGGAGCCTGGCTATTACAGTCCCGTAATCTTAGTCACTGGGTATGCATTGGCCTGACCTCTGGCAAGACAGGACCCTTCAGTGGAGGTGGTTGCTAACAGGGTCCGATAGATGGGAGCATGGGACCTTCGTAACTGAAGGGGGTCTGGATGGTGCCTTACAATGTCCACAGTCAGCCGAGTCACCCTTTTCATAACATCTCTGTTGGAGGATGAGCTTGCAGTGGGAGGCAGGGAGGAGCTATTCATTTAGTTGCCAATGAGACTCTTTGTGAGGTGCTTCTACAGCTGTTTTTGGTGAAGACAGAACATTGGTATAAATGGGTGCTTCGAACGTGAACATATCTACGTTTTGATTATGGAGCATTTTCCACCTGATCCACCTGATCCTGTGATATTAGTGGGTCAAATTACTAGATAATCGGAGCTCTTTCAATCTGGTCCAGAAAGGGCCTCTGGGGGTCACGCCATGGATTTGTCTTGTCTTTGGGTAGCGCTAACGTTGCATCAGTTTCCAGAGTGACCTTCAGGGGACATAGAAAATAGGATTCCATTATGTTTTAGAATTACCCATATAAACAAGGGTTCATACTCTTTTACATAACTTGGGACAAACCAAGTCAAAGTCAAATCTAGGAAATCTGTTGAGGGCTATGGAAAAATAGCATTGTACTCTTCTGCCCTGATTTCCTGATGCATGAAGACAGCTGGCTTTTAGGATGATTCTTAGAGCAGGGAGAGCAAGAGCAGGCCAGCCCAGCCTGATTGCTCTCAGTTGCCTGAATTACTCTGCAGAATTATGTGGCACTGAGTGTAGCAGGAAAAAGCATCACAATTGATTAGTAATGTCTGCCAAGGCACAGGGCCTGGAAGAGATGGAAGGCATGCTATTCTGGGTATGTGTTTTTTCAGTTGTCACATTTTTAGGAACCACAAACGAACACTAGAGAAAGCTGCTGGTGGAAGAAATTATCTCTTTCCCAGCTGAATTCCCTCCTCTCCTCTCTGCCGAAGAATCCAAGGGTTTTTGAAACTAGCAACACGTGACTTCTGCTGATGCCATCACAGCTTGATTTTCCTATAGACCAGACTGAAATACTCTTTGAGTAATGCTTTCGCTTCTTCTAGTGTTAGTCGGGTATTCCCTGCCACATTAAGAATGATGATTTATAGTGTACCGCTGTGTTTATATCTCATAAATGTCTGTAAAGTGGCAGTGATAACACCTGAGCGTACCAACTCTCCAGGAAGTGATCTGAAAAAATATAGGAGAAAGCCCTCAGAAAGTGGCCTGCAGTGACAGTGGGCCTTTGCCCACTAACAGCCTTGACTTGCCACGAATGGGCCGTCACCCCAGGCATATGCTGAGGACCACCTGTTTGGCATTTTTGGGTGGTGGGAATAACCCTACCCTGGGTTTCTCTTTTCTCCTCTCCCCAGCTGCATGTGTGTTCTGCATTTGTGGCACAGGGTCACGGGAGGCCACTGTGGTCTCCGACTTTCCCGTATGGGGCTTCTCTCGCATATTTGAAGCTCCGATGATTATATTTCTTGAATCTGGAGATTAAGAGGTGAACACCCCTGTGTCAAATCAGGACTGCACAAAGGACTGAGAAAGTTCTAAAAATACAAAATCCCATTTCATGGCATTCAGGATAACTTTTGGTTTGCTGGTGTCTGTTGCATTTGGGTTAGCATTCTGATAGACTTTCCCCTAGGTCTGGTTTGGCCTTTTTCTCCCAGGAGATGATGGCATGAAACACCTTTAATTATTTTATCCTGCTGACTTCTCCCGGTACTAAAGGATGTTTTGAAATGATTTGCTCATATCTTCTTTGTTTTTTTCTTTTTTGAGTTGGAATCTCGCTCTGTCATCCAGGCTGAAGTGCAGTGGTGTGATCTTGGCTCACTGCAACCTCCGCCTCTTGGGTTCAACCTCAGCCTCCCAAGTAGCTGGGATTATAGGTGCCCACCACCATGCTTGGCCAATTTTTGTATTTTTAGTAGAGACAGGGTTTTGCCATGTTGGCCAGGCTGGTCACAAACTGCTCACCTCAGGTGATCCACCTGCCTCGACCTCTGAAAGTGTTGGGATTTCAGGCGTGTGCCGCCGTGCCCAGCCTGCTCATGTCTTCTTTCCTTGATGGTGTGTCACATCCATGAGGCCAGAATCTGGTCCATCCTCACTTTTTACACGTTGTCTTGTTCATAGTAGACACTCTGTGGCTCTTGGTTGAATGGACAAAGAAATTGAACATCTCCTTGCTAGCCAAGTGAAATTAGTTTTCCACCTTGCATGTTTACCTCAGGCAGTCACCAGATTTTAGTGTGTATGTGACAAATTCTTGCTGATGAGTAAAGAGTCATCAAGAAATTTTGGAAAGATGCTGTGGTTGGATTTCACATTTCCTTCTTTTTTTTTTTTTTTAGATGGAGCCTTGCTCTGTCACCCAGGCTATAGTGCAGTGGCGCAGTCTTGGCTCACTGCAACCTCCACCTCCCGGGTTCAAGCGATTCTCCTGCCTCAGCCTCCCAAGTAGCTGGGATTACAGGTGTGTGCTACCACACCTGGCTAATTTTTGTATTTTTAGTAGAGATGGGATTTCACCGTGTTAGCCAGGATGGTCTCGATCTCCTGACCTCATGATCCGCTCTCCTCGGCCTCCCAAAGTGCTGGGATTATAGCCGTGAGCCACCGCGCCCGGCCCACATTTCCTTCTATTGCCTTTTGGAATTTCGAGTAAAATGCTCTCTCCATTTTCCCCCAGTTTAAGCACTGTCAGTGAAAAGCGTGTCTTGGGGCAGAGCTGATGTTGTCAAAGACCATCCTCGTCTTCCCTCTTTGCCCCAGCTGGGTGGCAGTCTCCATGTCGGAGTTGGCGGCTGCATGTGGAGAGGAAAGGAAGTCCAGGCCCCCAGTGCCTGTGTTTCCTGTGCCAAGTCCCCAAACCTACTGGATGATGGAGGTCTCCTCCCTGCCACGGCCCCCAAGTCTCTTGGTAAGTTGATGACCTCCAGGCAAGGAGGACCCAGAGATGCTACTTACCAAATCAGGCCATCGTCAGCCATGTGAGTCCCCTCCTTCCCTGTGGATCCCCACATCCAAGAGAGAGCGTGTCCTTTCTCTTTGAGTAAGGGAAATCTGTCTGGCTGAGCAGGGAAAGGTGTGCGGGGAAGAAGGGGTGGTGTGGGGCAGGAGACAGTGGCAGGAGGTCCTTCCTGGAGCCAGCACCTACTGGCACACACTGTCCTCAGGTTCCCGCCTGTCCCAGCTCACCTGGGACCCCCCACATCCCCAAAAGCTGGGCTCGTCAAGAGTTGGGCCAGCTCATTCCAGCTTTTAGAAGGAAGCCTTCTGCTCCAGGTAGGACCCCAAACCTCAAATCCCGTGTCTACAGCAGTGCGTGCCTTTCACGGGCCCCAAAGCAAACACAGCAGCGGCTTTAGCTTCCTTTCACCCTGGAAGGAGAGAGTGTGAGGGACGGGAAGTCTGGAGTGGAAGGGCTGCTGGTGGAAGGCACAGAAACGGAAAACACAAAACAGAAACCCGGAATGAAATCCTCTGAGTCTCCTTCAAAACTGATTTCACATTCAGATGAAATCCAAAGCTGCTGTTTTCCCTGAAGTGAGTCCGTTCTTCATGGAAGAGGAAATAATGACTCTGAACCTGCCTGGTACAGTTCAGGGCACATTTGGACTTGTGTGTGGGGGGGTCCCACTCACAGTAGGGTGTTGGAAGGAGCTTGCAGGGACCCACACCTTCATGGGATGTGTACAGTGCCCCTATTCCTGATCTGATTCAGGTCGTCTGTAAGCAGGAGGGTTGCTAAATGCTTTTTTTTTTTTGAAAGTAATAAATAATTTAAAAGCATCAGATAAAAGCACTAATTCCATTGAACCTAAAAGACTAAAACCTTACCCAGCGTTCGCAGCCACCGCCAGGGTATCTGTCGATAGCAGAGGGTCTGTAAGAGGTGCCCCCATGGGTCATCACAGAGCTGTGCACTTCTCTCCAGGGATGCCACAGACTGTGCAGAAAAACTTTCCCTCTTTTCGTTATTGAATTCTTTGCTGGAGGAAGTGCCTGTTACCTGCTCAGCACTTAATCCGGAGCCATCGCTTTACCAGCCTGTTTGCTACTAAAATTGACTCTCTCTGGAGAGGGAACAGCTACTTCCTGTGGCTGCTTTTTCTGTTCTTGCTCCAGGGAGGAGGGCAGAGAAACTTCTCCTGATTGACCCCAGGGGAGAGAGAGGCTCCTCGCCGGCCAAGTGCGGGCTGCCATGAAATATAGCAGCAGTAAACACAGACATCCGGGACCAGGCCAGGCGTTTCAACATCCCAGTGATGCGGGGGCTGCAGCCATCCCTGTCTTACAGATGAGAAAATTGGAGCCCAGGGCCCTGTAGTCACCTGCCCAAGTTAACGCCTTCGCAAGTGGTAAAGGCAGAGTCCAGACTGACATCGGCTCCTGGCTGAGTGCAGGACCCTTGGCACCCAGACCTCTTCATGGTACCTCCTCCGTTTTCTTGGCTTTTACTTCATGGTATGTTACACAGCAGGCCTGGGGCCCCTGCCGTCCTCTGTCCCTTCCCTGTCATCCTGATGTGTCCTCAGATGGCTCTGTTTTGGAAGCAAGTTTGGAACCCTTGAGTCGGCTTACCAGAGAATTAGGGTTTCCGAGAGGATCCCATCCATCAGATGTGTATCTATGTGCGTCAAAAGACGTTTATTTTAAGGAATTGGCTCATGCAGTTAAGGAGACTGGCGAGTCTAAGGCCTGCAAGGTGGCCGGGCATGGTGGCTCACGCCTGTAACCCCAACACTTTGGGAGGCTGAGGTGGGTGCATCACCTGAGATCAGGAGTTTGAGACCAGTCTGGCTCACATGGTGATATCCTGTCTCTACTAAAAATACAGAAATTAGCCAGGTGTGGTAATAGGCACCTGTAATTCCAGCTACTCAGGAGGCTGAGGCAGGAGAATCACTTGAACACAGGAGGTGGAGATTGCAGCAAGCTGAGATCTTGCCATTGCACTCCAGCCTGGGCAACAGAGCAAGACTCCATCTCAAAAAACAAAGAAACTAAGAAACAAACAAAAAGACCTGCAAGGTAGTTGGACGGGCTGGAGACCCTGGAGATGGCCTAGGTTACGGTTCAAGTCCAAAGGCCATCAGCTGGAAGAATTTCCTCTTGGTCCCGGGAGGTCAGTCTTGGTTCTGTTCAGGCCTTCGGCTGTTTGGATGGGACCCACCCACGTTAGAGAGTCACCCTGCTTGACTCAAAGTCCACCGATTTCTATGTTAATATCATACAAAACCACCCTCGCCGAAACATCCAGAATACTGTGTGACCACCTGTCTGCGCACCGTGGCCCAGCCGACTTGACGCTCAAAATTAACCATCACAGGTAGAGTCGGCAGCTGCTGGAAACCCTTGACCAGAAGCTGCTGCCCTCCGCGCTGACATTGTGGGTCTGGATGCTGTGGTATTACTTGTTACACTGTATGGGCGGCTTTGCCCTGTGGGCCCTGTCTCCTGAGGCAGTAGAGAGCACCCTGGGGGTGGCTTGGCGGTGTGTGTGTGTGTGTGCACATGCACACTAACACAGCGCATGCAGTTGGAGCTCTTACTGAGCTTTCCCATGGCAGAAATGCCCTCCAGGCACACTTTGAGAAGCCAGAGAGGTACAAACGCTTGCTTGCTACAAAATGATTCAGGACGAGGTTCAAGCATACAGCACGGTTCCTAGCACGTAGCGGTTACCCATATAGAGTTGAATAAATGAATGATTTGTTTAAGTAGCAGGTGTCCCCAACAGAGATGCCGTCCTTTTCCAGCAGTGACTGAGTGGGCACTTACTATGTGCTGGGTGCTGGGCTACACTCAACCCCTGGGGATTGCAATGTGGCTGAGAGATACGGTTCCTGTCCTCAGATTTGCTGCATTCTAGAAAAGGGAGCACAGAAAAACAAGTCATCAAGCAGATACGTAAGATGCTTTCAGACTGTCCTGAGCAGCATCAGGGGGACAGACGGGTGGCTGAAAGAGAGGGACCAGGAAGGACTGACCTTGGCCAGGGAGATCTGGGAAGGCTTCTTGGAGGAGGTGACATTGAAGCTGAAACCTGAAAGGTGAGGAGGAGGTGGCCAATGGACATCTGGGGAAAAATGTTGTTGGCAGCTGAGGCATTATATGGAGAGGAGGCCAGGAGGTTTCTGGGTTGGAGAAATTGAGTATAACTTGTTATGTAGCAGTTTGTAATGACACATGGTTTTTTGGAGAATGTGGTTGAGTTGAAGACCATGTGCTCAGACAGAGAAGCATATGGAAGCCTTTTTACCGTGGGACAGTCACTGTTTTGTTCAAATATTTATTCGGCAAGGTGATCTGTATGGCTTGTCTTGATGTGAGCCGTGCAGGGGTTTTTCCTCTGTTCCTAACTACCCTCCAATCTGTGGACTTCTAAATGGAAGTACTAGGGAGGGCCCACCCACTGCAGAGTTGCTAGGCTCTCCTGGCCCTCTGGGTGGAGAAGGGGACCAGGAATACCAGCCCCGCGCTGAGTCCGTTTCCCTCCTGCCTCTCTGCCTGACTCAGCCCTGCACGGTTTTCTTTTCATTCAGTTAAGGCCCTTCCAGCCAGAGCCTTTACATAATCATCTACCCACAGTCATCTCTTTGCTTAAGCCAGTGACTCCTGGGCGTGGGTGGGAGGTGGGGCAGGTATGCAGCTCTCTGGGGCTCCTGGTCCCCTGAGAGTCCAGGCCTTCGTGTTTGGGTTTGTTGGGACTCATTCGCACTGGGTTCGCTTTGCCCAGTAAACTCTCCCAGCCATTGCAGGCTCAGGCCTTGAGCGGGACTCAGGGGAGCGTGAGTTTCTGTTTGACTTGACATTTGTTGAAGGCTTCGTTCTGAAATGACAAGGCTTCTTGGTCTTCGACATCTGGCAGGCTCTGAGGGGCCTGTGGGGTCCTGGGAGAGGGACCCAGAGCATAGCCAAGACAGGCACCATCCTGATAAGAGCTCCAGCCTTCCAAGCTGGCTTACTGTTGGAACAGCGCTCACAGCATGTGGTTCAGCGCGGAACAGACCCGAACGAGGTGTGGGTGGCACAAAGGCCTGGGTAGTTCACCCCTGCCTCTGACGGGCCATTTTCCCGCATTCAAAACCATCTCAAATGCATCACTATGCCTTCATTCTCGTGTCGCCAATAAGAAGCCAGTGCCGATGTTTGGCCTGCTGTGGCTGATGGAGTGGTTTAGTAATCATCTGTTGGCTTCCTTCTGTGGCTCACAGCCTGTGCTAGGCGCTCCGGCTGTGACAGTGAATGAAACGCTGCCCAGTCCCTGCCCTCCTGAAGCTGACATCGTTGCCAAGGTCTTCCCAGGAGTGCTCCAGTCTGAAGGGTTCTGGTGCGCTTTCTCGTTTTGCTGATCATTCAAGGAGGCAGAGAGGAGACTTCTTATCTCAAGAACTTTACAGAAGGAGTTCGGTTTTACGTTTAGAGACTTCAAGCGTGCATTAACTCATCCATCAATAAGTGTTTTTTGAACTCCACTGACAGATTCTGGTGACCATCCGTTGGGGGGATACAGGGAGGAAGGGAGCAGGAAAAAGTCCCTCTTTTTTATGCATGTTTTTAAAATTATACTTTTAGTTCTGGGGTACATGTGCAGAACATGCAGGTTTGTTACCTAGGTATACACGTGCCATGGTGGTTTTCTGCATCCATCCCCCCATCATCTACATTAGGTATTTCTCCTAATGTTACTCTTCCTCAATCCCCCCGCCCCCTGCTATCCCTCCCCTACTCCCCCACCCTCTAGCAGGCCCCCCAGAATATGTTGTTACCCTCTCTGTGTTCATGTGGTCTCATTGTTCAACACCCACAAAGACTAGGAACCAACCGAAATGCCCATCAGTGATAGGGTTGATAAAGAAAATGTGGCACATATACACCATGGAATACTATGCAGCCATAAAAAAGGATGAGTTCATGCCCTTTCCAGGGACATGGATGAAGCTGGAAACCATTATTCTCAGCAAACTGACAAATGAACAGAAAAGTTCCTCTTTTCATGGTGGGGTTATCCAGGAAGATCGAAGTAGATAATGACAGAGTTCATTACAACTGAGGCCATGGCAGGAAACGGCAGCAGTTGTTGGGGCCTGACCTGGGAGGCAGGGGAGGTCTCTCAGAGGAAGTAACACCTGAAAGATAAATGGGAGTTAGCTGGGAACAGGCCAGTAGGAGAAAACTGCACATGCAAAGGCCCTGTGGTAGAAAGGTGGGTATTTGAGAAACAGTGAGAGGGAGAGGTGCTGAAAGAAGGTGAGACAGGGAGGCGAGGTGAGATGGGAGAGCTGGGGCTGGAGCTGGAGGAGGCAGAGCCTGGGAGGCCTTGGGCCCGGGGAAGTGCAGCCAGGAATAGAAGGAGCATACTGTGGTGAGCCAGGTCGTTCATGACCCTGTCCAGGGTTTAAACACTAGCCCACCTGTGAAGTGAAGTTGACTCCAGACACTCAGTGGTCATACTTCAGGGTCAGCTCAGGGCTGGTTCATGGTATTTTTTGGTGTAAACAGTGTTATGTATAAACTTCCTACTGTGCCAAAATGATCAGACCTGATGCCTCATTGTATTAATGTAAGTATTTTGCAATAACCTCTACTGCCCTGAGAAACATACAGATTTGACAGCCAACCTTTACACATAGCATCAGAAGAAATCAGTGTCTTGCCCTGGTATAAAGGAGAAATAAAAGGAGACAATTTATAAGAGAATCGTACATACTTCAGTGACACCGCAGTGCATAATAAAGTGACTGGTCCCCCATCTACTGCTCATGGATATTGGGATTTAAAAGGATGGCAGAAGCTGACTGAGAATTAGTGACACTCCTTCTCTGAAGTGACATTTCAGGACCAGAGCCACCATAGAATGCTGTGAGTTTATGGGAACGTGTAAGTCCACAGTCACCCTGGGTGTGACGGCTCCTGAGGTTGATGTTCTCCTGGTGACTTGGCTTGTGTCGGCAGCCATGACCTGATTTTCTGAAAACGCTGAATAGCCGTTGGTGAAGTTCTGAATGGCACAAACTGCAATCTTTTTTTTGTGCACCTGAAAAATCCGGTGAGTATTTCAACCGTGCAGACATACTTTGTAAAATGGAGTTAGGGTCTGGGTTACAATAACTCTAAGCTGGCTAAATTTGTATTACTATTTGCCACTGTGAGTGTCTCGCAGGACTACCCAGAGTCATGCAGAATGTGGGAAGCTGGCCTTTTGCTTGGGTCTGTCCCTTACGCCGCAGGAAGCCTGGCCTCTGCCCCTCCCAACACCCAATGCTTTACGTCCTCCTGTAACATCTAAAATCGTCCCTACAATTTTCCAGAACTTCCTCCAGGGAGCAGCACCTTCCCTGCTGAGGACGACAGTTCCAGCAGGACTAAAATCCTCTGATGGACAACAGACACTCTGGGGGTGTCGAGGGGAGTGTCTACAAATCAAGTCAGTCAGCCTAGGGATGGGTAGAAGGTAAATTGTGGCTGCAGTTGGTCCTCTCCTGGAGGCAAGAAAGATGCCCCTTTAGGGGACAACAGCCCTGAGACTTTGGGGTTCAGGCCAAGGGAGCCCCTTCCAGGGCCATGGGTGGTCTCCTCTGTCGGGAAAATCCACAGGGATTTTCGCAGCGAGGTCTGGACGTCACAGCCATTAGACAGCTTTCGTGTTATAAATCTGAAAAACGCAATTCTGAAAGCATGGGACAGAATCAAATCAGCCTGTAAAAATAAAAACATGGTTACAATAAAAATGAGATCAAATGGGAAAAGGCAGGCCTCGCCGCCAGAAGCCTGTTGTTGCCACTAACCAGATTAGTCGTCCTAATAGCCCCGGCGTGAAGCTCTCGGCTGCGCCGCGCCTTCTCTGGCCCCTGTAATTTAACTAGAAGACGCACCCCTGTTTATTGTCCGTCATTATCCCTTGTCTATTGCTTTTTATTGGTGTTGGATTAAGTTAAAGGCTCTGATTTTCTATAATTTCCCAATTTATAGTCTTACCTTACAACTAGGAAGTTTTTTTTTTTTTTAGGTTTTTCACTCTTTTTCCTCTCTAGCAAAAATAAATGGGAAAAAAAAGTCACTTTGCATTTTTCTGATATCAGAGAAGACACGGCAGGTCCAAGAGGGCTGACCGTGGGTGCCCAGCCTCCGAGTGTATGAGAGGCCCCTCCTCAGCTGTCAGCTGGCATTTGTCTGTCATTCCCACAGATTAATGAGGCCCGTGTTTTTCTTTGTTTCTTTTTTCTTTATTTGAGACAGGGGCTCACTCTTTGCCCAGGCAGGAGTGTAGTGGCACAATTTCGGTTCACTGCAGCCTCCACCTCTCAGGCTCAAGTGATCCTCCCACCTCAGCCCCTGGGGTAGCTGGGACTAGGGGCCCATACCACCACACCCGGCTAATTTTTGTATTTTTAGTAGAGATGGGGTTTTGCTATGTTGGCCAGGCTGGCCTTGAACTCCTGACCTCTGGTTATCCACCTGCCTCAGCCTCCCAAAGTGTTGGGATTACAGGCGTGAGCCACTGTGCCTGGCTGAGGCCTGTATTTTTGTTTGCCTCCTTGATTCTGTTGGATGGCTGTTACCGTG
This sequence comes from Cebus imitator, assembly GCF_001604975.1. Taxonomy (NCBI): domain Eukaryota; kingdom Metazoa; phylum Chordata; class Mammalia; order Primates; family Cebidae; genus Cebus; species Cebus imitator. The sequence goes on from NW_016107661.1 coordinate 1,159,954, forward strand.
CAGGAGTCGTCTGTGGACATCTTGAAAAGAGGCCTTGACTGCAGGCTTGTCTGTGTGAGAACTTCACAGCAGGCATGTTTAGGGAGCTCTTCCTTCTTGCTACCTGCTCTTTTCACTCCCGGCTGGGAGTGAGAATTTTCAGCCACATACATGCTGCACTCAGTGACTCTGGCCAGTTGCAGCTCAAGATCATTTGAGTGGCAGGATTCTACTGCCACAAGCCTGGACACAGGATTATAGCTCCTGATGGCATCTTTGAGGAGGGCAGAAAGGTTGACCTCCAGTCTCTTGAGAATGGGAGGGAGGCAGAGTAACTGAAGGATGCAAAGAGAGGGTGGATTTTAAAAATAGCATGTTTTATCTCAATTACGAAAATAATGCATGGATTTATTGCACCCTTTCTTTTTTTGCGTGTGGCATTGGCCACAATTACAATGAATACTTGAATGAGTCATTTGCTGAATGACTGCTTTCCCTCCCCTTTCCTCCCTTCCCCGCTCCAGAGGAAACTCACCAGTGTAAGTGGCAGGCCATTCTTGTTCACGGCTGGATCCCAGCATCTAGCATGGTGCTTACCAGCAGAGTCAGCGCTGAATACGTGGTTAGTCCATGGATGGATGGAAAACGTAGGAGACCTAAGACATGAGAAGGAAGATACCAGCACTGTGCTTCCCCTGTGCAGAGTCAGCGTTTCTGAGTTCAGGCTCCGTGTTAGACTCACCTGGGGGAGTTTGTTAACCTGTCCTGGGTCCACCGCAGACCAGTTTAATCTGAAGTTTGAGTTGGGGTAGGGGCCGGGAGAGGGGGGTGTCTGACATCAGAACTTTGCAAAACTCTCAGCTGATTGTAATCTGCAGACATCTAGAGAACCTCTGATGCATGTTCTGCCCGTCATAGCTGCGTTTTGTTTTAAAGTTATGTTATTGTTGTAAGAGTAAAACATGCATTTGCTCTGCAAATCAAGAGGGCAGAAGGGTGAGGCCTTAGAAGCAAAATTCTTCCCTTGACTTCCAACCCCAGACCCACACATCAGAGTGAGCCGTGAGCCATCTCTGCTGTATGTCAGTTCTGTTTTTTTTTTTTTTTTTTTGGCGATAGGGTCTTACTCTGTCACTCAGACTAGAATGCAGTGGTGATCTCAACTCAGTGCAGCGTCCACCTCCCAGGTTCAAGCCATTCTCCTGCCTCAGCCTCCCGAGTAGCTGGAATTACAGGCATGCACCACCATGCCCAGCTAATTTTTGTATTTTCAGTAGAGATGGTGTTTCTCCATGTTAGCCAGGCTGGTCTGAAACTCCTGACCTCAAGTGATCAGGAGTTTGATCACGCTTGCCTCAGCCTTCCAAAGTGCTGGGATTATAGGCGTGAGCCACCGCTCCCAGCCTTGTTGTGAGTTCCCCTGATGTCCTCCTTCCCGCCTTTAAATTGTGTGCTAATAACCTTATTTCTTGGTTGTCAGTTTAAAATGCTGCAGCTCTTGGGTCTGTTATGACATGTAAGGGATTTAGCTTTTTTGCAATACCTGATCCATTCTCTTCTCTGTTTATGCCCTGACTTTGCATAGAGTTAATATCAGTTATTCTATCGGTAACCTGCATAATGTTAAATAATGATTTTAAGCCTCCTGTTTTTCACTAGCTTTACATAGCATGTCTTGACTCCCCACTAGGCTAAGATGAAAAAACAATGAGGGCCGTGGAATTTCCCTCCATCTCTCTCCTGCTATTAATTTTACATTGTCAAGGTTTACAACATTCTCGTTTCCCCTCTAACTGTCCTTGTCACCGAAGCTTTGTTTATAGGTTGATTTTAAAAATTGCAAAAGCAGTAAATGATATTTGTTGTTGAGTAAACAATGCAGGTGGACTCAAGAGTAGGAAATGACCCTGAATTATTGATTTGTTTCTTCTGCAGCAGCTCACCCCGTTCTTCCCTTGTGGTTCCCTGGCTTTGTGCTCTGGGTGTTTCTCAAATAGCTGGTGATTTCTGCTTCTCCATATGCGTCTATGAAGAAAAGATGAAATTGATACATGCAGACAGCGGGTGTGGGTTTCCTCTGCTGCATGTGGATCAGTTTCCCCATCAGACCTCACTGCTGAATTGGGCGGATGTTTGTGGGCTGTGTGTGTGTGTGTGTTGGGGTTGTCATCTGCGAGGCTTTGCTTTAGGATGTGTAGGAGTGGAGCTGGGAAGCAGACTGGTCAACCCCTCTCCAATGCCAGCACGAGCAAGGCTATCCTGAAGGACAGAAACATCCTCCTAGGATCCCTGGATCTCCCTCCAGAAGATGCACCAGTGTCTTCCTAAATGCCTTTCCAGTTTCAGTGTTCTGGCAAACTTTGTCACCATCCAGTGAGATGCAGGTGGGACCCAGGAGGACCACCTCGTTCTTTCTAGGTCTTTCATCATCATAAGCCCTATGTTTATGGCTTCCAGGGGATTTGGGAAGTCAGGGGAGGCAAACATGTGATCTCAGGCTGCCATATTGAAGTATCTAGTCTCTTTCTATGACCAGAGCAATTATATAATTGCTTTTTTCTTTTATGAGACAGAGTCTCGCTCTGTTGCCCAGGGAGTATGCAGTGGTGCTGTCTCAGCTCACTGCAACCTTTGCCTCCCAGGTTCAAGCAGTTCTTCTGCCTCAGCCTCCTGAGTAGCTGGGATTACAGGCGTGCACCACCACACCCGGCTAATTTTTGTATTTTTAGCAGAGATGGGGTTTCACCAGGTTGGCCAGGTCAGTCTCAAACTCCTGACCTTGTGATCTGCCCGCCTCAGCCTCCCAAAGTGCTTTTTCTATGTCGCCAAACATTCTCTGGCACATAATTTTCAGGATCACATAGCATTCCACTGGATGGGTAACAGCACATAACGTATTCAGTTAGTCCTCCATTTCTGGTTGTTTCTGTTATTTTTCTCAGTGAACAGAGCTACAGTGAACAACCTGATTTCTTCAAATCTAGGTACAGACCTTCCGTTACTTCCTTCGGAATTGGAAGTCCTGAAAGATTTTAAGCACATAGCTCTAGGTTGCTCCTACTAGGGGTATTTTTTAAAGGTTAAAGGTGCATTTTAAAGGGTCAAGTCTCAGGACAGATACAAACTAAAACAAGCTCGTCCTCATATTTGGCCTCCCGTGGGAGCCATGCAGGAGGGGAGGGAGTAGTCGTAGAGAGGGTGTAGCATGAGGAGACCCCCGAGAAAGACACGCCTTTCTCTGGGGAGAGTCAACTCCGAGCTCTGATCCCTGCCCAGGAGCAGTCAAACAGGGGCTCAGTGACTCAGGCTTACCTGTGTTCCTTTTCTTCGACAGTTACAAGGACAAACAAACCATTTGGTCATTTTGTGCCCTTGGTTCCAAGGTGTAGGCACTGGTTTTGAAAGATTGGATCAGAAGCTGCAGAAGACCCAGGGTGAGAAAACCCCCATCACTCTGCATGGCTGAGTGATTTACCCTCATACAAAGCCCGGGCTTCTATTCTCTAAGCTCTTTGCATTCAGGCCACATTACTAAGAAGGGCTTCTTTTGCAGAGATAAGGGAATCCTCAGAACTCATCTTTTTTTTGCATGCAAAACAAGGTTGCTTTGGAAATGCCAGAAGAAAATAGTCCTGGCAGGGCTTGGTGGTTCCTAGCACTTTGGAAGCCTGAGGGCAGGTCACTTGAGGTCAGGAGTTTGAGACCAGTCTGGCCATCCTGGTGAAACCCTGTCTCTACTAAAAATACAAAAATTAGCTGGGTGTAGTGGTGCATGCCTGTAATCCTAGTTACTCGGAGGCTGAGGCAGGAGAATTGCTTGACCCCAGGAAGCGGAGTTTGCAGTGAGCTGCGATCTTGCCATTGCACTCCAGCCTGGGCAACAGAGCAAGACTTCACTTCAAAAAAAAAGTTTGGTCAGATCACTTAAATTTTTGCCTTCAATGTTTAATTTTATCCCAAGCCATGTCTGTTTCTCAATCTCAAGAGCCTTTTCCCCCGTGGAGAGAGGTTTCCTGTGTTTGATTTGTACCTGTCCCCTTGACTGGCAGGAGGTACTGTTGTTTGCTCTGATACATCTACAGGCTGCAAGAGATGGGCTTTCCGTTGGATTAAACCTCATATCTAGGGTGTAGACTGACTATTGGCTGTAATGCATGCATACCTTGTGAACTTCTGTAAACTGTAGCAGCAAAATGCTTGACTTGGTGAAAGAAGGAAATTCGGGGGTGGAAATATCTTAGGAAAGAGATGAAATGTGAGGTGGGCACTGAAACACCTTCTTTAATTGTGCCAAAAAATCTTTAGGAACAGAAGAAAGCCAAAGTCATTGTCACTCTGCATAAAAGCAAACCAACTTTTGTTTTTTGTGTTTGTGAAGATAATTTGGCATTTCTCTTTTGGGAAACAATTTGGTATGATATACCCAAAATGTTAAAGAGAACTTGAACCAGAGATTCTGAAAAACCTTCTTAAGGAAATCATCCTAAGTATCATAAAAATGTAAAGAACAAAAGTGTGCTTAGCGCTGTTATATTGCAAACTACCTGAAGCGAAAGCAACCTGCCTATCCAATCATAGATGAATCTCTGAGAAACTGAAAGTATATCTAATCGATGCAAATTTAAAATTGCATTGAAAATTGTTTTCAAACAGTCTAATGCCAAGAGAGTGGTACTAAGATATTAACTAAAAATAAGACACAGTATTGTATATGTAGTGTAAATCTGTCTATGGTAAAAGTAATTATGTCTAGAAAAAAATATCAGAAGAAACTATGTATCCTTCAATGGCTACGCCTGGATGATGGGGCTCTGAGCAATTACTCCATTATTTCTTATGCTCTGTATTTTTCACATCTTCTTTAATGAGCATGGTCCTCTTTCATATTAAAAATAAGTATGAAAAGAACCATTGAAATAGACATTAGAAGCTCTGATTAAGACAGATCATTGTTCATCAGCTGTTGAACACTGCGTTTGTGTGTATATTTTTCCTTCTTGGGCAAATGGGTGAATATTAAAAAGAAAGGGTCTCACCATGTCTCCATGTTGTCAAGGGGACATCTTTGAGTAAAACGATTCAGGTGAAAAGTAAATGCAAAAGCTGAACAGGTGCTTGGGTAGATGACCCATCGTTTATCTGTATCATCGGTACTTTTGTAGGTTAAATACAATATTGCCTTGGTGTTTGTGAATATTACACTTCCAATACGCAGGGGATACTAAAGAAGCAAGACTTGTTAGGTGGCAAGACTAGAATAGGACTCACTTGTGGGACATGGGGAAGTTGAGGTCACCCTCACTCCCATCCAGTCTTCTAAGTTACCTCCAGAGTTGTGGACGTGTCTACACAGTTAAGTGACAGATTATAAAGATGGAGGATCTATCGCTTAGATTCACTCGTTCACTTATTCATGTATTTGTTGAGCATCTACTTTGTGCAGGCGCTGTTAGAGACACTGGCCATGAACCCGTGGACAAGTGTAATGTATGGCCTAACATTTTAAGTGCCGTCTTGGCATCTTTGAGCCTCACAGGGCCCAGCAGTCCAACTGAGTTATCCTGATCTCACCAGATATGCCCCTCATTCTGCAGGAAAGGCTCCCCACCCAGCAATTTCTCCTACTAGCTGGCCTGGTTGCAGCCCCCTACTTGGTTCTAGAGCAAATGGTTTTCACTTCTTTGCTGACCTATGGAGGTATACAAAAAATCTATGACATCTTAAGGGAAGCAAGAGTCACTCTACTTCAGAGCGTACCCCCTCCTCCCTGCATGGTGAGGGATGCCCTTCTGCCCCGGGCTGTGAGTATTTGTCACTCATAAGCTGCTGCTGACTCATCCATCCAGCACTGGGTGTCATGTGCTGAGCCGTCTTGTACTCGTTAGGGTCAAAACTACCCCCTCACCCATGAGGTGAGTAGAAGGTGATCAGCTGATCACCAAGGGAGGTGAGGAAGGTCTGTCTTCACGCTAGTGTTCTGGTAGTTGTTTGGATGGGGAGGTGGTAAGGAGGTAATAACTGAATAATCGTGTGGCTAATTATACTGCATATTGTGAAGGAAACAGAATGACGTGGTAAAGAATAATGGGGGCTCATAGTGATTTTGTTTTGGGAGGCTTTTCTGGGGAGATGACATTTAAGTAGAGACTTGACTATTGGGAAGAAGCCAGCCTTGGGGAGATTTGGGAACAGCAAGCAAGGTGGGATAGGGCTTGACCTGTGCAGCCGGGCCCTGGTGCGTCGGGAGGAGAAGATGTGATATGGAGTGTGAGACATTGCAAGATGTGATGGAATCTTGGAATGGTAGGCAGGGCCTGGATCCACAGGGCTTTGGAAGCCACAGCGAAGCGGATAGGCTTTATTTTACATGTAATGGGGGAATCCTTGAAGGGCTGTAAGCAGGGAAGTGACATGATATGATTTATGTATTTTTTAAAAGATTATTTTGGTACCTGGCTAAAAAACGGATCACGGGGAAGCAAAAGTAAAAATAGCTCAGTTGTTAAAGCACTTCCCATGGGAAATGAGGGAAGTTTGGATTGTGTGGAACTGGAGAGAATGAACAAATCCAAGACACATATCTTGCAGGTAGAACGGGGGAGACTTGCTGATGAACTGGGCATGAGGAATGAGAAGGGCACAGAAAGGCCGTCTCTGAGGTTTCTGGTGTGAGTGACTGTGCGGATGGTGGTGCCCTTTAATGAGATGAGAGAGACAGAAGATGACGAGTCCAGGGTAGGGCGTGAGATTGAAATTGAGTGGTTTAGATTTTGTAAGATCTGAGTAAAGTATTCCAGTGGAGATGTCAAGCTGGCGGCTTGGAGGTGCTATTATGTAGCTCAGGATCAATGCCAGAGCTAAAGATATTCGTTCGGCCATTACCACCATTTGATAGTGTTTAAATTGGTTGAATAATATGGGCAGATAATAAAATATTCAAGATGATTTATCCTCCTAAAATGAATGTCATGTTAGATATAAGTTTGACTATATTAGTGGAATAATGTATAATAAGACCACTTGTAAAACTAGGAAGCGTTGTGTAAATGTGGTTTCTCTTCACACTGCTGTAATGTTTGGGCCTCCCACAGCCCTGGTAATTCTGGGATCTTGGGTTCTTTTTATTATTATTATAATTATTATTGTTATGCTTTAAGTTCTGAGGTACATGTACAGAACATGCAGGCTTGTTAGATAGATATTCACATGCCATGGTGGTTTGCTGCATCCATCACCCCACCATCTACATTAGGTATTTCTCCTAATGCTATCCCTCCCTTATCCCCCCACTTCCCAACAGGCCCCTGTGTGTGATGTTCCCCTCCCTGTGTCCATGTGTTCTCACTGTTCAACACCCACTTATGAGTGAGAACACACGGTGTTTGTTTTTCCGTTCTTGTGTCAGTTTGCTGAGAATGATGGTTGCCACCTTTGTCCATGTCCCTGCAAAGGACGTGAACTCATCCTTTTTTATGGCTGCACAGTATTCACTGTGTATGTGTGTTAGTGTTCCAGGCACAAAATCCCCTCCCCGTTATATGTTCACATCCAAGTTTCTTAGATGCTTGCCCTTCAGCTTAGACTCGTGCTTTAGAAAGAATTTCTGCCAAGTATCACAGGTTTAGAGAACAGGGATAAAAATATGGGTTATCTTTTGTTGTAGCTGAAAAAAATTTCCACTGAGTTATTTTAGCCTCAACCCCAAAGGACTAGGGTCTCCAGGATCTTTCTGACCTGCAGTGGAATTTGGAGAATGTATGGCATTTAATTTTTCCAGGAGCACTTCAGCTGAGGCCAGATTGGAACTCTCCATGGTACCCTGTGAAGCTCTGAAGATGATGATTTAGGAGCAAGACTGGCCAGAGGCTGTGATCTTCCTGGCCAGGAGCCACATGACAAATGAATCCCCTTTCAAGGAAGCTGAGTATATGTTTTACAAGATTTAGCTGGGCAGCAGTGGTGGTGGTAGGGATGAATTCGAGGGTAGTCATTTGAATTTCAAAGACACAGTATGAGATTTTCATGCGCTGGGAGGGATTCTTATGAGTTGGTCTTCTAGATCAACTCGCTTGTTTAGTATCCGAGGCTATTGAGGTCCGAAAAGGTTAAGTGATTTTCCAAAGGTCACTCACCTGGTTAGAACTATGTTTTCCAGACTCACTTTGTCATACTCCTCCCAAGCAGCAAGCTCCTTTATGTATACATTTCAATGGAGTAGCTTTTTAAGAACAAATTGATCATGAAACTGACAGTCTGTCTCCAGGGCCACAGTGCCTTGACTTGGGTCATGGTTCAGACCTAGAATAATATGGTTTGGACTATTCTGGCTGTGCCCAGAGCTGCAAGAAAATTGGGTAGTGGGTCCCTCTTTGAAAGGTGTGTATAATTTCAGTGTCATATTTTTCACATTATTGTAGGTAGAGCTATGAGGATTTACTCATTAATTCCTGTTTGCATTGGGTTTTCTACAGTGGGCCTGGCTCTGGGGATACAATGGTCAGTTTATTAGTCTGTTCTCAGGCTGCTAATAAAGACATACCTGAGACTGGGTAATTTTTAAATGAAAGAGAATCTTTTTTTGTTTTTGTGTTTTAAGACAGTCTTGCAGTGTTACCTAGGCTGGAGTGCGGTGGCCTGATCTTAGGTCCCTGCATCCTCCACCTCCCTGGTTCAAGCTATTCTCCTGCTTCAGCCTCCCAAGTAGCTGGGATTACAGGTGTGTGCCACCATATCTGGCTAATTTTTGTGTTTTTGGTAGAGAGTGGCTTTCACCATGTTGGCCAGGCTATTCTTGAACTGCTGGCCTCAAGTGATTCACCCACCTCAGCCTCCCAAAGTGCTGGAATTACAGGTGTGAGGCACTGTGCCTGGCCAGGATTCAGATTTAATTGACTTACAACTCAGCATGGCCGGGGAGGCCTCAGGAAACTTACAATCATGGCAGAAGGGGAAGCAAACATGTCCTTCTTCACATGGCAGCAGGGAGAGAAGAAGAATCAGTGCCCAGTGAAGAGGGAAGCCCCTTATAAAACCATCAGATCTCGTGAGAACTAACTCACTATTTCGAAAAAAGGATAGGGGAAAGTGACCCCATGATTCAATAATCTCCACCTGGTCTCTGCCATGATACATGGGGATTATGGGAACTACAATTCAAGATGAGATTTGAGTGGGGACCTGGCCGAACCATATCACTCAGTAAGACACTATCCTTGAATATAAGAAACTCTTCCTATGACTAGGGAGATTGACATGGAATCAAGTAATTGTCATGCAGAGAGGTGGGGAGCTTTGCTAGAGGTAGGCAGGGAATATACAATAAGTCGATTAGTTCAGACTTAGAAGCTCAGACCAAGAAAGCTTCCTAGAAGAGACAGTGCCTTACCTGAGACTGGAAAGTAGTGGATGACTTAGTAGGCAACACATCTGAGGGGGAGGATGTGGAAGGGCATTCCATCTAATGGGAGCAACACTGCATGGGGATGTAGCATGTTATAGGAGCAGCAGCCCGTTCAGGTGGAGCTGGAGAGGGAGCCAGGGCCAGACCAAAGACCAAGGAAGCTTGAACTCTGTCCTGCAGACTCTGGGAAAATTGAAGGACTGGAAGCTCCATGTGAGCATATCTGCATGTGGGAAAGACCACTGTGATTGCTCTGGGGAAAAGCGCAGGGTGCTGAGTAGAGCCTGGGAGGTGACTGAGCAAGCTGCGGACATGAGGCTGGTGACGATGATAGTGACCTAAACTAGCATGGCAGTGGGGAGAGAATAAAACAAATCACCAAGGGAAGGGAGGGCAGCCATATTTCCAGGAGGGAGATGCCGCTCTTAAAAACCAGGTGGGCTTGGGAAGTGTAAATCAGAATGGTTGTGTCCATTTCTAGATGCTTTTTCTGAGTCCTGCCATGTGCGGTCTCCTGGCCGCTCCCCTAGCATGTATGTTTTCCATTTTATCTGTCTCCCTGTCCTCCAGAAGCAGGCACTGCCGTTGCCTGTTGTGGAGTGAGTACTGTGTTTTTCTGCCAAATTCATGTCCCCGCTGCAACCTCGGAAATAAGACCTTTGCAGATGCAATTAGGTTAGCTTAGAATTTTGAGATGAAATTCTCCTGGATTTAAGGTGGACCTGAAATCCAGTGTCTAATGTCCTTGTAAAAAGAGAACAAGACACAGACCCAGGGAAGACAAACATGGGAAGATGAGGGCGGAGATGGGAGTGATGCTGACGCAAGCCAAGGAATGGCAGGAGCCACTAGAGACTGCAAGAAGCAAGGACTGACCCTCCGCTAGAGCCTCTGGAGAGAGGGTAGCCTGCTGACGCCTTCATCTTGGACTTCTATCTTCCAGAACTGAGAGAAAGAGTAAAATTTCTGTTGCTGTAAGCCAGCTAGTCTGCGGTAACTTGTTACTGTAGTCCTGGGAAACTAAGCCATGCCCATTTTAGAGACAGGAAAAACCCCAAACTAATGCTTAGGGAAGCTTGTTCTAAACTCTAGGTCACCTGACTAGGAAATCACAGGGCTGGGATGTGAACTCATCATGGCTCCTGCTATCTAAGTTTTGGTGTTTTTTGTTTGTTTTAGATGGAATATCAATATCAATAACAATACTGTCACTCAGGCTGGAGTACAGTATTGCGATCTCAGCTCACTGCAACCTCCACCTCCTGTGTTCAAGCGATTCTTGTGCCTCAGCCTCCTGAGTAGCTGGGATTGCAGGCATGTATCACCACGCCCGGTTAATATTTTTGTATTTTTAATAGAGATGGGATTTCTCTGTGTTGGCCAGGCTGGTCTTAAACTCCTGGCCTCAAGTGATTCTCCCAACTTGGCCTCCCTAAGTGGTAGGATTACAGGCTTGAGCCACCACACCTGGCCCATCTGAGTTCTTAACCACTCTAGTTTTTATTGCCTCTTCCAAATAATAGCTCATATTTTACTGAGTGTTTACTCTGGGTCAAGCACCCTTTTTAGCTCTTTGCTTTGATTATTTCATTTATCCTAAGGATTATCTTGCAAGAGATACATTCATTTGAAATATGATGAGGACTATCACTATTTGGAAGAATGGTCAACTATTTTTTGAAAGTCTGGGATTTTTCCTCCCTCCCTCCCTCCCTCCCTTCCTTCCTCCCTCCCTTCCTTCCACTTGAAGTTTTGGTGTACATGTGCAGAATGTGCAGGCCTGTTAACAACTATACATATGCATGGTGGTTTGCTGCATCCATCATCCCGTCATCTACATTAGGTATTTTTCCTAATGCTATCCCTCTCCAGTTCTCCCACCCCTCCCCACCCCTCCCCTACCCCCCACCACCCGACAGGCCCTGGTGCGTGATGTTCCCCTCCCTGTGTCCATGGGTTCTCATTGTTTAACACCCGCTTATGAGTGAGAACAAGCAGTGTTTGGTTTTCTGTACTTGGATGGGAGATCCCCTTCTTCTTTTTAAAGCTTGACCCTGGCATCTTATTTGCCAAGGGGAGATTTTCCACCCTGAGGAGCTAAGCAGTGTGAGAGGAAATGTCAGGCGTGTCCAACATTGGCTCATGAAATATTTCATCTTGTAATACATTAATAGAGAAAATCGAGGTGATTTTCAGCCCATTCCAGTAAATTGGTTTTAACACTAATGAATTGTTCTCTTTGAGCAGAGCATTATTGGTGAAAACGCTGACATTAATAGTGACAGCGAGGCATTTAAAACTCCATAAAAAAATTATAATCTCAAAATAAGAGGCTGGAACATGTTTTGTATTCTATTAATGAACATAGGTGGTCTGATCAATGCTTTTAATTGGTAGCAGATTAAAGTATGGATTCTTAGTGTGGCAAAGCTGCAGATTGGCTACCTTACTACCTGTTGCTTCTGATGACCTCATTGCAACATTTATATTCAAATCGGATTGCTCAGGGCTTTAGCAGTTGGTGGGTCGCAAATTTCACCCAGTTCCTCTGGCTGAATTTCAAGCATGTAGACCATGTGCTAATGGCGAGAATGATCAGAAAGACAGTTGTAGACAAACGGAGCATGAAGAAAATCATTCTTATTGGAGGATGTGGCAGAAACAATTTTCTTCTGTGCTAGGCAGATGTCAGCTCTGCGGAACTGGCCAGAAATGAAGATCGCTCCACCGATGGGCTGTCACCTAGGGAGGAGAATGGTATCTGCCCTCACACCCCAGCCCTAGAGATTTCAGGATCTCTTGGCCAGGTGCATCTGGAGCTAGTGGCATGGCTATACAGAATGGCCAGAGGGAATTTTTGCAAGACCAAAATATAGTATTGGGTAAAGGGAGGAATGAGGAAGTGAACAGTCACCATACACAGAGCATTTCTGTGTGCCAGGCACTGCCCTCATCACACTTCATCTGACCGTGGACCCATCATGGACATATTAGCTTGAACTATATGAAATTGCCATTCTTATAGGTCTGAGATAGCTGAACATCAGCACTTCTTTTTGGTTTGCCGTATGCTATTACTAGCCCTGTTTTGCAGCAAGGAAAGTGAACTTTCTCAAGGTCACAGGCCAGAAAGGTCATGGCAAGGCAGGGCTAGCTCTGGGGAAATCAGCACCCTGTCATCTTCCTCCTCCTCCTCTTTTTCTTTATATGGTGGGCTTTAACAGGAGGGTGGCATGATCAGATGTGCACTCTGAAGACCCCTCTGGGTGACTCTGGCAGGTAGGTGGGGGTGTGGGAGGGGAGGGGGATGAATTCCAGGTGACCCTTGAGGAAGTGTTGCAGTACTCTGAGCAGAGTGACTTAGTAGGTTAGATGAGAGTGTTATTGTTGGGAAGGTGGGAATAGGGTACTAATATGACATATTAGGTAAAAGTCAACAGGACATGGTATTTGATGAAGATGCCTGCTCTTTCTGAATTCTCCTCCTCACCCTTCAAACCTTGACGTGAATGTTCCATGTTCTGTCAACTCAGCACCTTGGACTTTGCCTTTGCCATGTTCACTTGACTGTAAGCTCTCTGAGGGTGGGGATCATGTCTCTTATTTATGGCTATCCTTAGGGCCATTATAGTCTGCAGTATATAGCAGGTAATCAGTATTTGTTGGATAAACAAAAGAATTTAAAACAAATGATGAGTTACGACTCAATGCACTCTTACTTGTAGCATCGGACAATCCATTGCCTTAACTCTGGATTTCTTTAGGTGGGGAGAGTCGGGGTGGAGGATAATCCCCATGAGCTGCTCTGTACTCATCTCTGAATGTCTGCAGCATCATCTCAGTCACCCTGGTGGGGCTGCCTGGAACTTAGCAGTCTGTTACTCAGTGTTCACATTTACAGAGCGATATGTCTTTATTCATTTAACTCAGCTAATTTGGACCATTGCCACTAAATTTTTCTACGTGGTTTAAAGAGGAACACGCTGACCAGTACTATATGCTAAATTGCTTTTAAACAAGGCAAGTTCTATTGTCTGCAAAATAAAACATCTGTCCTCAGGGTTAGTTCTTTTTCTTTCTTTTTCTCCCCAGGTATGCTTTCAGTGGGAATGTGAGGAGTAAAAAGAACTTGAGTTTGAAGAAATTGTTATTGCTCTAACAAGTAAAAGACTCTTGAACAATCACATTGATTTTTGTCGATTGATGTAAATGGTCTTGAAAGTAAATTTTTACCCTGGGCAAGACCCATTTGTAGGACATTAATGGGGAATGAAGGAAGACAGTTTTGTGGAAGTAACAATTCCAGCTGATGACTTTCTCAGCAGGACAATAGGAATCAAGAAACTGACACCGACATGGGGACATTTGTTAGGCAACAGGGACAATGATCTGGTTGCTGGTTTCTGTGGACAAAGCATCAGGAATGGTACAGTGGCCTCAAAACAGGCAGAAGACCCAAAAAAGGGAGGTATGCATCCTTATGGCAGGTGGTAGGCAGTGTAGACACATCCAAACTTAGATTCATACATGCTCACTGGAAACATTTGTTTTCTCTCATTTTTTGTCCTCAGTGTATCTCAAAGAACTGTGGAAGATTCTACCTCGTTAGCCTGTTGGGTAACCCTGGTTGTCTCCCCAAATGGTCCTCTGGATATGTTTGTATTTCTGGGGAAATCAACACCCGGTCCTCTTCCTCTTTCTCTTTTTCTTCTGGTGGGTTTTAACAGCAGGGTGGCATCAGATTTGTACTCTGAAGACCCCTCTGCATTACTCTGGTGGGTAGATGGGGGATAGGGGAGCGGATCAGTGTGGTTCCAGGAGACCCTTCAGGAAGTGTCGCATTACTCCAAGCAGAGTGACTTGGTAGCTTAGACTGAATACTTTGAGTCGCTCCTGTCCATCCCACCAGCAATATGCTAGTCTAGTTCTCATAGTTGGGCTCCACATGGTAGAGGGCACCCTGTATTAGGTGGCATGTGGTCTTGGGTACTGCACAGACGTGGGCAGACATCCCAGCTTCATTAGGAAGTGGCCTTTTCTCTTTGAGGCACTGTTTCTTCATCTGCAACATGGATTAATAACAACTCCCACACAGACGTCTTGTGGGGAGTCAGTGGGCTAAGTGATGTGAATCCATACCAGCACATTTCCTGATATGTTTAAGCACCCAATAAGTGTTAACCCCTAAGCAAACAAACCATCACAATCAACAGAAGAGATAAAGCTGTGACGATGGCAGAAGCCCCTTGGCTGGTCTCTGCATCCAGTAAGCTTTTCCTTTCACTTCACAGCCACTCCCTCCTCACCTACAATAACCTTCCCCTCAAAGGAGTGTTTTCCTGCCACCCTCTTGGTGAAGGCAGTGTGTGTGACTATAAGAACTCAGAGCCTGGAGTGAGGCATGGGGTCAGATCCTGGCTCTGACACATATAAGCGGTGTGACCTTAAAGCTGTTACTTACCTTCTCTGAACCATTCCCGTTTTTTTTTGTTTTTGTTTTTGTTTTTGTTTTCTTGAGATGCAGTCTTGCTCTTTTGGCCATGCTGGAGTGCAGTGGTGCGCTCTGGGCTCACTGCAGCCTTCAACTCATTACATCCTGGTTCAAGTGATTCTCCTGCCTCAGCCTTCTGAGTAGCAGGGATTGCAGGCAGCTGCCACCAAGCCCTGCTAATTTCTATATTTTTAGTAGATGGGTTTCACCATGTTGGCCAGGCTGGTCTTGAATTCCTGATCTCAGGTGATCCCCCTTCCTCAACCTCCAAAGTGCTGGGATTATAGGCTGGGCCACCCGGCCACCGTTCTCACTTCTACATTGTGCCATCTCTCAGCACATGATGTAATTCTCCCACTTTTCTCTGCAACTGGCAGTGAAATGGCTTTGCTCACTGCTCAGCCTCTTCTGTGCTTGGCATGGCATATATACCCATGGCCAAAAGTGACCACCACTCCTGTTTCTTGTGATACTTCATTTCATGTGGCCTCCACGCTGCCCTGGCCTTTTCCCATTCTGTGTAGAGTGACTCTGATTGGTTGTTGATCAGCCAATGGATTGGCACCTTCTGAGTCATTGGCCACTTTTTGTCCAATCAGTTGAATCTGGGGGTGGAGTCACAGGGGGCAACAGGCTACCGTGGGGAGTGAATCGAGGTCAGTTCTTAGACAGCGGGCTAGATATGCCTTTTGACATCCTGTTCTTAAATTGAGAGGTGGTCTGGCTGTGAATAGGGGCAGCCTAATTTTTAGAAATTCTGGGAGCTAAAATTCTTTATCCATGAGGGATGGTAAAATTAGACCCAGACGTCAAATGTTTTCACCCTCGCTGCACCCACATATGAGGTTGTCAAAGCCTTCGACTCTAAGCCATTCTTCAAACTCACCTCCCAACTGGGTTAACTAGAGAAAGGAAACACCGTCTGTGTTCCAGAGGCAAAAAAACTGGAATAAGGTGTGTTTGGGACATCATGTCACCAAATGCGGCTGTTCGTTGAAATGTAATGAACAGGTGGGAAATAAGTCTCTCTCCTATATGAGCTGTTAAACATAGCATTTCCCTGAAAATTACCTCACAAAGAAACCCTCTCACTTTCCAAGCCAGACACGCTGTTTTCTGGTCTCTTCGGTGCAGGGAGGAGACTGGGGTGAAGACGGCATGGAACTGCCCTGGGTAGGTACCCTTGGATTGCAGCCTTTCACAGCTGTTGAAAACCAAGGACCCTGGACCCTCCCTTTGGCATTGCCTACCATGGGGCAGAGCTCAATGCAAGATACCCCCACCCCTAAGTGACTAACTTGTTGGTAGTAAATTACCTGAACACACATTTTATAAGTGCAGCAGATAGTTTTTTGAGCACAGATTCGATGCTCGGCATTGGTCTAGGCATCTCGGATACACTGAGGAGTAGAGCAGATAAAGATCTCTGTCCTTGAAGACATTTGTTCCTAAAGCTGGCACGATCCACCTGCTACCTGCTTCTTCAGCTTGGAATAGCTGTCTCTTCCCACTCTCTGCTGCAGACACCCTGGCCTGCCATAACCCCACTGCCCTCCTTCCCACCATAGGGCCTTTGCACATGCCTTTCCTCTTCCTGAAATGCTTCCCCTGCTCCTCTTTCCCTAATGATGCCTACTTATGTGAGCTTCCTCATGGAAGTGTCCCCCATGGCTGCCCCTCATCTCTTCGGGTTGCTTTGTTATTTTGTAGACTCAGAACTGTGCTTCTTTCCTTCCTATTAGCCCAAACCTCAGTTTCTGTTTATGTATATTTGCATGATTATTTGGTTGCCATTCCCTCATATCAGACCCTAAACACCACAAGGTTTGGAGAGGTTGAGTTAGTTGCCCAAGATCTAAAGGGTCACAGTCAGGATTTGAACTCACATCTGTCTGGCCTCATGCTTTGTGTTCATTCTAACATTGACTAGGAAATACGGAGCTACATGTTCCACTTCCAGCTTTGTTTTTTGAGACAGGGTTTCTCTCAGTTGCTCTGGATGAATACAGTGACACAGTCACAGCTCACTGCAACTTCAAACTCCTGGGCTCAAGTGAACCCCCCACCTCAGCCCCCCAAGTAGCTGGGAACACAGGTGTGTGCCGCCATGCTTGGCTAATTTTTTATTTTTTGTAGAGGCAGAGTCTCTAGACTGTGTTGCCCAGTCTGGTCTCGAACTCCTGGATTTAAGTGATGGTCCCATCTTAGCACCAAAGGGCTTGGATTACAGGGTTGAGCCACTGCACCCAGCCCCGCCTCTAGCTTTGTACATCTTCCCTCCTAATTCATTGAATCTTTGCAGAGCTTTCTACTTGCAGTTAGTGGTGTAAAGATAATAATAATGGCAACTAACATTTGCTGACATCTCTCTTATTTGCAAGGCACTGGGTTAAGTGCCCTGCATGCGTTGACTACTTGGATCTGAGAAGGCAGGAACTATATAATTCACCTCATTGTGCAAACAAGAAAGGGTTGGACAGGAGAGGTGGCATGCTCAAAGTCTCTCTCCCAGGCAGGATTTGAGCCTGACCCTTGTGGATTTCCAATTTGTGGCATTGTACCTCCGATGCTGTCTCCCTCCTGATACGTTCCACCTTGAAGAAAAATACAAATGAGGTAACAAGGGGAAAACCTGAGGCTCTGAGTCCTGGTTACATAAACGGCCCCTGAGATTTATGAAGGGTTCCAGGAAGATGAGTGATCGATTGGCTGCAGGTTTATTACTCGTTGATTTCTTCTGCCTGGGCACATACAGACCACGGAGAATTTGAACCAGTGTGGAGGGCCCCTTCTGATGGTTCTTTCATGCTCGAACCCTGCTGTGGTACAACCAGGGAGACTGTGTGTGGGGAGGGCCTTTTTGGCATCAAAGGGTCTTGATGCTGCTGGGAGAGGCTGAGCACATCCCTTTCTTTCTTTCTTTCTTCTCTGGAGTGTACTGTTTCGCTTAGATTTATGCAAATGGCTCTACAGAGGGATCTAAGTGCTGAGGAAAGAAGGGATTGTTCTCTGAGGTCAGAGTCCGGGAGGAAACTTGACACCACAACTGCTCTGTGTTGGAATTCAGCTCTGATGCCTTGTTGGGAGTGGAGCTTTGGGCAGGGGATGCTCCAGGCCCTCTTGAGACTTTTGGATAGCCTCGTCTGGGACCCCAGGGATTCAGAGCTGAAGGTGTGCACCAGATGCACACAGGATCCCAGTGTGGCATAACATGTCCAGACTTGGGGGCAGTCCTGTGCAGCTCAGTAGCTCTGTGACCTGGGCAAGCTCAAGGGTAAGGCTCTCTGAGCCTCAGTGTTCTCATCTGGAAAATGGGGCTGATCACAGGCCATACCTGTCAGCATGATTGTGACGATTAAATTAGGTCACATGTAACCTGGTTGGCCAGTGTCTGGTACAGAGTGGGCACTCGAGGAATGGCAGATATACACTGAAAATACCCATCGGCTTAAGTCCCTGAAACACAGTCTCCTGTTTATCACCGTTGGACAATATGGAGTCTGTCGTGTGAGAGAACCACAGCTCTTCTTCCTCTGGTCCGATTGGTTCCAGTTGTGAATTTCTAAGACCCATTCATTCCAGCCCCCCTTCACTCTGAAGAGCAAAGATACCCTGCTGAGGGATCAGGATATAAGAGATAGAAAGTAGACCCCTCAGAGAGCAATGATTTGTAATGACCCATCAACAGGGATAATCTCCACTGTGGAGAAAAATAATGAAACATCGATTCTCAGAACCTATTAAAAGTCAGATTTATATGAGAATTTAAAAAAGCAATTAGTCTGCATTGAAACTAATTAGGGCCCCAATGCTGCCTTTGAACGGTTCAGATGGGGGAGGTTACTAGGGGCCTATCAGGTACAGGAACTTCAGAGGATTGAAAGATGGAAAGAACTCCACTTGTCAGGAAGGTGCTTCCGGTACCTTAGAAAGAGCAGATAGAAACAGAAATGAATACTGTTTAAGAAAGAAATCGATTCTGTAGTGGAAGTCCAAATTACAATGTGTCGAGGCTTCAAAGGAAGGAGAGAGTCATCGTCCTGGGTTTTAATGATAGGCAGTATCTCTTATCCTGTCCCGGTTCCACATACAGATACCTCTCAGCTCCTTCATTCAGCTCTTTTTTCTTGTAGCAGCTGCCCGAGCTTTCTCTCTAGCCCTTTCAAGTTTTACTTTGCATACTTTCTGGGTGGGCTCAATTATGCCAGAACTCCCAACTACCCTCCCTGTGTCCTGATACCTACCTTCCCTACCTCTGGGCTTCTCCCTGAGCTCCAGCTGTTTGGCTGACATCATTCCAGGGATCAAAATCAAATTCACCATCTCCCTCCATCCCCAAACCCAGTGTCTCTTCTGGGCTTCTCTTTCAGGTTAATGCCATCCCCATGGGCCCAAGCCCCCGAGTCTTTAAGTCCTGATTGATTCATCTTTTTTTTTTTTTTTTTTTTTTTTTTTTAGATGGAGTCTCACTCTGTTGCCAGGCTTGAGTGCAGTGGCTTGATCTCAGCTCACTGCAACCTTCTGCTCCTGGGTTTAAGTGATCCTCCCACCCCAGCTTCCCAAGTAGCTGGGATTACAGGCGTATACTACCACACTGAGCTAATTTTTATATTTTTAGCAGAGATGAAGTTTCATCATGTTGGCCAGGCTGGTCTCAAACTCCTGGTCTCAAATGATCCACCTGCCTCGGCCTCCCAAAGTGTTGGGAATTATAGCTGTGAGCTACCACGCCCAGCCAGATTCTGCCTCCCACATCTGATAGTCATGGGATACTACAGATTTTACTTAAACTTTTCTTAAGATCGGTTTGTCCTCTCATCCCCACTGCCTTTCACCAGGACTGTTGGCACCCATTTCAACAATTCCCAATTGTTCCTCTGCCTTTCATCTGCCCTGCCCCACCTGCCCCTCTTCCACATGGCTACCCAGTGACCTTTCTGAAATGTAAACCATAAACCTTGACTTTTTTTACCTGGAATGTTTCAGCATCTCTTCAAGGCCCTTAGGTGATTCACTGCTCCTGGGCATTTTAGTAAGTTCTCCTGCAATTTGAACTGTTTACCTCTCTTTGTCCTTTGCAACTTTCTAGCAATTCCTTCCTCTAATCTTCTCAATCGATCGATCTATCAATCTATCTATCCCTGCCTTCCTCCTTTCTCTCTCTCCATCTATCCAATATTAATTAGGCTTCGACTGTGTCCCAGCACTAGGCTGAGAGCTGAGTTTACAGTGAGGAACAAAACAGACACAGTCCTCGAACTCCTCAAGGTCACAGTTTAGGGAACAGACTGTTAATAGATAGATAATCGATAACTAAGTGTGAAAGGTTCCAGGAAGAAAAACCAGGGTGATATGAGAGGGAATAATGGGAGTAGGGAAGTGCATTAAGGACGTTAGATTCAGCTAAACATCTAGACTCATAAGAATACCATGGCACACTCTTAGCGTCACATATTCTAGAAGGATAGAAGAAAGGACACCTAGCTCAGCACTAGGGCAGCACCAGGCATCGCTCTTCGTCAGGAATGCATGGTCTGGTGTAAGGAAATGACCCCACATGGGACAGGGGTTCTGCCTTGGCTCAGAAGATACATGCATCATAGGAGTCAGTATATCCTCTTCCTACGCCATAGGCAGACCTCTCAGGATTCCTGCAAGTAGCATCCCGTTATGAGTAACGGTGTCCAAAGCACAGCTCCCAATCACCTGATCCTGCTGAAGGATCAGGAAATAAGAGATAGAAAGGAGACCTCTCAGAGATCGATGATTTGTAATGAACCATCAACAGGGATAATCTCCACTGTGGTGAAAAATAATGAGACACCGGCATCTCCTCTACCTACAACCAGGGACTTACTGTTCATTCGTACTTCTTCCCAGACCAGATGCTAAACACCGGTAAGAGATGAGCTTTACTCTCAGCAGTGTTGCCCAATAATATAATTGATATACTGACTAATTAGGTACAAGAGTAACAGTGCCAGGAGGTCAGCTGAAGATTATTTCTCATGCAGAAAGAGAAAGGGTTTTGTTACCCCTTTGCCCATTGGGGGATTTTGTTAGGGTGGTCGGGGAAGGGAATACTTAAGTCTAGTTCCCAATTAGGAAAATGATGGGGGAAGAACATTCTAGGCAAAAGGAATCGAAAGAGGTTGATGTGTTCCAGGAAGGGTGACCAGAGAGAGGGAGGGAAAGGGAGTGTCATAGAAATTGAGGCCAGATAGGTGGCTGAGGCCAAGTTGTGCAAACCTGTATGAGGAGTTTGTGTTTTATTTGAAGTTCGGATTTTATTCTTTGTTCTTGCTTACTCAAGGTGTATGCAGTTTCTTACTGAGTTATCAGGCACTTCCAACCTCCCAGGTACAGAGATGCCTCCCAAGGCCAGAGTCCTTCATGCTTCCCTCCAGAGGAGTCTCTATCAAGAGGTATTCTAATGTTACATTGCTGTATAGAAAACCACCCTAAACTTAGAAGCATAACACAACTATCTGATTAAACTCTTAGAATCTGTGGGTCAGAAGTTTGGACAGGTGTAAAGGTTAATTTTATTAATATTTGTCAACTTGATTGGACCACAGTGGTGCGGTAACATATTATTCTAGAGATGCGGTTACATATTATTCTGGTTGTTTCTATGAGGGTGTTTTTAGCTAAGACATTAATATTGAAATTGGTGGGTAATGAGTAAAGCAAATTGCCCTCTGTAATGTGGGTGGGCTGTAACCAATCAGTTGAAGACCTGAAATAGAAGAAAAGATTGACCTCCTCTGAGTGAGAGGGGATTCTGCAGTAGGTGGTCCTTGGACTTGAACTACGGCATCTACTCTGCCTGGGTCTCTAGCTGATGATCCACCTTGCAGATTTTGGATTTAGCAGCCTCTGTAATCATGTAAGCCAATTCCTTAAAATCTGTGTTTCCTATTAGTTCTTTTTCTCTGAAGTACCCTGACTGATAAAACAGGCTGCAGTCAGAATGACTTGACTCTACTCCACAATGTCTGGACCTCATTTGAGATGACTCGAAGGCTAGGCCCAGCTGGGGTTACTGACCAGAGGTGCCTTCATATGGCCTTTCTGTATAACTTGAGCTCCCCATAACACAGTGGCTGGTTTCCAAGAGGGAGTGCCTAGGGAGTGAATTTCCCAAGACACCAAGGCAGAAGTTGCGTGGTCTTTTATGGTCTGGCTTCAGAAGCTGCCTAGTACCACTTGTGCCATGCAGTGCTGGTTGGAATAGTCACGAGCCCTCCCAGATTCACGGGAAAGTCTATCAGCCCACCTCTTGATAGGAGGGGTAGCAAATCATTTAGGATCTAGTTGTCAAAACCATCACAAGAAGGTCTTGGGGACTATTTGAGATTCTTTCTTTCATCCTTACCTAAGGTGACTAGATATATTTTCCGTATTTCTCTTTTCTCCCTTAGCTTTCTATGATGTTTTACTCTAGATCTAGATTCCCTTCTTCCACAAAGACCCATTATTTCCCTCTTTTATTCTCCACACATCTGATTTTCAGCGACATAGACAGGCAGCCCTTTGCGGTCACTTTCATTCTCTGCTCATTCTCCTAATGGGATGATAGAAAGATGGCAGCATGGACACAATACTGACCAAGAAGAGAAGCAGGGTGAAGGGTGCTTGGCTAGAGAAGCCCAGTTTTGAGGAAGGAATGCTTGCCGGGTGCTGTGGCTCATGCCTGTAATCCCAGCACTTTGGGAGGCCGAGGTAGGCGGATTTCATGAGGTCAGGGGTTCGAGACCATCCTGACTAATGTGGTGAAACCCCATTTTTACTGAAAATACAAAAATCAGCTGGGTGTGGTGGTGCATGCCTGTGATCCCAGCTACTCAGGAGGCCGAGGCAGGAGAATCGCTTTAACCCAGGAGGCGGAGTTTGCAGTGAGCTGATACCGCACCACTGCACTCCAGCCTGGGTGACAGAGCGAGACTCCATCTCAAAAAAAAGATCAGAGAAATGAATCCCTGAAATAAAGGTGATTGGTGTGGGAACATAATTATCCTTCATGTTGGGGTGACAATTCATAGCATTAAGGTAAGGCTTCCAATGTTTTTGTCAGGCATTGTTTTAAATAAATTAAATCTTGTGATTTTTGTTGGCTTTCATAATGTTGTGAATACCAAAGTAAATGTGTGTATTGTGAAAAAATTGGAAAATACAGAAAAATATACAAGAAGAAATACACGATAACTAATGATAATATTTTGGCATGTATCATGGTTTAAAAAATAAACATGGTTAAAATGAGCATATTCTATCTGTACTCAAGAAAAAATTACAATACCTTTGGCCCATTTCTCCATGCCATTAGATACAGTGTTGGAATGTCAGTTTCTACACGTTGCATAATATTGGGTTATATGAGTGTGCTTCATTTAACCAGTC
The DNA here is from genome assembly GCF_001604975.1 of Cebus imitator. NCBI lineage: Eukaryota > Metazoa > Chordata > Mammalia > Primates > Cebidae > Cebus > Cebus imitator. Next base: position 1,183,227 of record NW_016107661.1, read on the forward strand.
CCTGAATGTTGGATATTTATTTCAAGGTTGTGTTGGGTTTTTTGACTCACGTAGGGTGAAAACAAAAGTAAAACTCACCTGTCTATCATCATATTTTCCACCTCCCATGGGTTACCTTTATTTGAGGGAACAGATTTAAAGGTTATATTGTGGGAATAGAATCATTCTGTGTAGTCCCTGAGCGTCAGTGATAGGTCGATGATGATGATGATACCATAGCAATCACATTGCTGATTGGTGTTGCTTATTTAATAAACCCACCCAGATGTTCATTTTAAAGACCTACACATCATCCTTGCTTTGTTCCTTTCCTCACTTGCCACACACACTCACCAAGACCCATCCATTTAGTGTATGAAATATTTCTTGAATCTGCCCATTTTCTTCCCATTCTCTTGGATGCGTCTCTTCTCTTGATTTCTGGAATAGCTGTTAGCTGGGGAACATTCTTCACCCCTGTGAAGGGCACCCCTGGTCATGTAATCCCAATGCTTGAATCTTACCGCCCTTGGAATAACATCTAAACCCCTTCACATGGCTCCTGGGACCCAGTCTCGCCTCAAGCCACTCCTCACTTCTCTTCTGCAGCCATTCTGAGCTTTTGCTATCTCTAGCACACTCCGCCTCTAGGCCTTTATCTTAGTCTGCTTGGGCTTCTATAACAAATATGGATGAAGTGGCTTCAACAACAGAAATTTATTTCACACAGTTCTAAAGCCTGGAAAGTCCAAGATGGAGGTGCTGGCTGGTTTCATTCCTGGGGAAGGCTCGCTTCCTGGTTTGTGGATGGCTGTTTTCTTGCTGTGTCCTCACATGGTGGGGAGAGAGATCGTCTGTCTCCTTATTTATTTGTTTGTTTTTTGAGATGGAGCCTCGCTGTGCCACCCAGGCTGGAATGCAGTGGCATGATCTCAACCCACTGTAACCTCCGCCTCCCGGGTTCAAGATCCTCCTGCCTCAGCCTCCCATGTAGCTGGGACTACAGGTGTGAAACACTATACCTGGATAATTTGTATGCTTGTAGTAGAGATGGGATTTCACCATGTTGGCCAGGCTGGTCTCAAACTTAGGCCTCAGGTGATCCACCCGCCTTGTCTATCAAAGTGCTGGGATTATAGGCATGAGCCACTGCGCCCGGCCCATCCACCTCTTCTTAGAAGAACTTTAATACCATTCATGAGAGTTCCACTTTCATGAGCTGATCACCTCCCAGTGGACCCACCTCTGAATACCATCATGTTGAGGATTAGGGCTTCAACTTAGAAATTTTGGGGCCACCCAGGCATTCAGTCATAGCAGCCTTTGAGTTAACTCTTCCCTCAGCACGGAGCACTCTTCCTCTTCTTTCTTAAGTTGTCTTAGTCCAAATACTGCTTTCCCCGAGAAGCATTTCTGGACCATGCACCCACCCCCATATCTGGGTTAGGTGCCCTGCTGGTGCCTAGCGTGACTATCTGTGTGGATTCCCTTCCTGGTACTTATTTTAGTTGTCGCAGAATTTTGTCTTTCTTCCCATTGGACCACGAGCTCTGAGAGAGTAGGGCTTCATCTTCCTTCCCAGCAGATTTTAGCCTTGTGCCCTGCACGTAACATGCCCTTCTTAACTATGTGAATAAATGAAAGCCATGGCTGCCATTTCTTGGCCAAGCCCACTCACAAGATGAGAACTCTGACCCACTTACAAGAACCAACTTGAATATCCTCCCCTCTTTGCTTTCTTCGGGGTAGAAAATTGTCTTCTGGGCAGAAAAATGCTTTAAGAACAGAATAGGAGAGCATTTGTGTAAATCATTAATCTGTCTACTATTTTTATTTGCATTGGATATCAAATTAAATATTGCATTAAGTGCATTAAATATTAATGTTACATTAAATATATTTATTGCCTTTTAAAAATTAAGTACTAGATGCTCTTTTCTTTAGAGTTGGCTCATGATGGCTTTAGCACAATCAGCCCAGCAGGTGCTGGGTGTAGTCATTTTCTATGTCATTGATGATTTATTAGGGCTCATGGGAATAAGAAAAAAAGTGGGGGCAGTTTGAGGGTCTGTGGATGGGTGGTATGGCCAGGAGGGCAGCATAGCACAGTGGGAGTTGATGTTTGAGGGATGAGAAGAAACGAGAAGTGGGTATATATCCAAAGGATTATAAATCGTTCTACTATAAGGACACATGCACACAAATGTTCATTGCAGCACTGTTTACAATAGCAAAGACCTGGAACCAACCCACATGCCCATCAATGATAGGGTTGATAAAGAAAATGTGGCACATATACACCATGGAATATTATGCAGCCATCAAAAACGATGAGTTCGTGTGCTTTGTAGGGACATGGATGAACCTGGAAACCATTATTCTCAGCAAACTGACACAAGAGCAGAAAATCAAACACCGCATGTTCTCACTCATAGGTGGGTGTTGAACAATGGGAACACGTGGACCCAGGGAGGGGAGCATCATACACTGGGGTCTGTTGGGGGGAAATAGGGGAGGGACAGCCGGGGGTGGGAGTTGGGGAGAGATAGCATGGGGAGAAATGCAGATATAGGTGAAGGGGAGGAAAGCAGCAAATCACACTGCCCTGTGTGTACCTTTGCAACTATCTTGCATGTTCTTCACATGTACCCCAAAACCTAAAATGCAGTAAAAAAATAAATAAAAAAAAGAAAAGTGGGAAACTATGTAGTGTGCCGTGCACTTATTGTTTGCTATATGTTGTGCGAGGCAATTTGCATGGATTATCTCATTTAATTCTCATTGGAGATAAATTAAACAGGTGCAATTATTATTCTGCCATACGTAGGTGATAACTGAGTCTCAAGGGTTAGGAGATGTGTGCAAGGCCTCACAGCCTAGGCTGGGCCGTCTCAGCCCGCATGACTCGTATTCTTAACTATGATCCTCTACTGCTCTTGGAGGAAGTGCTTTCAAGGTGCTCTGAATCCAAACAGACACGTGGGTTTTAAGGCATGCTAAGTTTGGCTATCTTTATTCCTAACAACAGGAGAATGTGATAGAACTTAAACCTATTCATCCTTGCCTTCATGCATCCTTCCATCCATCCATTCACCCATCCATATTACTGCTTCTTATTGAGTTCCTAATGGGTATCAGGAATTGCCATCCAGCCATCCAGCCATCCATTCATCCATCCATATTATTGGTTCTTACTGAGTTCCTGATGGGTTCCAGGAACAGCCGTCCACCCATCCATCGATTCACCCATCTGTATTACCAGTTCTTATTGAGTTCCTGATGGGTTCTAGGAACAGCCATCCACCCATCTGTCCATTCACCCTTCCATATTACCTGTTCTTACTGAGTTCCTGATGGATACTGGGAATGTCCATCCACCCATCCATCTATTCAGCCATCCATATTGCTGATTCTTATTGAGTTCCTGATGGGTACCAGGAATGGCCGAGTCTGGAGATGTAGTGGAGAACAAGGCAGATATGATCCCTCTGCTAATGGATCTCATAGTCTAGTGGCAGAAGCCAAGAGCACCTGGCTTAAACTATTGCAGGCACTTTCTCCTCCACCAGGGTGCTTCCATGTCTGAACCACTCTTGGCCCATGTGATGTCCCACAGCCCGTCTCTGAAGAGCCAGGGCAGGTGCTCTGTGGTTCCTTGTTGCTCTTACATGCCCTGACCTCTTGGTGACTTCCTCAGAGTCTCTGGTGAACATCCTCTTTTCTTGGTGATGAGGTTCCCACATTCTAGGCAGTAATGTCGTATGATCTCCACATGTGGACATGCATTGGCATGTAAGCCAGATAGGACCCTTGTCCCCTGTCCTTTGGGTCTCATCCTAATCTCTGATCAGCTGCTCCTCATCCCAACTGCATGGCAGATACAGCTCCAGCTCACCTATTCAGATGGGTCCCCAGGAGTGACTGCATTCCATGCAGTGTGATGGGGTATGTGGGACCCCATGTGGATTTTGACACAGAGAAAAGACCCTTAGCACTTCGCAAAACCACCTGGCGAGGCCTCTCACCCAGATTCATGCTTCTGTTTAGACCTCTTCTCCGAATCCCATACTCATGTGTCCAGCCACTTGACCACTCTAAATGGATGTCCAAGGGCACCTCAAATACTGCATGTCCACTTGTCTCATGTCTGTGCAACACTTTACTAACCCCCAGTTTTTCCTTCGCCCCAAATATTCTTCAGCTTAAAAATACAAATCATTCTTCACCACAAAAGCAAGTCAGGAAATGAGAGGCCGTGATCACCCCTTCCTTCCCGACTTCCGGCACATACAGTCACATGCATGCACACACGTGCACCTGAATACACTCACATCATGACCTACCAGCAAGTCTTCTTGATTCTGAGCCCAGAGACTGCTTACACTGAGAAGAAATGTGACATTAACGTCTCCAAAATATTTCTCAAGTCTGTCTCCTTTTCTCCTTTTCTTCATCCCTGACACCAACACCTTGATCTTCATTGCCTCTCCGTGTCCCCACTCCCAGTTTTTTATGACAAAGCTTGATTTATTCTCAGCCGCAAAGATATTCCATGGCCTCCTTCCCACACTTTGTTTTCTTTTCTTTCTTTTTTTTTTTTTTTCCCCCAAGACGGAGTCTTGCCCTGTCGCCCAGGCTGGAGTGCAGTTATCTTGGTTCACTGCAACCTCTGCCTCCCGGGTGAAAGTGATTCTCCTGCTTCAGCCTCCTAAGCAGCTGGGACTACAGGCACGTGCCCTCATGCCCAGATAGTTTTTTGTGTTTTTAGCAGGAATGGGGTTTCATCATGTTGGCCAGGATAGTCTCAATCTCTTGACCTCCTGATTGGCCCACCTCAGCCTCCCAAAGTGCTGGGAGTACAGGCATGAGACACCGTGCCCAGCCCCCACATTTTCATGTTTAGTTTTTCCTGTGTTGTCTCATTCTGTTTCCTAAAAGTCAATGATCAGTCTCTGGTTGGGGAGGGAGGTGAGGAGCTAGGAGCGTAAAGTTGGCATGTTTTATCCACCAAGGGGTAATGAGGGGGCACATTATGAGGGCATTTATGTGGGGACTTGGACCCACTGCGTCTCTTCTCTCCAGCTCTCCCTGCCCTCGCCTGTGTCTGAATCCTCATTCATGCCCCCATCCTCTTCACTTATCCAAGTTCTGCTCATAACTCCAACCCGGAACTCCACAAACATTCCCCGACTCCTTCCCTGCCATTTCGTCTCTGCATTCCTGCTGCATGGCAGCATCTCATGTTGGTGTTTAGCAGTTTCAGGCTGCGTTCTGAGGGTTGCTTTCCTGAGTCACTTGGAAGCTACTGAGGTCTTGTGAGTCCTTATTTCTGCATGATGCCAAATGCGTTCCTCATTTATGTGAGATACTCTGTGGACCAGACTCGGAGAGAGAAGGTTTGAATCCCAGCTCACTGGCTTTTGCAACCGTCAGAACTTTACTTCTCTGTTGTCGTGATCGTTGAAGCAGGAATAGTAATGATGACTCCTTGTGGTCTTACTGTGAGGACCAAACATTTTAATTCCTGTATAATGGGTTGGAGTTTCCCATTATCCCATCTGCACCCTTGCACCTCCCTCATCTAATAAGGGGCTTATAAGTTTCCTCTGAATAAGGAGAGGGCATCATTGAAAAGGAGGGCACATAGGTAAGTTTTGTTAGGGTCGTGCAGAGGCTCAGGGCCCAGGAACCTTTCTGTGCCACCCACAGCCCTCAGGCAGCTGCTGGTGGTAAAGGACTCTTCCCAGATGGTGATGAGGACTCAGATGATAGTGCTCCTTGTCACAGGCGACATGCTCTCCAGTGAAGGGTGAAGAATGTTCTGTAGCCATCGGCTCTGCAGCTTCCCTTAGATATCAGAAGGACTGAACACTGTTTCTTCCTCTTTTCATTCCTGCTAAAGTAATCCTAATCCTCCCTGAGGCGAGGAAGATGCCCCTGAGTGATGAAGATTCACATTCGAGGAAGGCATAAAGGAAAAGCACAAAGATAAATCTGAGTCCTAATCCCATTGGAGGCGCAGAGCACATCACCTGGCTTGTGCTGTTTTGGCATCGAGTCGTAGCGATTACAAATATTGTCGTTTGTCATCAGGAATGGGGGGGCGGGTGGCGAAGGGACATGTTCAGATGTCAAGGTTGAGATTCTGCTCACAAGTGACAAGGAAAGGAGTATCTGCAGAAATACTTCCTTTCTCGTTTTCTCTACTGGGGCGGGGGATGGAGTAGGTGCTTCCTGCTCCGTCATTTCTGAGGGGCTCCTGCAGTTTTGCATTCTTGGTGTGCCTTCTATGAGATTGCAGACTGGAGGGGGAAAGAGGAAGCCAGCTCCAAGGTGACTGAACCCCGCCGTGGTCTTGCGTTTGCAAGGTTATACTAGCAGAGAATGGCTGCATCTGTAACAGTGGTGCACAGAGTGGTAACATATGAACTTTACGTGTAGAGTTCATTGGTTTGTTAATTCAAGAGTGCAATTAGAGGCTCAGTGATCCTGGCCTGCACTCTGCAGCCTCTGCCTCTCCCGCCATTCCCCGCACCTCCCTTCCCCTTGAAGCACTCATTTCTAGACTTGGAGAGCCAAGGGGGCGGCTGAGGAGACCAGCAGGCTGGCAGGGAGAGCAGGCACCTAATTATTGTGCTGGGCACTGTTCAGAACTAAAACTTTGGGCCCTCCAGCTGCAACCAACCAGGCTCTGATGAAAGTTTCATGCAGTTTTTTTTTCCCTTTAAAGCCTATTGGGACAGTTTCAGCTGAAGAGAAAGGGGCAGAGTCTGCCTTAATCCTTGCCTGTACCATGTTTCTGCCTTTAAGTGGATTCAAGCCCGAGCCTTGTAATTATCTCAAAAATAGACCTGGTGGCCACGGCACATTTGGTGGGTTTCCTTGGCAGAACCTAATGAAACAGCGTGGCAAGGAGGAGATAGCCTGCTGGCAGGGTGGATGGATGGCCCTGCATCTGTTAATCTCACATTTCATCTCAGTTTGAGCGGTCTCTGAGCTCATTAATTGTCTTTCTGAGAAGGACCAGGCATTTATCTTTGAGAGCCATCTAGCTTCACTGAGCTCATCCAGTCTAAAGAGAAGGGAAGGGCCAGAGGGTAGCTATCCACCGAATTTTACTGAACAAAAAATACATAGCTAGACAGGGCAGACGGCTCTTGATCTGTTTTGCCTGGTTGCCCACCAGAAGGTGGCAGCAATTTCCCTCCCACCAATGGTGTAGGAGGGTGTCAGCTCCTCATACCACGACTGACGCTAAAGATTACCCATCTCTTTCAACAAAAGGTGGAATGTTGTCCTTGCCCACATCCCATGAGCAAGCATAGAAGAAACCCAGAGAGTTTCTTTCTTTCCTTTTTTTTTTTTTTTTTTGAAATAGAGTGTTACCCTGTTGCCCGTGTAATCTTGGCTCACTGCAAACCTCTGCCTCCTGGGTCAAGTGGTTCTCCTGCCTTAGCCTCCTGAGTAGCTAGAATTACAGATGTCCACCATCATGCTTGGCTAATTTTTGTGTTTTTAGTAGAGATGGGGTTTCACCATGTTGGATAGGCTGATCTTGAACTCTTGACCTCAGGTGATCCACCCACCTTAGCCTCCCAGAGTGTTGGGATTACAAGCGTGAGCCACCATGCGTGGCCAGAAACCCAGAGAGTTTCTAGTGCACAGAAAGCACCTATGTGTTTTAAACAAGCATGATACACCATAACTCAAGTTTTACTGTGAGTATAAAGTGATCCTTTACTTTGTACATTGTGATATTTTTCAACTACCAAATTCCTAAAAATAGAGGAATTTTGGATGTTGATCAGTAGGGAAATAAAGTATGGTACATCTATAGCATGGAATTTTACCAGCTGTTAGGAAAGAAGGAATAGGTGTCTCCACACCAAGGGCTGTGGACTGTGGTCCCCTGGGGACATTTGGCCTCTTCTGGAGACATTTTGGTTGTTATAATTGGGGGAAGAGATGTAAGACTGGTATTTGGTGGGTAAAGGCCAGGGTTGCTGCTAAATGTCTTACATGTATGGGATGAGTCCCACGACAAAGAATAATCTGGCCTGAATTTTCAAAGTTGCTCAAGTTAAGAAACTTGGTTATCCATGAATTGTCTAGGAAAGGTATTCATACCAAATTGATACGTTTTTGAAAAGAAGGTGTGCTTATCAATAACTAAGCATTGGTCCACTTTTTAAAACTGAAAGTATTTTTGTGTATGTATCTATGTATATATACATAGATGATAGATATGTTTTTGCATTTTTAGGAAAAATGGTTGGAAGAATACCTGTCAGTCCTGCATCACTGGTTGTACTTCCAGGGTTGAGTTGGGTGGGTGGGAGGGAATTTTCTCTTCCTTTATAATTCAAAGAGGAGTGGTTGGGAACATAACATGGATTTTGTTTTTTTATAAGTCCGACTGACACCTTACCTTTCTGGGATCACACATAACATGAAATAGATTTTTGCAGGGCAGCACAGTGGCATGAAGCGCATTGCTTTCCAAGGGACTGTTCTGTGAAGCTCATCTCTTTATTCTTCTCTGTCTGCCATTAGTTACCACTGAGCTTAGCAATACTAGATTTTGAGTTTCTAAATGAAAAAATAAAATGCAAATAATACAGGGGAATAAACGGATCCAAGTGGTTCAAGATGCATAAAAAGTGTTTAAAGCCATTTCATGGCAGACGGACATGGTGGCTCACACCTGTCATCCCAGCACTTTGGGAGGCCAAGGTGGGTGGATCACTGAGGTCAGGAGTTTGAGACCAGCCTGGCCAACATGTTGAAGTTCTGTCTATACAAAAAATAGCCGGGTATGGTGGCATGCACCTGTGATCCCAGCTACTCCGGAGGCTGAGGCAGGAGAATTGCTTGAACCTAGGAGTTGGAGGTTGCAGTGAGTCAAGACTGCACCACTGCACTCCAGCCTGGGCGACAGAGTGAGACTCTGTCAAAAAAAAAAAAAAAAAAAAAAAAAAGATGGACCAACCGACCTACTTCATGGCAAAACCAAGATTACAACACCCAGAAATGCAACCACTGTGGGAGGTCTATTTTGAATGAATTTGCTTTCCGACAAATTGTCATCAGCAGCACAAAGAGAGGTGTTCAGTAGCCTTAAGAGCCTCTCATTGCCACAGCCAGCCCTGGGAGCATCGTGCTGTGCACAGCTGCGGTGGACCAACATTTCTGTGATGGACCAGCAGGAGCAAGGAGTCAGGAGGTGCCAGGGCTCCAGCATCCATGGGCTGGGAAAACGGAGATGCCTTCTGGGTGTCAGGAGGGGAAGGAGGCACAGCTGAGGAGAGGGGAGAGCTTGGCTTGGCCTGTGTGGAGTTGATATATCCGAGGGACAACCATCTGGAGAGGCCACAAGGATGGTCAGTTAGTTGAGTCTGGTGCTCAGGAGAGCAGTTGAGGCTAGACCTGCACAGTCAGGGGTCCTCAGTGAGGTAGACGTTGGGGTCCAGATGCCATGATAAATGGTTCCCTGGGAGGGCAAAGGGCAGCCCCTAGGGGATATTGGCATTCCTGGGATAGGCACAGAGAAAGGAGGAAATGCCTCAGGAAGAGAACAGAGGGGACAGGACAGAGCTTGAAGAAGGGAGAGTTACTGCAGAGCATTCTGGTTGTGGAGTTAGCTGTCTGGGCGGGTGGGGAACCCAGGCAGTGAAGAGTAAATGACAGGACAGGGCACCAAGGGCCCTTGGCTCATCTTCTTCTGCAGAGCTGTAGCTTTATGTGCATTTTTGCAGCTGTCTCAGTACAGTATGCTCCTCCCCAGACTGTGGGGCCAGGAGGGGCCTCCTCCATTTGGGCCCCATCAGGTCTCCGGCGTTGAGCTCAGCTCTGCAGAGCAGATGGCGAGAAGCAAAGAAAACAAAGCTGTATGGTTAGTAATGTGGTGAGCTCTGGGTGCATTTCTGAGTCCCAAGAAAGGAGGCAATAGAGCAGGAGGGCTTGGAGACCGTGAAGGGGAGGTGCGGTGGATGGAGGAGGGGCTGGGGAGGTTTGGCTCTAGGAGCCCAGGAGGAAGATCTGTATTTGTTCAGCCCCTGTGTGCAGACCCTGGTCGGCAGGCACCTCCTTTAGGAGCTTGAGGGCAGAGATCCGCCTGGGCTGGCACAGTGGTCTGGAGACTGGGAGGAGGGAAGGGCCCTCTTTGAGAACCACAAGCCCTCTCCTTTGCATCTAGCAGAGGTGAGAGAAAGGCCACGCGTGCCCGGGTGTGTGTGTTAGCTCAGGCTGCCAGAACAAAGTAGTATAGATGGAGTGGCTTAAACAGCACATTTATTTCTCTCAGTTCTGGAGTCCAGAAGTCCAAGATTGAGGTGAGAACAGGATTGGTTTCTTCTGAGGCCCCTTTCCTTGCCTGGCAGGCAGCCGTCTCCTTGCTGCGTCCTCACCTGGCCTTTCCTCTCTGCTTCTGCGTCTCTGACACCTCTGCGTGTGTCCGAATTTCATCTTCTTATGAAGACAGCAGTCAGACTGGATCAGCGCCCAGTCTAACAGCCTGGTTTTAACTCAGTCGCCTCTTTAAAGGCCCTGTCTCCAAGTCAGTTACCTTCAGAGGTCCTGGGGTTGGGGTTGCCAACATAGGAATTTTGTGGGACGGGGGCGTAGTTCAGCTTAAAACACAGCCTTTGAACAGGGCTGGGAGAAGCACCTCATTCTCCAGGTGTGTATCCAGCGTCTGCTCTGCAGATTACCTGTTTCCAAATTGTGTCTGTAGGTCAAAGTCATGCCCCTCAGGACCCCTCTTCATGTAGCTGAGACTGAGCTGACTCACTCTAGCCCATGTTCATTGTTAATTTCATGGCCATGGGCTCCGCCAAGACCTAGAACAAGCATAGTAATAAGAGCTCTTAACACTCAGGCCTTCGCTAAATGCTTTTCCATGGACCAGGCATGTGTGGTCTCATCGAATCTCCACCCTGTGAAGTAGGCTGAGGAATCTGAGACTGAGCAATTGGTGTCCAGCAATTGGTGGACAGCAAGGGTTTAGTGTGACTTTCTCCAGAATGGCCAGGTCTGCTGTGCCTGAGGCCTTGGGCAGCAGAGCAGAGGTGCATCTGGTCCCTGTCTTCATGGTGCTGCAGTGGGTAATCTCCCAGGGCACCTTGTTGCGTTGGAGCCCTTGCTGGGACCACTTGGTATTGGGGGAATGTCCTTGGCTTGGAAGGAAGAGGAAGTGCTGGTAGAGTCCATGGGGACCCTGACAGCCAGGTCTGAACTTTTGGCAAGAAAAAAGCGGAGCTATGGTATCTTCTCCCACTTGAGGTGGGAAATCATCTTGCCCAGTTCTGGAATATGGCAGAAACATAAGCTTAGGTCAGAGAGAGAAAGAAAGAGAAGGTGTTCTTAGCTTAAAGAGCCATATGCTTGGCTGGGGGCAGGCTGGGGCTCAGATTCACGTTCCACAGTGTCTGTGCAACAGGCCCTTTCCATTCTGACTAAGCCAGGGTCCTTCCTGTGCAAGGAACTGACCCAGTCTTCTGAGACCGAGGGGAGCATGTGTGTGGGTTGATCTACCCTATGGGAGCTACATTTGGTGAGGGGAGGAGTTGGGGGTCTGACCCAACAGAGGTGCTTGGCTGAGTTCAGATCCTGGTGGGGGAGGAGGTGGCATTTCAACTCCTGGGGGCCTGAAATTAGGTAGTACTCCCAGAGCGAGGTCTTCTTTGAGGTAGCGAGGGTTTCTGCAAGTGCCACTAGGAATCCTAGCTCAGGAGCTGGGGTGTTTTCAGAAAGAAATGTTACGTTCCTGTGGTTTCCCATATTGCTTAGAAAAACACCCAAACTCTGTGTCTCAACCTGCAAGGCTAGATATGCTCTGGTCCCTGCCTGCCTCCTTGACGTCATCTCTTTGCCTCTCCCGTCACTCGGTTTGATGGTCCTGGCTACTCTGGGCTGCCTCCTGGACCTTGCCCCTGTGCCTGTCCAGGGTGTGTGACCTGCAACCCCTCCATATGGAAGTCTCCCTCTTGTCATTCCACTCGCAGTGCTCCTTGACCCCCCAGTCAAAAGTAGCACCGTCATGCTCCACTCCGTCCCTCATGTTAGGAATTAAGATGAGTGACGTCAGTCATCACAGGAATTACCACTCTGATCTGATCTTTATTATTAATAGTTATTTATTAGCTTCCTTATTTGCCACGTTCTCCCCATCTCCCTTCTGTCCCATAGCAGGGATTTGTCATCTCATTTGTGGTCAAAAACAGCCTACAACAAGCCTGACACGTTAGGCATTCAATGGACATTTTTAGAATGAGTGAATAAAACATTCTTTTCTAAATCTAAGAGAAAAACAAAGCAAAAGCAATTGTTCCAATTTCTTCTCTCTCTCTCTCTTTTTTTTAATGCAGGATCTACTGTCCCTGCCATACAGCCTGGTCGAGGGTCAGGTAAGTGCTCCTTTTGTTCTGACTGTGAAGTCTGGTGGAAATGAAAGCAATGGAAAGATCTTGCATCACTGCCTTGCAACTTCACTGCCCAGGACAGACATCTGTAATCAACCACAGTACTGTTCATCCCTTAGCAAGACAGTCACTACTAATTGATCGGGGAAGGCTCATGAGGTCAAATGTACTTGGTATCTTAAACATATGAGCTCCAGAGATGAAGACAGTTTTGCCAGGGTTGAGCAGTGGGTGGGCATTTAAACAGCTTCTTACTGGGGATGATGAGAGGGCTTGCCTATAACTCATCATTGAGCTTTGAAGATGAGTGAAGGAAGCCCACATTCTGGCATTATGCCACAATTTTATTAGCACTGGAGGTACCAGAGCTTGGCCATGTAAGAATATAATTGAACCAAACGGATCTATACCTTGGGGCAATGCATTTTTTAAAATCGATTTCAACTCTACGTTATTATTGTTGCTTAATGAGGAACTAATGTAATTTCTAATGAAGCTACATGGCCCTGGATAGAGGAAGTAAGATTTTTATTTTCCCCACGATGCTGTATCCACTCTTCAATTAAAACCGGAGAAGGAAAATTAATACAAATGCAAGAATTTTTTTCCCCATGATTAGTGTCAAGACAGCATCTTTTTATTACTTATGTAAATTTCCTCTGTAATGGGATTGGAGAGGATCATATGGCTGGCCCTTGAGTGGATTGGAGATGGTTTAAGTGGCAAAGGAGGCTTTGTGGGAGGCGGAATCTATGCTTGCTGTCGTTTGAGCGGTGATTAGGGCATGCTCCGTGCACTCTTGTTCCTCCTCCCATCCCTGTTACTGTCCATCCTTCCCCAGGCTCTTCCTGTTGGCTGCCAGTTACGGGCAGAAGAATTTGTGTAGCTGCGTTTTAAACAAACAAATTGTATTGAGGTGAAATTCACATAACATAAAATTAGCCATTTTCAAATGAACAATTTAGAAGCACTTAGTATATTCACAGTGTTGTGCAATCACTACCTCTCTACTTCCAAAACATTTTCATCATGCCAAAGTAAAGCCCTGTACCCATTAAGCAGTCTCCCCTCCAGTTCTCCTCTCCCCACAGTCCCTGGCAACCACCAGCGTGCAATCTGTCTCTATGGTTTTACCTATTCTGAATTTTTTCACATAAGTGGAATCATACAATACGTGACCTTTTGTGTCTGGCTTCTTTTACTTAGAAAACAGTTTGGCAGTTCCTCCAAAAGTTAAACATAGAATTACCATATGGCCCAGCAATTTCACTCCCACATATATAGCCAAAAGTACTGAAGACAGGTACTCAAACAAGCACATGGACACACATCATCACAGTGACATTATTCGTGGAAGCAAGAAAGGAGAAATAGCTCCATCAGTGGACGAATGGATAAATAAAATGTGGTCTATCTATGCCGTGGAATATCATGCAGCCATAAAAAGGAAAGAAGCAGTGATCCATTTTACAATTTAGATGAACCTTGAAAACGTTATGCTGAGTAGCTACCTTTCGCTTGACCTTTGTGTTGACGTTGACTGGTTTATCAGAAACATAGTCAGAAGTCTCGAGATCCTGGGAGATTGGATCCATCTCAGGATAGAGGTCACTACTTATTCTGTTGTTGGCTTCCCGCCCAGTCTCTTAGCTCAATCCTAGCTTCTAGGGCTGGGCACTGAAAACAGAAGGTGTTTATATCTTTGCCTGTGCTCTTGGTATATGTCTGCCCATCCTGTGGTCACCCTGAACCACTCTGCTTTCTGCAGGACCTAGTGGGGATGGCTGTATCTGGCCAGTAGAGGTTTTCTTGGGAAGCAGGTACTAGAGCAGGCAAGCTCTGACCTGCCTGTTACCTCCTCTCTGCTGCCTTGGAGAGTATCGAGCAGATGGCAGAGGAGTTCTCCCAGGTGCAGCTGCCTTCAGGCATTTAACAGTGCCAGGAGCTTCTCGGAGTCCCCTTTCTTTGTGGGGAGTATTATCCCGGCACCTATGCTCTTCCCCTGACACATCCCATGGGTGGAGAAGTCATTTCAGGACTAGTTGGGTGTTTGGGAGGTGGGCTCTGTTAAAAGCCAACAAAGCAAGGAAGCATCTAACAAAGTGTTCGAGGGGGTTTAGAACCGGCCAGGAATTAGCCCAGGTGCCTATTCACATGTGTTCATCGCTTCTTTCTATACTGCCTGAGTGAGGGTGCCATTGTTTCCCTCCTTGTCAATCAATTTATAATGGAAATACACATAATATGAAGTTAGCCATTTTACAGTGAACAGCTCAGTGGTTTTTAGCGCATTCACAATGTCGTGCCACCACACCTTTATGTAGTTCCAAAACATGTTCATCACCCCCAAAGCAGACCTCATGACCATTAAGCAGTCACGTCCCCTCCTTCCTCCATCCCGCAGCCGGTGACAATGGTGAATCTGTGTTCTGCCCCTGCGGATTTACCTTTCTGGGTATTTTATATAAACGGAATCATATAGTATGTGGTCTTCTGTGTCTGGCTTCTTTCACTTAGCATAATGTTTTTGAGGTTTGTTCATATTGTAGCATTCTCTCCTTTTTATGGCTGAATAATATTCCATTGTAAGGCAAGACCACTTGATGATCCATTCATCCAGGCATAGAAAATTGGGTTGTGTCTGCCTTTTGTCTGTTGTGAAGAATGCTGCTATAAAGATTTGTGTCCAGGTACTTGTTTGAGTTCCTGTTTTTGGTTCTTGTGGGTATCTACCTAGGAGTGGAATTGTTGGGCCATACAGTAATTCTGTTTAACTTATTAAGGAGCTGCCAGATTGACACCGCCTTTTAACAAAGGGAAACAGACTCAGCAAGGTTTCTCCCAGAGCTCCCAGAGTGAGGAACAGAGCCGAGGTCTGAAGCCTTCAAGACCGGCCTTTGCCTGTGTTTCCAACCACCACGCCATCATGCATGTGGAACATCAGCCCTGGGTAACTTGTTCTAGGCTATGCACTGGGCTTGGGCAAAGAGGAGGTAGGAGGGAGAGGGAAAGGGAGACAGGCTCTTCTCATCTAGAGGGACCAAGTGTGTCCATTCCTGGTCCGTGGTATGCCCTGTTTTCCCACTGTAGCCTCTTAACCTCTAAACTTTGGAAAGTCTGTGCAGTTGCTGGGCCTTTTGATTGAGTTGGTTTGTTGATAGGGTGTTTGACCCAGATACACATGCACACATTCTTTCTCTGTGTCTCTCAGTCTCTCTTCATATCTCAGGGCCGACAAAAGCAACTTAACCAAATAATAATGATTCAGGGGGCATCAGCCAGGAGCCATACAATAATCCATCAGCCTAAACCCCTGTAGCACCTGAGCAACTGGGTCTCATCATCTGTCTTTTTCTACCATGGGGAGCAGGTGCCCAGAGAGGTGAGGTAGCCTGTCCATAGTCACACAGCTTGTAAGTGGCAGAGCTGGGATTTGAACCCTGGTCTATTTGTCTCTGCAGCCTGGAACCCTCCGATTACATCTGGAGGCTTCTCCGGGCTTCCTGAAAGCATCAGCATTTTTCATACCAGTGCAGTGATTAATTATTATTTTTGTTTTGAGACAGAGTTTCGCTCATCGCCCAGGCTGGAGTGCAGTGACGCAATCTCAGCTCACTGCAACCTCTGCCTCCTGGGTTCAAGTGATTCTCCTGCCTAAGCTTTCCAAGTAGCTGGGATTAACAAGCATGCACTACCACGCCCGACTAATTTTTGTGTTTTTAGTAGAGACAGGGTTTCACCATGTTGGCCAAGCTGTTCTCAAACTCCTGACCTGGGGCAATCTACCCGCCTCAGCCTCCCAAAGTGCTAGGATTACAGGCGTGAGCCACTGTGCCAGGCCTCATTATTTTTAAAAACCTCGTTACAATTCCAGCTTTCCCAGATCCACACAGTCCCCAGAGCATCTTGAGATGCTGAAAAGTTCTTAGTCGGATGTGAGAAAATGGGAATTCCTATTGAGGAAATGGTATTCCATTCCTCTCTGAAGAGAGGCTCAGGAACCAGCATATTGGAAAACAGGTGATCCAGTCTCTACCGTTAAGGCGATGGTTGTTTTTTAACTGGCCCTGCACTTCTGCCTTCTCCGTATTTCAGTGACTGGGTTGAGGTGGGAGTCTGTTGAGTGGTGTCCTTTTTCCCTCTGAGAGACGCTCTGTAAAACTGGACAGGGAGGATCCAGGTCCCTGGCATTGCAGGCAGCCCAGGAAGCTGGAGATGAGACCCTTCCCAGGTGAGAGAGAGAAAAAGGTGATAAAGGTAGCATGGGCAGGTAGGTCCCCACCCCCAGAGAACTCCCTGTCTCTCCAGGCACCAGGGTAGTTACGTGGTCTGTCTGGGAAGGAACTTCCCCAAGGCCCAGCTTACCGCATTTCCTCACTGCTGAGTATGATAAAGCACTCGTGGGACCTCGGGAATATTTACACCTGCTCCGTGCCCAAGCTTCAGTGACAGTAATTCTCTGACCTTTTAAAATGGATAAATCTCCCTGGCAGGGGTATATTTCTAGAGCTTAGCCTGGAGTGGGGATCAAGGTCCTGGCAAGATGTGGCCAGACCAAGGAGAAGATGTATTATCCCCAAGGGGTCTGTTTTGGAAGCTGCCTTACCCTCAGCCCTGCTCTGCACAGTCTGGGTGGAATAAAGTGTGTTTTTGGCTGGAGTGTGGGTCCTTGCGTCACCTCCCAGAAAGATGAAAGCAGGCAGGCTGTTTTTCAGATTGCGATGGATTTATTCCTTTGATCTCCTTGCCTTGTCTGCCTTCTCTGTGAGCTCTGACGGATGCTCTTTTCTCATCTCTGTTATTTGCCGTCACACGGAAAATGGGGTGAGAATCTTATTATGACGGCTCTCTCCCTGCCTTCCAGCATCGCCAGGGAGCATAATAACCTCTGTGGTTGACAGCGCCCTCCCTTTTGTTCTCTTTCCCTTCCTCCCCACTCCAGAGCTTCTACCCACGAGGCACAGGGAAGCCTGCAGAGGAGGGCCCGGCATTGCTTGTGCACTTACTGTGTTCCAGGAACCTTACAAACGCAATCGCATGTAATCCTCCCAGTGCTGTGCGCCCACCCCCACTGCAAGAAAGATTATTATTAAACCCATTTGCACGTGGTAAGGAGCCTCAGGGTCAGAGAGGCAAATCACCGTTCCAGGCTACCAGGTCTCCCAGCTCACCACAGACAGGTCAGGGATTAAAATCTCGGTCGGACTGACTGGGGAGTATTTGCTCTTGTTAATGCTGCCCTAGGGACCAGGAGGGTCCATGTGCATGCTGGAATGAATCTTCTCCTCATCTTCCGGGCTCCTTAATTATTTCTTAGAGTGATTTCTGTGCTCCCCATCTGGACTGGGTCTCGCCTTCTTTCATCAGCTGTTTGTAAATGCACAGCGCCTTCTCTGTTTGAGAGGCGAGGACTGGCTTCCCAGTGATCATTTCCTAACAGAAGGAATGTTCTTTCTTGCTCAGCAAGTGTCAGCTCATAATTACCGGCGTAATTAGAGCAGGAGTTGCCTTCTGATCCTCCATGGAAGCTGCATGCCTGCCTGCATAGGTAACTTTGGCTTAGAAGGGTGTCTGGCTCCCAGAGGAACTCATGGTGTCTTAGGGGCTCAAGCAGAAACACATGAAACTCCTACTTAAAGTCCCACGGCTTCCTCTTGTTGTCAGGCTACATCCAGACAGCCTGACACTGACATGAGCTGGCCTCAGTCACCTTTCTGACATCGCCTCTGCCCCTGCCTTGGTCCACGAGGCTCTCAGAGCCAACGTCCCTCCTCCCGAGGAGCCTTCGATGACTGTCCTGGCCCATATATGCCCTTTTCCATTCCCTGTTTTATCTTTTCCATGGCACTTAGCATGATCTGAAATAATACTCCTTTTTGTTCTCATGTTTATTTACGTGATTTCTTCCCACTGAAATATATGCTTCCTAAGAAATATGTCTCATTCACTGTGATAGCTCCTGGGCATGTCATATAAGGAACATCTGATAAATATTTGTCGGGTGAGAAACAGACCTTCCCTGACACCTCATTACTCCTGTTACACTGTGATGTCTCATTTCTTATCATCCTACCTATTTTTAATTATGTTCTCTACTTATTCGTTATTTTTCGCATGGCTCTGTGTCTGTAACATTCCTAGTAAGCAGTGCCTCATGGTTTTATTCCATCCCCAGCACCTTGTGTGGTACTTAGTTGAGAGTAGATGATGTACACTGCATGGATGGATGGATGGAAGGATGAACGGGTGGAAGGATGGGTAGATGAATGGATGAAAAGATGAATGGAAGGGTGGATGGATGGAAGGATGGATGGAAGGGTAGGTGGGTGGATGGATAGAAGGAAGGTAGGAAGGAAGGGTGGATGGATAGATGGATGGATGAAAGGATGAGTGAATGATTGGATGGATGAATGGAAGGATGGGTGGAAGGATGGATGGAAAGGTAAGTGGGTGGATGGGTGGATGAATGGAAGGAAGGAAGGTGGGTGGGAGGAAGGATAAATGTACGGGTAGGTGGGTAGATGGATGGAAGGAAGGAAGGAGGGGTGGATAGATGGAAAGATAGATGTAAGGGTGGGTGGGTAGATGGATGGAAGGAAGAGTGGGTAGAGGGATGGATGAATGGATGGGTGATGGGTGGATGGATAGTGGATGGATAGATGGGCAGGTGAATGGGTGGATGAGTATGGATGGATGGAAGGAAGGAAGGATAAATGGGTGAAGGGATGGGTAGATGGATGGATGGACAGACAGACAAATGGGCAAGCCTGGCTGCATTTTCCTGAGTTTGTGACCATATTCCAAAGCAAATAAGAATTTCCTTGGAATTACTCCATCTTGGTTTATTCGAACCCTACCTGTTATTCAACTACAGCATCAGTCAGGTGCTTATGAACTTCTAAGCATTAGGAACTTGTCACAACGGTACAATTTAAAAATGAACTTCCACTTACATAAGGCCGAGAAAGTAGACTTTACAGAACCTGCTGAAGGGACTTCATTAAAGCTTAACTTGTTCATTAACATGTGTTTAAAAAATACCCCTTGGACATTTGTGAAGACATGCTCTATGTGTGACAAACCTTATTTATTTTATAAGCATGAGGGAGCATGGGGTTCTTTATTTTTCTTGGAAGGTAGGTTGGTTAGGATCTCCTAGAGTTAGTGTATTTCTGTTCGTTTTTCTTCGTACTGGCCAAGCGTTGTGCTGTACATATTCTGAGCCCATGCCGTCTGACTCATAAAGGCTATTTATTGACTAGCATTGGCTATGGATTGAACCTTTTATTCATAGAAAATGACCATCTTGAGCATGTCTGATGCTTCCTGCTTTGGGTTTTTGAAACCGGCATTGTTCTCCAGTCTTTCTTTGTTTGCCATGGGTAGGCCTAGACATGCTTCATTTTGTAAAATTTCATTTTGTTGTAGGTGTCTCTTGAGGTGGCACATGGATGGATTTTGTTTATTCAGCCAGTCTGAGAATCCTAGTCTTTTAGTAGAGGAATTTAGTGCAAATATATTTGCCATAATAGATATGTTTGATCTTCTGTCATTTAAAAAATTATTTCTTACAATGACTTTCCTTGCTGCTTCATTTGTTTTCTCTGTTCTTTGCTCTGTAGAGTCTGTTAAATTTGCTTTTATCTTACCTGCTGATTTGAAGGTAGGCATCCTGCTATTAATTCTACATGCGATTTAAGTTGAGCCTTGAAGTGCTTCTGAAAAGGCTGCCCTAACCCATGTTTCTCTAAGATTCAAAGTCGAGAATGAAATGACAGCTTTAAATTCTGTCCAGATAGGACAAGGAAATTTAGCTCAGCTGCATTTTGCATTTTTCTGCACCTTCTTCCAACGTCTTCCTAGGCATTGTCAACTGTAATCAGAACCTTCGGAGCCAGCTTAATGTCAATAATTTATAATTTTGACATGGGTATATTAATAGGTAGTATTTATGTGGAGGGTTAATATTTAATAGGCGCTGTGCTTAAGTACCACATATAGAATTTCTCACCTAATCTTTGTGACAACCCAGGGAGGAGCCAGTCCTTTGCTTCCACTGTTCAAATGGTGAAGGTGGTGTTTCAGATTTCATAATATGCCCAAAGCCACATGTCTGAGGAAGTGGCAGACCCATGAGTGCCTGGACCTGGCTGTAGCTTTTTTTTTTTTTTTTTCCCCCTAGACGAGACCTTGCTCTGTTATCCAGGCTAGAGCGCAAGTGAAGTGGCACGATCATAGCTCACTGCAGCCTCAAACTTCTGTGTACAAGTGATCCTCCTGCCTTGGCCTCCAGAGTGCGGCTGCAGCTCTTAATATGGCTGTTTTGTTCCTCTGTCAGAATTACTGCTGCCAAGTGTACACGGCGTTGAAAAATGTATTCACACCAAGCAGCTCATCCAGGCTCCTGCCTGCCCCGTTTCCACCCGGAGGGTCCCCTTCTTGTCTTAGATTTACATTGTTGACCCCAGACTTTGAGACCAGCATCACTCACATTTTAATGTGTAGACAGAGCCCCCGGGCACCCTTGTTAAAAGGCAGGATCAGGCAACACGTATGTTACGTAGCTTGATTTAGCTGTTCTGCAGTGTACACATATCGCAAAATATCATGTCATATACCACGAATATATGCCATATTTTACTTGTCAGTTAAAAAATAATAAAGTGCAGAATCTGATTCAGTAAATCTGGAGTAGAACGTGACATTTCTTATAAGCTCCAAACTGGAGAGGCAGAGGCTGCTGTTCCTGCCTCCATGTGATCACAAGACTCTCCATTATTCCAGAAACAGTCGTGCTGCCTACTCATTGGCCTTGTTTTCACTGGACCTTGAGCTCATTCCTCACTCAAGGAATGTAGTGGTCAAGCAAGTGGACTCTGAAGACAACTGCCTCGATTGGAAGCTCGGCCCTGGCGTTCACAGGTGTAACAGTGCCCATCTTACTGGGTCGTTGTGGAGTTTAAGCAAAGTGAGGTAAATCGTGTTTTGAGTAATGTCTGGTGTTTACTTGGTGAAGATAAGGTATATGTTTAATATTATTTGCTCCATGGATGCCTTCTAATTTATCTCTGCACAAACCACCACCTCCCTTCCCTGCCTCTGGGGTGCCTCTAGGGTTTGTGCAGACCCTACCTTTCACTTCCAAGTTTCTCCTGTTTCCTCTGCATGAATCCTTTCTCCGAGATGGCTGGAGGGTTGCCTCTTCCAGGCAGCCCTCCAAGTTAACTGTTCTCAACCTGATTCTCCCAGTTATTCTAATAAAAATGTCTACCTCTCCATCTAGCCATGATAGCATGTATTAAACTTTTTGTAACTGATGTTATCTGTGCATACAGATTTAGAAAACACACATTGATAAGCTATTTTGGTTTTTCATTTGGTTGATTTTCTTTTTGAGACAGATCTTGCTCTGTTGCCCAGGCTGGAGTGTGGTGGTGCAATCATGGCTCACAGCAGGCTTGACCGCCTGGGCTCAGGCGATCCTCCCACATTAGCCTCCACAGTAACTGGAACACAGGTGCATGCTACTGCATCCAGCTCATTTTAAAAATTATTTGTAGAGATGGGGTCTTGCTATGTTGCCCAGGCTGAAGATATTCCTCGTGCCTATATTTTTTCCATAGCCACAGGCCTTAGAGCTGGTTTCAGGGGGACTGAAAACTCGTGCTCAACACCCTGCTACACTGGCAGATGGATGATGGTGATCGTGCTGGAGAGGGGGTAATGATTTTGATTATGATTGTCTGATGACCAAGCAAATACCCAAGGAGCTAGGAGAGAAATGCTCAGCCCTTCCTGGGGACAGGCTGCCTTTCCTACCAGGTGGCCCAGACTGTCACTTCCAATTTGGGAAACGATCTTACTTTGCATAAGTGATTGAAGCAATTGAACAGGCTGTTTCTCTTAATCTGCAAGAAGCTGAGTTGGGATGGGACAACTAATGGGGTTCGTTCTGATTTCTGTCTAGATAGTATTTTATCCGTAGTCAGTATCTTGCTGCTTACCCTGATTACAAAGCTTCCTATCTGGGGGTTGGGGTGCATATCATGCCAGTTTCTCTTCTCCTCTGATGGATGTGTATGTTAGGATGGATTTTTCTTACGGGTGCTTTATAGCTTCCTGGTCACAGAAAAGACCCCCTAGAAATGCAGACTTGCAAAATGATGTGTGGGATCACTGAAGGAGGATTCTGGCTCAGACACTATTGTTCTTCCCTGGCCCCTTAGCATGATATTTTTCATTAGCTGAGACAGAAGGGGCGTGATGTGAAGCTCAACTTGCTTAGCCCCAAATGCAGTTCTCCTTGCTTCTCATTACATATCACAGAGGCCCACCTCACTCCCCACTTCTAGGTGATCGTTCCTTTTTTTTTTTTTTTTCCTGCGGCTCTGTAGGGAGGGAGCAGGGGATCCACAAACCATGGAGCTGAAATTCTATGTTCCCCCACTTCCCTTGGAGGAGCAGATGACAAAGAAGCAGCCAAACATTCCCCGATTCCACAGCCAAATGTTACGCCCTCCCTCAGGGCTCAGCTTGGCGGAGTAAATTTCCGAGCCTTGGCATTTTTCATCCCAATTTAGGTTAGACCAGCAAAGGGAGTTTGAGTTCTAAAAGCTGGATGATATTCACGCTGTCCGATCCAAGGTGCCAGACGGTTAAGAGTGGGCTAGCAGAGGAGAAGGAAGGCTCTGAGCATGGGGTTTTGTACTTCTGGAGGGGGGAGTTCCTGGTGTGCTTCCAGTAATGGGTAATAAATGTGCAGTTATTTAATTTGGAGTCAGAGCGGCAGCATTACTGATTACCTGGAACATCTAAAGCGCTAGACAGTGAAAGCCCCTTGCAAGAAATGTGGCTGTAGCAAATCATCGAGCATTTAGAATTAAACACATACACATAAAACACATACAAGGTAACTCTCATTGGCCTTATGGAATCAGGATTAGAAGTGCTACCGACCCTAATACAGCAGCCTGAGATTCAGATGTGCAGAAGGGGAACGAATGGGGAGCATCTGCTTACCACTACAGACCAAGATTCCGCTCTTCTTCACCGTTCATTGTGCCCTGGAAGGCTTTCCTGTGTAGACAGCGGCACCAGGCACCTTTGCCCACTGGTTTCTGATTGGGTTTGGGCAATAGGGAGCCATAGTGTGTTACCAGAGGAGGGAGGAGAAAAGAGGGCATGTAGAGGCCTTGCTCCCTCCCACGGGCTGCTATGCTCCGAAGCTGAGATCTCTGCTGCTGTCAGGCAACCCTCTTTGTGGGTCTGGCAGAGCTGGGACCCTCACTATCACTAGCTGCAGGGCACCAGATTATAACTTGTGGTTCCCTTACCCCCTGCCCATACCTTTATGAATAGTCCTTTTATTAATTTCCTCACAAATTATCTTAATTTGAACATGCCATCTGTTCCCGTCTAGGACCGTGGCTGCCACAAGGGGTGAGAGATGGCTTATTCCATTACATAAACATGCAGTCACAGTTTAAACGTTGCCTTTGCAGAGAGCCTTTTTTGGCCCTCTTTATCTTCTGTCATGGCCTCCGTTTGATTTCCTTCATGGCCCTTGTCAAATCTTGGTGCTGTCATCTGATTGGCTCGCTGCCAATCAAATGACGTGTTTGCCCTGTTTGCTGCTCATCTGTGTCCCTAGAACAAACACTGTAAGCACAGAGAAGTCAGGCGCTTTGCCTGAGGCTGCACAGCTAGGACAAGGTGGAGATGGGGTTTGAATTCTCTTTGATTCTAAAGGCCTCCCTTGCAAAGCCACGCCAAGGCTGAGCTGCAGTTGGGGTGTTGTTTCCTTAACATTATTTCTCCCCAGCCAGGTGTGGTGGCTCACGCCTGTAATCCCATCACTTTTGGACGCTGAGGCAGATGGATCACCTGAGGTCAGGAGTTCCAGACCAGCCTGGCCAACATGGTGAAATGCTGTTTCTATTAAAAATACAAAAATTAGCTGGGTGTGGTAGGGGGCACCTATAATCCCAGCTACTCAGGCTGAGGCAGGAGAGTTGCTTGAACCCGGGAGGCAGAGGTTGCAGTGAGCTGAGATTGCGCTATCGCACTCTAGCCTGGGCTACAAGAGTGAAACTCCATCTCAAAAAAAAAAGAAAAAAATTACTTCTGCCCTGCTTCCTGTATTCATGGTGGACAGGCATGTCCTTGGACTCCCTGAAATGTTCCTTGAGCTCCAGTTTGCTTCCTGTTTGCCACCAGGCATTTTGCTCAGATGCAGTGGCAGATGGGTCTTCAGTGTCCAGGGTCCTTCCCTTCTCTCCCGCCCACCCCTCCGGAGGTCGAGAGCTTTACCTTTCTCCTTGCCTACAGGCATGTCTTTCTCCCGGTCAGGGTCAGAAGCTTGTGTTCTTCATCCAGCCCTGCTGGGCTCCAGTCCAGGGTGGCTCACAGGCTCAGGTGGCGGGTCTCCTCCCCAGAGAGGAAAGCTATCTCAGATTCACAGAATGACTTGTGATCTGGGTTTTCTTTCAACCAGAGATGCATAAAAGAATCTCTGCTGTGCTCTGTAGAATCACTAATGACGTGTCTTGAAGCCTTTGACCAGGGGTCAAAGCCAGTGGGGGATTGTCTCCTAATATCTCTCCAAGGTCCCTAAGCGGATGAGATAAAAGCACACCCACAGTTATTACACATCCAGAAACACCTCACCCATCTGTGCATCATGTATAGATTAAAAACAAAACAAAACAACAACACAACTTTTACAGCTTCCTTTCTCAAAAGTACAGACAAGTATTAAGAAGAAACCAAAAAACGTTCTGTGAACTCAGTACCAGAAGAAACCCTGCTGCCGCTGAAAATGCTTGGCCACTCTGGTATCAGTCCTCGGCATGGCTTTGGAATCAGAGAGGTTCAAACCCCATCTCTATCTTCTCCTAGCTGTGTGGCCTCAGGCAAATCACCTGACTTCTCTGTGCTTGTTCTAGGGACAGAGAGGAGAGCAAACACAGCAAACACGTCATTTGATTGGCAACAAGCCAGTCAAATGACAGCGCCAAAATCTGTTAAGTGCTATGAAGGAAATCAAACAGAGGCCATGATAGAAGATAATGAGGGCGGAGGAAGTCTCTCTACAAAGCCAACATTTAAACTGTGACTACATTTTTATGTAACGAAATCGAAAGTTTTATCAAATTGTATCGAAAGGTACAAAATGCCCTATTTCCCCAGTCCATCAGCCCAGTCCATTTCAGTTCCCAATGGCTTTCTTAATTATTTCTAGAAAATTCACCCATGGCTATGCTAGTGTGTATGTGAGCGTGAACATGTAGCCTTAAACATTAATACCAGAGTGACCATTTGTAACTCCCTCTTTTGTGACTGGATATTTTTCCTTCCTCTTGTATCTTGGAGCCCTTTCCAGATCAGCAGAAACAGTTCTGTGTCTTTCTTCTCAGTGGCTGCATAGTATGTCATCATGGGCATGTACCATGACCTGTTTGATCTTGACAGTTGGGCTGTTTCCACTGATTCGCTCTTAGAAGCAATATTTCAGTGAAACGTTATTGCCACATATCTTGTCATATTTTGCAGGGAAATCCATGGAGTGCATACCCTGGAGGTAGAATGCTCCGTTTAAAGTCTGAGCATTCATGCAGGTTGCAGCCACCTACACAGTCGGAACACTGAATGTGAGTGCCTGTTACCCCACCCGAGTCTACTAGCTCTAAAAATACTCAGACTCTTGCTGTTGGAAGTGAAGGAGTTAGTTTGTGCCTGTTCTTTGCGCTTAGATGGGTCTTCACAACCTCTGCGGGGGCACTTCCCATATCACAAAGTGTGGAGTTGATTTTTCTTTTTATGTGTGGCTTCCTCATTACGCTGGTGTCATCCAAGGCAGGACTGGGGTCTTCAATTGAGTATCTTCACCCCAGCACAGTGTTGGGGTTGTTGTTGATTCCCATGACCTGTTTGCTTGGAATTTTCTAGAAGGAATTAAGAAAGCCATTGGAAACTAAAATGGGCTGGGCTGATGGACTGGGAGAACAGGGCCTTTTGTATCTTTCATTACTATTTGAATTGTCTAACCCAGTGTGTTTTCAGTGTGAGCAGAGTTTATTACGGTAGTGAGTTCCTGGAACGTTTTTTTGTTTTCTTCTTAATACCTGTCTGTATTTTTGAGACATGAAGCTATAAAAGTTGTGCTGTTTTCTTTAATGTATACGTGATGCACAGATGCTTGATCATGGCCACTTGTCCTGTCCTGGGAAAGAAGACAGCAGGCGCCTCACTTTTCCTAAAATTTCATGGTCAGCTCTTGGATTGGTTTGCGGGGGCTGCCGTCAAAAGCACCATGGACTGTGTGGCTTAAACAGCAGAGCTGCACTCTCTCGTCATTCTGGAGGCTGTGAGCCTGAGACCAAGGTGTCAGCAGGTTGGTTCCTTCTGAGCCCTCTCTCTGTGGCTTGCAGATGACCTCCTTCTTACCATGTCTCCACGTGGTCTTCCCTCTGTGTGTCTGTGTCCTAATCAAAGGATGCCAGTAGGATGGAATAAGGGCCCATCCTAACGGCCTCATCTCAATTTAGTTACTTCTTTAAACACTCTGTCTCCAAATATGGTCATATTCTGAAGTACTGGGACTTTGAACTGGAATACACTCATTTTGGGGGAATACAGTTCTGTCCGAAACAGCCTCTTTTTAGGTAGCGATGACAGGGACCCTGTCCACGTAAGGATCCTACAGGAGGGACTGTCACCATGGCGACTCATGTGACGAACACATGAGCCATCACTTATCATCGTCACAATCTTTCAAGTCCCGGGATTTATGACCTCTTGGTCCGGATCAGCCATACAGTATCTGGGGTCAGGCGGCTCAGGCCTTCTTATCTCCCCAGTTACAGACTGGGATGGCACTTGTCATCAGTTTCCTGCCAGCTGAAGGAGTGTGATGCACACCATTCGGTACTGGGAGGCAGGGACTTTGCCTTCCAGCCCAAGGGGAAGATGGGAAGACGTATGTTTGGCTGTTTCTCCTGCCTCTTCCAGCCCAGGTGGGGCTGGCTCGTGAGGTGCAACTTTTCATGGGTGAAGCTTGGGTAGGGAAGACAGCCAGGGCCGCCTGGTGCAGAAGTCAGCGTCTGAGCAAGGAAGAAAGACAAAGCAGGCACTTAATGCAAATCTAATTTTTCATGCTGATGCCGATCAATTGTGGGGACTGCTTGAAGTGCTGTGTTTACATAGCTTCTGAGACCGCATTCAGGTTCATTAGGAAGGAATGTCTTGATTGATTAAGGATGTCTGCCAGGGGCATGAGGCAGAGAATGGAGGGGGGCAGTGTTATGTGCTCTGTACCTACCATCCTTGCTTCTAAACCTGCTGCTATTTTGCACAAAGAAGGGGTGCTGGTGGGCTATCCGGGTACTGCCTCTGGGCAAATGGCTTTTCCTGGGAGAGGAGCATATCATCAACCTGATGTAAATAAAATGGGGCATTCATTTCCTGCTCTGGGAGGGGGATATTTTCCAGATCCTTGAGGGCAAGTGAAAAGGAAAGAACCCTTATTCTTTGGAGACTCTAAGCAGCTTATGGGTTAGAAGTCTCTCTTTCTATCCCTTTGAATTTTCTCTGAGTGGGGACTTTATAGGACAGATACAAACTGTCATCTATCACAGTCAACAAAACACGTGCATGTCACAGAGTTTGAACCCCACAGAGTGCCTTCTATCCCATCTGTAGCCCTGGGTGGGGAAGTCCTGAAAGCATTTTATAAAGCATGTCTTTGGGTTGGGGGTGATGCAGATATTCTCATCCTCAGAGTCCAGGGTCCTTGATGGCTTGGGTTTCCACAGTGGGACAGAGCCGCTTTTCCTTCTGCAGTTCTGGAAGCACCAGTAGCAAGGACGGCAGACATGTGGCGCGCACCCCCACTTCACGCTCTTCTGTGCTCTTGGCAGGCATCATTAGCCGATCAAGACACACTTGGTCTCAGCCTGTCTGACTGCTGCTCTTTCCCACGCTTGCCCCCAGAGGAAATATTGCTTGACTAACCTTATTAGGCATTTTTTCTCCCATCTGTAAGATGGAAACTGGAGTTGCTTTGGAATTCTAAAGCTCCTTCCAGATCTAATTGTGTCTTATTTCCACACCCTTCTGATTTTACTTTGTAGACTGATAGCTTCCTGTCTATCCCAGCTGCCATGGCTGTCGGGCTCCGCGTTTCGAAGTGTGAAATACAGTGAACTCGCTACCTCTGGATATGCCAATTTGTCTTTTCTAATGCTGTAGTTGGGATTGGAGCTGAAATTCGCCTTCTGATCTGCTGATAAAGCAAAGCCCTGTTGGGTGAATACAAATATGGATGAGTGTATTAGTTATCTATTGCTGTGTAACAAATTACTCCCAAACTTCGTGGTTTAAAACAACAGACATTTATTATCTCATGGCTTCTGCGGGTGGGGATTTGTGCAATGGCTCTGCAGGGTTCCCTGTTTTAAGAGTCTCTCACAGGCTGTAATCAAGATGCCTGCCAGGGCTGGGCATGGCGGCTCAGACTTGTGATCCCATTACTTTGGGAGGTGGAGGCAGAAGGATTGCATGAGCCCAAGAGTTTGAGACTAGCCTGTGAGCTGTGATTGTGCCACTGCACTTCAGCCTGGAAAACAGAGTGACACCTATCTCAAAAACACAAACAAAAAACAAAAGTACCAGCTGGAACTGCAGTTCACTCAAGGCCTGACTGGGGAGGATCTGCTTCTAAACTCACCCATGAGCCTGGCTGGACAGAGCTCTTCAGGTCTTTCTGGCTGTCAGCTGGAGATACTAGTTGCTTGCCACACAAACCTCTCCAGCGGGCAGCTCACATCTTGGCAGCTGGCTTCTCTTACAGCAAATGAGTGACAGAGGTCACCCAAGTCAGAAGCCACAGGATGTTTTAAAAATAACCTAATCTTGGAAGTGACACCCCATTCCCTCTGCTTCATTCATTTCACTAGAAATAAGTCAGGCTGGGCACACTGACTCATGCCTGTGATCCAGCCCTTTGGGAGGCTGAGGCGGGCAGATTGCTTGAGGCCAGGGGTTTAAAACCAGCCTGGGCAATATACCGAGACCTTGTCTGTATGAAAAATGTAAAAAAGTTAGCTGGGCATTGTGGCACACACCCATAGGCCTAGCAGTTCGAAGCTGCAGTAAGCTATGATTATGCCACTGCACTCAACCTAGGTGACAGAGACCCTGTCTCAGAAACAAAAAAGTAAGTTCAGTTATTACTGAGGTGAAGAGGACTCTACAAGTGCATGAATACCAAGACGTAGAATCATCGGGTACCGTTTTAGAGGTTGTCTACCACAATTAGATACATGATGTTATACTGTGACAGTAACAGTGACAATGGCTAACATACATGAAACCCATAATAAATGCCATGTACCGTAATTAGGGACATAAGTGGATTTTAATATTCATTCCTCATTATAACTCAAGGAGAAAGGCACCATTGTCCTCATTTCACAGATAAAAGAAACTGAGGCTTAACAAGGTTAATAACTTGCCCAGGCAGCCCGGGTCTGAAGCCCACATTTTTGACTGTGAGATTCTGTTACCCTTGGTCTCTTTCAGGGCATTTTCTTAAACACCGTCCAGAACTTCAGAAGTGCTTGTGAGTGTGTGCCCTGTCTGGGGGCACAAGAATGACCATGGGTTTCAGACTGAGATAGATACGCAATCAGGTTCCTTCTCTGTTACGGAACACCATGATTTTCAGGATGCTATTCTCCTCCTGAACCTCATTTTCTCCATCTGCAAAATGGAGATGATAATCATTCCCACATCATAAGATTATTGTGAGAATTAAGAGACAGGCTCTGCAAAGCAGCCAGCTCCTAGTCAGAGTTCAGTATGAGCTCGTCTCCTCTCTCCCTGCTTCCCAATTATTTATTCTAATTTTGACAATTCTTTTCTCTCCCCTGAAGCACTTCCTCTGAGAACTGCTTTATTCCAGTCATTCCTTAAAGTAATAACACTTAAAACCCTCTAAAAATGCTCTTCAATTCAGACTGCCTCCCTTACAAAGTCCCACTGATGGAGCCTTGACTGCAGTATTGCCAAAGTGAAAGACGACTTTAGCGTTCCATCAAGGGTCATCTCATGTCCTGAAACTGCCCATGAAGAAGAGAACGTTTGAAGGGAAGGACAAGGGGGTTCCACGTTGCTTCCTGTTCTCCATCTGATGTCCAGCTTGGATGTCTGGCCTTCCGAGCAAGAAAAGGGAAGCGGAGAGGTCCAGTGAGGACTTGTTCTCCCAGAAGACGTCAGTATTCAACTCCGTCATTGTGCAGAGCAGTATGATTTGACTGTGGACTCCCTGGCATGGGCAGATGGGGGAGCCAGATGGAAGAAGGTCTATGCAGTGACAGCAAGTGTTTGGAATCTCCACCTGCCAGTTATCTGACAGGTCTTCTGGATCTGGGGGAAATGATACTCTGCACGGGGACATGCCAGGACATCTCTGTCTTCCCCTGTTAGCTTGGCTTGTCCATCAGGTCTCACTCTTGTACTCTCTCTATGTGGGAATGCAGGTCCACTCATGATCCTGCTCCACTCGGACCACTCCTGGGAGGTGGAGAAGACACTCATCAAGACTCAGCAACCTATTTCTGAGCATGGAGCAAGCACTGGTAAAGCTCAGTGGTTTTTTTTTTTTTTTCTTTCAACTTAAATTTTTCTTTAATAGCTTACTGGAGATTTAAGAATAAAACCTGAGACTCCTTTACTTGACCTGTAAGACCCAGCCATCTCAGAAGCCCTTTCACCTTGACAGCCTGTTTCAGACCTCGTTCCCTTCGTCCTCAATGCTCGCCTCAGTGGAGCCTCCGTTCCCTCCAATACCCTCAAGGCCTTTGCACAAACTGTTCTTCCCAGAATTTTTTTGCCTAATATCTCCCTCTTCCATCTGTGAGAATTCCTTTTCATCTTTCAGGGATAAGTGTAGATCTCACATCCTCAAGGAAGCCCTCCTGGAGTTCTCCAGACTATGTCTGACCCCCATTCCATGCCATCCAAGCTCCCTGTGTTTGTTCTTCCTGGGGCCCGTTATAGCTGTCACTACATAATTATCTGCCTAGTGTATGGCTGCCCCACTGGACTGAAGGATTCCTGAGGGCAGGAGAACTATCTTGTTGTTTATCGTTTATTGAGTTCCTAGCACAGAGTCTGTGATGGAGCAGATGTGTGATTGTTTTTCAGTGAATGGGGGAATGATGAAAAAATATGAGAGAGGAAGAGGGAACCAAAGATGATCTGAGAGTCTCAGGTCTTGCAGGAGCTGGCAGCATGAGTTGGCTCTGGGCCACCCTAGATTATTGAGTGGACCCTGAGGGTGAGGACTTGGGTCCTTTTCTCTCTTGCAGGAAACTCAAGTCTGGAAAGGTTGGTTGGTCTTGATCTCTGTTCTTGAAAGTGCAGAGGCTGTGTTCTGAGGAAATCGGGACTTTGAGACCTGTATTTCTATCCCTGGGATGCTTTAATGTACTCAAGACCATAGCAGATGAAAGCTAAGAAGCAAGGCACAACTAAAGGTTATGTCTTCCAGGATGGTGGAGCTCATGTCTACCTTCTAGGCATGAGAAGCTTTGTCATCCCTCTGCTTGCCCTCAGTATGCTTTGCCCTTCATATGCATTATCTCCCTGAAATGAAATAATGATAGTGGTGGGAGTGATGATGATGGTGATGATGATCAGGGTGGTAACGGTGGTGATGGTACTGATAATGGAGATTTATGGTGATGGTGGCGGTGGTGGTGGTGGTGGGGAGAAGGTGACAGTTATGGTGAAGACAGTGGTGGAATCATGATGGAAGGTAATAGTGGTGTTGATGATGGTGGTTGTGGTACTGGTGGTGGTGATGATAATAGAAGATAATGGTGATGATGATGGATAATGATGGAAGATGATGGAGATGAAAGATGATGGTGATGGCAGATGATGGAGATGATGATGATTATGGGAGATGATGGTGATGGAAGATATCAGTGATGTCAATGATGGAAGATGATGGTGGTGGGGGTGTGATGGCGATGATAATGGAGGATTATGGTGATGATGGTGAAGATGATGGTGGTGGGGGTGTGATGGTGATGGT
>NW_016107661.1:1216225-1245291 GCF_001604975.1 Cebus imitator
TTAGCGATAATGATGATGGAAGATGATGGTGGTGGGGGTGTGATGGTGATGGTAATGGACGATTATGGTGATGATGATGGAAGATGATGGTGATGATGGTGATGCAGTAGCCATAAATTGAGTGCCGACTTCCATGTCAGTATTCTAGCAAGCAGTTTAAACACATCTCATTTAGTCTTAGCACGTGTTCTGTTAAATTATTTCCTGGTACTATCTGCATTTTCATACATAAGGATGCCAAGGCACAGAGAAATAACCCAGCTTGCCCGCACTCACACTGCAAGTAAGCAGCCGTGCTAGACCCTGCCCGCGTAGCTTTGCCTGACACTAAGGCTCCGTGGACAGTGGAGGAAAGGTTGGGGCATTTCTGCATGATAGGAATTCCTAGGCACAGTTGGCTTTGTGCAGATTTTCTTCCTGTTCTCCTCTCATGCCTCTCTTGGCTGTGGCTAACCCTGTGCTTACACATGAAGGGCAGACGACATGTGTGAACTGAGAATTATTAGCTTCCTTGGCAGGAGAATGAAGGGCAAAGAATTAGGCATAAACATCCTTCATGTCCAGGGCTCACCTCAAAGGGCTGGGCTCTGAGACACTGGTTTAAGTTCCAATACAGTCAGGTAGGTTAAAAGAACCTACTGGATAGACTTGAAGTTCATCTGTTAGCCTTTCCCAGCTGTATGACCTTGGGCAAGATGATGTCCTTGTCCTGCCTTTTTTGGACCGTTTCTTTGTCTGTAAAATAGGGATACCGGTGTCTTTTCCCAGGGCCGCCATGCTGTGGGTAAGTCCTTATGTATTAGTTGGTGGTATTGTTGTTGCTACCATTATTACTGCAGGAGCTCAGAGCCACCCAGAGGAAGGGGCGTGCCCGGTGCTTGACATGATGACCTCTCTTAGCCCTGCCAACAGTCCTAAAGATGGTTGATTTTTGCTGAGGAATAGCTCTCTCTCCAAGAGGGCAAATAGCTTCTCAGGGTCACACAGCTAATGTTGTGCCAGAGCTAGGATGTGCAGCTCAGTCTGAACTCCCAAGCTGTCTTTTTCACTCCGGCAGGCCTGGGCATTCCAGGTAGCTGCCAACCTTTCTGGCACCTTTAGTGCTGAATCCAAGGATGTCTCACAGCCCAGAGCATCTGGAAGGAGGTCAGACCCAGGCCTGGCCTGTTATTTCCACAGCTGTCTTCGTGCTGCCGGCAGACTGACCTCGGCCACTGTCAGAGGCCTGTGAGCTATAGCCACTGACCTGGTCTGAACCTGTCCTCAGCTTCTACTGTGGCAGAGCTTGATGGATTTAAGGAAATGGAGAATGGTTGACTTTTACTTTCCCCTTTTGTCTGTGGCCACACAGTGCTGGTGGGACAGATATGGGCCCCCGTCTTAGGCTCATCTCGTTCATTTTGGGAAGGACCACAGCTACCGATTACATCCGAAGGAAGACGTGGCTAAGTGACGGACGGGCTTCATTTGGTTAAGTCCTCATTGCAACCCATGAGGTGGGTGGTATCACCTGCCTCCTCTACAGAACAGGAAATGGAGGTTAAGAGCTTTGCGCAGGGTCACCTGGAACCAAGACATGAACCCAGATTGCTCCTACTCATAGCTGCAATGTGACCTCCTCTGGATGCCGGGTCTTGGGGAGGCAGAGAGAGGAGTCCTGGGAACCTGGCATTGCTATACGAAGCTCTTTCAGGAAGAATTACTTTGGGATAGCTGAGAGCTTTTGAGAATGGTATTTCCAGCCCTCGTCCCCCCACCATGGTGCTAGTGCCAAGGGTGGGGTAGTGTGGCCCAGCCGTGCCCTGGCTCCTCCCGGCACACCTGCCTGTGAGCTCTGAGGATCTGCTGCTCTGCGGACCGCCCGGAAACTTCACGGAGGCCTGGCCAGTCGGATTCCCGTGGACCAGAGCAGCCGCGTGGGTGAGCAGAGATCATGAAGCTGCCGCGCCCCCTGCAGGCCGCGGGATGGAAGTGCATCCGCCCCTGCACTGCCAGTTGTTTCCGATAAACTTTTTTTTTTCTTTCACATTTAGTCCAATCAGGCATCTCTTAATGACAGGGATATGTTCTGGGAAGCGCGTCATTGGGCGATTTCATTGTGTGAACATCATGGAGCGTACTTACACAAACCTAGATAATGCATATATATTTATTTGTACATTTTTTTTCATGTAGAAAACTAAATGCCCCAGCACTGTTACTGAATCTCAGTTATCTCCCCGATTTGATCTGCAATGCCAATTTCAAATGCCATAGATCAGGTTTCTGTACGTGCTCCGTTATAATCTTATGGCACCACTATCATATATGTGGTCTGTCATTGACCAAAACATCGTTAACAGGGCATGTAACTACATAATAAATATACAAAAAAAGCAACCAACCTCAAGAGTACAACTGGATGAATGATCATAGTGTGAACACATCTAGGACGCCAGCACCCACATTTACTATGGAATATTACCAGCCACCTCGAACCACGCATCCACCTACTCAGCACCCACCCTCCCGAGCACCACCAACTTTTATGGCCTCAGGTTAATTTTGCTTGTTTGGAACTTCCTACCAATGGAATCACACAGTATCGTGTATTCTTTTCTGTCTGGCTTCCTTTGACGACAAGAAATGCATACATATGTTCAACAAGTATTATGTACTGGAATTTTATGGCAGCACTGTTTGTAATAGCCCCAAGTGTCCATCAACAGGAGGATGGGTAAATATATTATTGTATATTTATACAGCAGGATTCTTAGAGCAATCAAAATGGATTAACCACTGCTGTGCACGGTAGCACTGATGAATCCTCAGTGACTTTTGCGTAGTGTTCATGTGCCTTTCAAATGTGAGCCAGGAGCTGGCCCAGCAGCTGTGAGTTAGGCTTTGCATTGGATACCCCAGAACGTTTTCAGACTGCTTCCGCGGGCCAAGCCAGTGCTGGAGCCTGGCCCCTAAAGACAGCTCTCGCACCAGAAACATCTTCTAAGTCAGTTGTTCTCAAGCCTAGCTGCACATTAGAATCACCCAGGGAGCTTTAAACGGCAAAACAGCAGCAACACCTAACAAGAGACAAATACACAGCAATGTCCAGGCCCCGCATCCTCAGAAAGACCTGATGTAAGTTGGTCTGGGGTGGGGCCCAGAGACTCATATTTTCAGAGGCTCCGCAGTGAGTCTCATGTGTGGCCAGGGTTGAAAATTACAGAGTATAGGCCCCAGACAGCAGCATCCGCATTGCCTGGGAGCTTGTCAGAACTGCACACTCTCGCGCTCCATCCTGCACCTACTGACTCAGAAATACCAGGGCTGGGGCCTGGGAATCTGTGTTTCAGCAAGCCCTCCAGGATATGCTGGTGCATGCTCAAAGTGTAAGAACCCTGAACTACCTACCTCTCTCTGCAGATACAGAAGGCGTTCAGTAGGTATTTGCTGATGAGAGGAAACCCAGAGACCACACATAGCCATGTTTCCCAATTCTCATTAAAACCTTTCAGGCCTCTTTATTTAATGGATATTCACTTAGTACCAAGCTTAGGCGTACCCTCAGGGAGCTTGTACTCTAATGAGGGAGAAGTCTCAGATACGAAGACACAGTTACAAACTGTGGTGAGTGCACTAAAAGCCGAGCACAGGAAGTGTGCATCCCTGGAGGATGTAGTCTGTGACTGCAGACCTGAAGATGAAGAGGGTTTAATGGAGAGAAAGTGGCACAGAATATTTTAAGCAGAGACTGTCCAGCATGTACAAAGGTCCTGTGGCCGGAAGGACTTGTCTTTGCTGCATTAGTTTCATGGATGAGTTGTTTGGATGAAATGACATCTACCACAGTGCTTGCCTTCAGCTTTCCGAAGCGGGGGTTTAGACTCAGACCCAGTATCCATCATTGCCCCCAGAGTAATTCATCGTTGCCGAATTCCATGTGTACGTGAAAGAAAGCTGTGATACATCTCTTATTTAGTGTTCTAAACTGTTACACCGTCAACCATCACAGTAGCGCAGGAACTGGGCGCTTTTCTTCTGACCCTAACCTCTTTGGGAGCGGAAATCTGATTTTGATGTTCTTTGTATTCACTGTGGCATCCTGTTCACTTCTTTTCACTCTGCAGCCTACATCAAGATTTGACAAACTATGGCCCATGGGCGAAATCTTGTCCAGTGCCTGTTTTCCTAAATGAAGCTTTATCAGAATGCAGCTATGTGCATTCATGTATATATTGTCTATGACTTCTTTCATGATAGGGCAGCAGAGCTGAGAAGATGTGGCAGAGATTGTATAGCCCTTTACAGAAAAAGTGTGCCGACACCTTGCTTGAAATCTGGTTCTTGAAACTCAGATTCCCAAGACATAGGTTTCATTGTTGCCCTGATATTTTTTATTTACTTTTTTCATTTTTATTTCTTTTTTATTTTTTGTAGAGATGGTATCTCACTATGTTGCTCAGGCTGGTTTTGAACTCCTGGTCTCAAGCAGTCCTCCCACCTGGGCCTCCCAAATTCCTATGAGCCACCATGCCTGTCTGTTGCCCTGATCTTAATCTTTAAGGCAAACCCTCCCACCCTCTGTGTGTTTCCCCCTCCTGTGAAAAAGGCCTACCTGAGATCTAAGGTGTAATGAGTGGGAAATAGAATTCACTTCTACCTTGAAGCACAAACTACCCTGCCTCCATCAGCCTAGCAAAACTTTGCAGAGTCTCTGCCCCCAATGGTTTACCCTGGTGCTGATTGATGGGACAGAATATTTTCCACACACACCCACGATGGGCAAATGTAATAAGAGCTGAGAGTGAATGACAATACCGATCTAGCGAGATTGATAGAGTAGCCTGGGATTCTCCCCAGTGAGGCCAAGCCGAGTGTTGACGCAGCAATATGCTTTCTTGCTCTGCTCATTAAAGTTTAATGTTTGAAAACTTCTTGTTCGCTTCCCATCAGAGACTTCGAATGCACAAGGTAACCACACTGGAGACTGATTAAATCTTGCCTTTTTGTACCAGCGTTGGAGGGAAGGTATTTCTGCAACGGTAGCCAAAATACGAAATTAATCACCCTGTCTCGTTTGTAGCTGTCTCAAAGCAGGCAATGGAAAAAGAAAGGGGAAAAAACAAGACAAAACCAAAAGTTGAGAAAATAAAGGGATTTCGGAAGGGCAGAGATAAACAGCCTTCTTGTGGGGCTTCGTGAAGACTCTCAAGGTGATTTACTCCTTAATGGAGCAGGAGGTGGGGTCCACATGCAGTGACTGGGTGGTTTTTTTCTGCTTTGTCCTTACTCGTGTCCTTTGCAGTCCTGAGGCTGGGGTATGAATCTCTGTCAGAGCTCCAGAAGGAAACCGAGTCTGAATTCTTACTATGCCTTCTTCCCAGACAGTTCTGTGATGTCTCATTGGCGGACGCTGCCCTCACCCAGATACCTTGTTCCCAAAGTCCAGACATTTGGATTCCAGTCCTGCCTCTAGAATCTGCAGCATATGTGACCTTGAGCCAGACACTAGACTTGTGTGTCAAAGGAGAGTTGTCAGAGTCTGACCTGCATGTGTCAGGGAAAGAGTGAGAACACTCAGTAAGAGCGAGATGCGTCATGGCTTTCTTCCACACATGCATGGAATTTGGCAATGATGAATTACTCTGGGGGCACTGATGGATCTTGGGACTGTGTCTGAGCCCCTGCTTTGAAAAGATGAAGGCAGGCACTGTGTTCCAAGGATGAGGGAGGTCTTGGAGCAAGGGGGAGGTTTTGGCTGTTCTCCAGGAGACCCTCTGGCACGAGGTCTCCTGGAGGCAGGTGTTCCTGGAGCCTGTGGGCTGATGGCAGAGGGGCCACATCAGCTTGGCAGTTTGTGGGCACGTTTGCATGGTGCTGTAAGGTTACTGAAGAATAGAGACAGGGATCAGGGTGAAAGCCAACCAGATGGTGGTCCGTTTGGAATCAGGGGCTTAATAGTTTTCGCTCCCTGGGCATCTGGGGTGGATGAACTGAGGGCTCCTCTGAGATGAAAATGATCAAAATGACTGAAAGGCCTAATAGCAAATACGACCCTCCCTGGACCCCTGTTCACCCCTTCCTTTTTTTGTTCCAAACCTTCTAGGGTATCTTTTGGCTTCTGTAACTGAGAGAGGAATAATACAGGGTGGTCACAGGAGAATAGAACATTCCAGGCAGCAGTTTTACATGACCAGTGTATTCGTTCATTCTCACACTGCTGTAAAGACACACCTCAGACTGGGTAATTTGTGGAAAAAAGAGGTTTAGTTGACTCACAGTTCTACAGGCTGTACAGGAGGCATGGCGGGGGGACCGCAGAAAACTTACAGTCATGGTGGGAGGCGGAAGGGAAGCAGGCGCGGCTTCACACAGCGGAGCAGGAGAGAGGGAGACCCGGGGGGCTTGTGCTACGTGCTTTTAAACAACCAGATCTCGGGAGAACTCGCTGGCTATCATGAGAACAGCAAGGAGGGTATCCAGCCCCATGATCCAGTCACCTCCGCCAGGCCCCACCTCCAACGCTTGGGATCACAGTTCAACATGAGATTTGGGTGGGGAAACAGAGCCCAGCCATATCAACTTGCAAACAGGAAACTGTCAAAACAACTGCATGAGCCAGAGGCGGATAAGACCCCGAAAACCAGAGTGTGGGCCAAGCTGGCTATGACCAACTGGGCCCAGCGTGGCGCTGGATTCAACCTCGGTACCACCAAGGACTTCACGATCTACTGATGAACACCCTAAACCACACACCTTCCAGTACTGGGACAGTTCTAGGAACACCCATATTTGGTATCGATA
The DNA here is from genome assembly GCF_001604975.1 of Cebus imitator. Classification (NCBI taxonomy): domain Eukaryota; kingdom Metazoa; phylum Chordata; class Mammalia; order Primates; family Cebidae; genus Cebus; species Cebus imitator. Next base: position 1,223,009 of record NW_016107661.1, read on the forward strand.
TGGGGGGCACCACAATTCTGAGAAATCTTTACCTTTTTTTCCAGGTATCTTCATGCATGTTCCACCCCTTGGTTAAAGAAACTCATTAAGGGCCGGGCGCAGTGGCTCACACCTGTAATCCCAGCACTTTGGGAGGCCGAAGTGGGCGGATCCCCTGAGGTCGGGAGTTTGAGACCAGCCTAGCCAACATGATGAAACCCTGTCTCTACTAAAAATACAAAAATTAGCCGGGTGTGGTGGTAGGCCCCTGTAATCTCAGCTACTCGGGAGGCTGAGGCAGAATTGCTTGAACCAGAGAGGTGTAGGTTGCAGTGAGCTGACACTGCACCACCACACTCCAGCCTGGGTGACAGTATGAGATTCCGTCTCAAGGGAAAAAAAAAATAGAAACCCGTTAAGATAGAGGTCCCAAATCCACGTCTGTCCTGAGTGCACCTGCATCCCCCTTTCTTGAGAACGTACTACACCTTTTACAGCGCATGTCTGTACTGTCACTGTTTTCTGAATTCCTTCTCACGCTGCTGTCAAGAGCCTGAACACTGGCTGAGGTCAAGACCCCACTGGCATTTGGGGGCCTCCTCTGGCCCACTTGTATCACAACGAGCCTTCACCTGTTCTCTGCCCGTTTCTCCATGCCCGGCTCCTTCTCACCGTTCAGCCTTATCTGGAATGTGTCTGTGTCGGAGAGGACTTTCCATCCACAGTGTTCTCTCGGCTCACATCATGTTTACCCATCTCTCCATCACACTCCATATTACCCCACTTACTCACTGGTTAGCAGGCCTTGTGTAGGAGGAAGCATGCCTTTCTCTGTCTCTCTTAGTCACAGCTGTCGGACCCAGGGCTGGATCATAGCAGTCAAATGTGCAGTCAACAGGGAAAGGGAGCAGGAGATGCTTTTGGGTTGGGATGGGGAAATGGTTTCTGTCCTGAACTCCCTGACATCCCAGGGAGTTTCACTTTTATTGCATCTTTATTTGCAGTCAGCTGCTTCATCCCTGCGTCGAGATCCATTTCTAGTTAGAGATCATTTCCAATTAAAAAGTGCATAAACCACAGCCCGAGCACTAACACATTTCTGCTCAGTAGAAAGTCTCTGATCATGGATTTTATCATTTGCCACCATTGATTTTCCATGAGTAATAATTACATTTTATATACAACATCTGCACTAAGTGATATTTATATCTGCAATTATCTGGCATAAGTTTTAGTGTTAAAAAATTTTTTTTCAGGGGGGGGGATGTTGAGTAAATTGAATTTTTTTTTACTTTCATCATCGTTTTTTTATCCAGACAATGCTCCTTCTCATATGAAATAATAATTTAGCAATCAGAGCCTGAAATCGTTTTATAAATGAAGTTTGAATTGACATTTCCACCAGCTGGGATGGTAATTTTCAGCTTTCACCGGGGTTGGTGAATTTAGATCCACTCTTGAAATTTACTTTACTATTATTATCTTTGAAATCCTCTGGGATTTTTTTTTCTCAGATAACACAAGCGCTTCTCTCATGGTGCTGAGTATTTCCCTGCCGTGAAGTTCTCGGTGAATCTCTCTACTCTTGATCTCAGCATTCAAGGCCTCACACAACAGATGCATCTTTTATGAGTTCAGAAAGTGCTTGTCGGGTGTTCACTATGTGCTGTGTATTCAACAGTGACCAAGAGAGACAAGAAAGAAGCACTTTTAGGCAAGAGAAAGTTTATAGCTTCTGGCCAGGCACATCTGTAATCCCAGCACTTTGGGAGGCTGAGGTGTGTGGATTACCTGAGGACAGGAGTTCAAGACCAGCCTGGCCAACATGGTGAAACCCTGTCTCTACTAAAAATGCAAAAATTAGCTGGGTATGGTGGCATGTGCCTGTAATCCCAGCTGCTTGGAGGCTGAGGCAGGAGAATGGCTTGAACCTGAGAGGCAGAGGTTGCAGTGAGCTGAGAACACACCACTGCACTCCATCCTAGGTGACAAGAGTGAGATTCTGTCTCAAAACAAAAACAGTTTATAGAATCTGATAATTGTCTCCAAAAATAACAAAGGGATGAAATCAAAGGCTTCCAGGGAGAATACTTTAGATAGTTTGTCCCTCTAAGGAGGTGGCATTGGAGTAGATACCTGAAAGATGAGGAGGAGCTTGCCACCATGGGGGAAAGAAAATTCCAGGCAGAGTGAAAAACCCGCACAAAGGCTGGAAGATGGGGAAAGCTGTGTTTTCAAGGAATAGAGAAGAATCCAGAGTGGTTAGAGTGAGTGAGCTTGACGGAAAAGGGGCAGAGGCCAGACCCTGAAGGTCCCCGATGGTCTTATTAAGGGGATGAAATTTTATTCTTTTTTTTTTTTAGATAGAGTTTTGTTCTTGTTGCCCAGGCTGGAGTGCAATGGCATGATCTCAGCTCACTGCAACCTCCACCTCCCAAGTTCAAGCGACTCTCCTGCTTCAGCCTCCCAAGTAGCTGGGATTACAAGCATACACCACCACGCCCAGCTAACTTTTGTATTTTTTGTAGAGACAGGGTTTCACCATGTTGGCCAGGCTGGTCTCAAACTCCTGAACTCAAGTGATCCACCCACCTCGGCCTCCCAAAGTGCTGGGATTATGGGCGTCTAAGAGCGAAGCTTGGGGAAATTCTAACTGGCGATAGTAGTGATGGTGGGTGTTTGTCATTGTTCAGCTTCTTTAATTTGTGTTTCTGGACGGTCCCACTGGCTGCCAAAAGGAGGATTAAGGGTGGTGGGAGGAGAGGGGCTGTGCATGGCCCTGGGGGTGTTTTAGGAGGCCGTGGGCGTTGTTTAGGCAGGAGAAGATGGTACTTCAGGCCAGGCTGTTGGGAGAGGTGAGGAGAAGCAGATGCATTTGAGAGATGGATACCCACACGTCAACCTGATCTCTTACTTCCCAGCAGGCATTCTCTGATAGGCGGTTACAGCGTACACTGTATGTTATGTGGCAATTACACTTTTGCCTCTGGGTCTTCATGCCCGGCTCCCATCACTCCCTCCCTGCCTATGGTCATCCATATATCCCTGGGCTTCGCACCAGAAGCTCTCCTCTGTGAAGCCTGTGGCCATCGTGGGTCTGCAGGTCCTTCCTCCTCAGAGCTGCTAAATCAGGCTCTCACTGTTGGTGTGCCAGTGTGGCTCTGGGGCAGCTTGATAAGGTGCACATTCCATGACCTCCCTGGTGGGAATTCTGGCTCCCGGGTCTTCAGCAGGGCCTGGGATCTGAATATGCATGGGTGCTTCAGATGGTGTTGATGCTGGCTGGCCAGGCCAGGTCTTGCTTTCGATTTTCTCACGTTTCCCTCAGCTTTTGTTTCATCTTCTGTTCTAGGTCATAAGCTCTGAGGATAGAACCTGGTCATATTTCATGTCTGTAATCTCTCTTTTTTTTTATTTTTTTTGATTGTGTTTCGCTCTTGTTACCCAGGCTGGAGTACAATGGCATGATCTTGAATCACTGCGACCTCCGCCTCTTGGTTTCAAGTGATCCTGTGATTCTCCTGCCTCAGCCTCCCGAGTAGCTTGGATTACAGGCATGCATCACCACGCCTGGCTAATTTTGTAGTTTTAGTAGAGATGGGGTTTCTCCAGGTTGGTCAGGCTGGTCTTGAACTCCCAACCTCAGGTGATCCACCCACCTTGGCCTCCCAAAGTGTTGGGATTACAGGCATGAGTCACCTCACCTGGTCTCATGTTTGTAATCTCTTAGTGCTTCGGTCCAAAGGTGTATGTGGAAGAGACATCCAGATATCTGTCTTATTTTGTGTAGAAAATCCCAGAGAAATGACTGATTTCTGGTCAGCCTGTCCTGGCACAGGTGACAGTCCCTTGCTGCCCATTTGGCAGAACTCTCCCTGCACGGGTCTCGGATTCCTGTCTCCCTTCTGCTTGCCAGTCCTGACTCATCTTTCGGGTCCCAGTATGAACATCACCTCTTCACCCATCCTTTCAGTCCCATGTGAGAGATGGACACACAGAGGCTGAGAGAGGCTACATCACCTGACCAAGACCCTATCATTATAACTTTGTAAGACATAAGCTCAGGTTTTTCATTTTGTTTTGCTTTTTTTTTTTTTTTCCTCTGAGACTGAGTCTTGCTCTGTCAATGAGGCTGGAGTACAGTGGCGTGATCTTGGCTCACTGCAATCTCTGCCTCCCAGGTTGAAGCAATCCCTTGTCTCAGTTTCCCCAGTAGCTGGGATTACAGATGCCAGCCACCACACCTAGCTAATTTTTGTATTTTTAGTGGAAACGGGGTTTCACTATGTTGACCAGGCTGGTCTTGAACCCCTGACATCAGGTGGTCCACCCACCTTGGCCTCCCAAAATGCTGGGATTACAGCCGTGAGCCACCACACGCAGCCAAGCCCAGGTTTTCTGGACTCCAATATCCACACTCCTGATGGTCGCTCAGCTTTCATTGTTTCATTCAGCAGATATTTATTTCCGGTCTACTACATTTGAGGAATGCTACCGTTTCTCCCATCCTTTCTCCCATTCTCAGATTGGTCTAGATCTGTGATTGGTGCAAATTCATGAGACCTACTCTCTCCTAATTATCAGCCTGCCAGCCTGCCTTCCTTCCCCTTTCGCTTTCTCTCTCTCTCTTTCCTTTTTGCGCTCCCCGCTCCCTCCCTTCCCTCCTTCCTTCCTCTTTCTCCCTCCCTTGCTCCCTTCCTCCTTCCCTTTCTCCTCCCTCCCTCTCTCCTTCCCTTCCCCCCTTCTCTTCTCCTTACTCCCTCCCCTCCCCTCCCCTCTCCTCCCCTCTCCTCCCCTCTCCTCCCCTCTCCTTTTCCTTCCTTCCTTCCTCTTTTTTTCTCTCTTTCTCTTTCCTTTTTTTTTTTTGGCCCAGGGTGGAATACAGTGGCACAATCATGGCTCAGCGCTGCCTCAACTTGCTGAATTCAGTTGATCCTCCCACCTCAGCCACACAAATAGCTGAGACTACAGGCATATACCACCATGCCAGGCTAATTCTTTAATTTTTTTTGTAGAGATAGGGTCTCCTTATTTTGCCCAGGCTGATCTTGAACTCCTGGACTCACGTGACCCTACCGCCTCCGCCTCCCAAAGTGTTGGGATTACAGGTGTGAGCCATCGTTCCTGGCTAAGTATCAGCCTTTCAAATGTTTATAGGCAGCTGCTAAGCTTCCTTCAAGCTGTTTGCACCTCTGCCATCAGCTTTGTCAGGACCTAGAGTTTTCTTTCAGCCCTGGTCACTCTATCCAGACACACCTTCCTCAGCCAGCGGCTTCAGTGTATGGGCCCCACCCTCGAATGCTCCAGATGTGGTCCCATGGGCAAAGCGTCTTGTCAGCATTTCCTAGTGCAGTCTCTAATTCCATAAGCTCTTTGTATGGTAACTTCACCACGTAGTTGACTCACAGGCTAACTGGTTTCCCTGAAGCTAGTTTTCATCCTGTACTTATAAATTGCCTTTCAGATTGTGGCTTTCACTCTAATCTACCTCACATAGCCCCCAAACCCCATAGAAATGTCCTATAAGGTCAAGGGGTTATGGCTGGGAGAAGTTAAGCCCAGTGGTGCCTCTTAATGACCAGGCATCGTAAGTTTAAAAGTCTTACAGCAGTTACTTTCAACATTCCATGAGCCGTAAAAGAGAAAACATGGCCGGGCGGCGTGGCTCACCCCTGTAATCCCAGCATTTTGGGAGGCTGAGGTGGGCAGATCACTTGAGGTCAGGAGTTTGAGACCAGTCTGGCCAACATGGCACAACCCCATCTCTACTAAAAATACAAAAAAAAAAAAAAATTAGCTGGGTGTGGTGGTGGGCGCCTCTAATCCCAGCTACTCTGGAGGCTGAGGCAGGAGAATTGCTTGAACTAGGGAAGCAGAGGTTGCAGTGGACCAAGATCCCTCCACTACATTCTAGCTGGGGCGACAGAGTGAGACTCCATCTAAAAGAAAAGAAAAAGAAAATACGCGTATTCATTCCCTAGCCAAGCAGGCTCCCACGTTTCTGAATCAATAATAGCAGACAAAGTGTGTGGATGCCCTGTCCATCTGGTGGAAGGGCTGGGGAGGGGTGGTGGCCAGGCAGGCCAATATCCTGGGGAAAGGGGGTTTGTCTGGCGGCAGATGGGGCTGGATTCAAATCCCAGCCTGGCCTTGGCTGTATGATTCTAACCTTTCAGAATCTCACTTTTCCCGTCTGTGAAATGAAGCATCTTCCCCCTAAGTTGCTGGAACGTTCAAGGAGATGATGCCATCAAATCTCTAAACACAGGTCATGGTGTGTGGGTAGTGCTCAATGAGTGTGACAATTACTATTATTATTTTAGAGACAGGATCTTGCTTTTTCACCCAGGCCAGAGTGCAGTGGCATGGTCACAGCACCCTGCAGCTTCAAACTCCTGGGCTCAAGCGACCCTCCTGCCTCAGCCTCCCAGCACATGCTGGAGCTACAGGTATTTGTTACCATGCCCTGCTCATTTTTATTTTTATTTATTCATTTGTTTATTTTTATAGAGACGAGGTCTTGCTGTGTTGTGCAGGCTGGTCTCGAACTCCTGGCCTCAAGTGATCCTCCTACCTTGGCCTCTCAAAGTGGCCAAGCATAAGCCACCATGCCCAGCTCACTATCATTATTATTATTATTAATTGTTACGATTACTGGGGAGACAGACAGGTAAGCAGCTACACTTCAGAGTGACCAGTCCCGCCAGCAGACAATGGTTATAGAGTTAGCTAAACTGTGAGAAGGAATCAAGAGAGGCTTCCTGGAGTAGAGGGTGAAGGAGATGGCACGGAGGCAGCAGCCGTTGGCCGAGGGATGAGACTATCCTCAGGGAATCTTTCTGAAGAGCGGCAGGGATGCCTTTCACCCCATGAAATGAAGAGCTGGCCTTCCCGTCCCTGTGTGACATCTATGCTGCTGTGTCCCAGTGGATGGGGACAGTGTAGAGGTGGATGTGGACAAGCCTCCTGACCATTCTTCCTCAGCCTGCCTGAGGGTCAGGGGCACTTGGAGTTCAGACCTTAGGCTCGGTCCCCTGGTGTCCCTGTTCTCCCGGAAGCCCCCTGCTCTCCTTCTGGCTGGAGACCTGCCTTTTGTTGCTGTTACTGTAGGTGGCAGCAGAAGCCTGACAAAGTCCATCTTTGCAGGGCGGTGAGAGGGGAGAAAATGCAATCAGGCCCCTGGTGCCTCCAGCCTCTCTTATCTCTGCAGTGGCTGGGCCTAGCTGAAGGGGTTAGAACACGAGGCAACCATATTAACAGAATCCTCTATTGAGTTAGAGTCTCTCTGCAGATGTCTGCGGAGACTGCAGTGCACCAGAGCCTGCCCCCGCAGGGCTGGATCTTTATCAGACCGTCTTCTGTGGGCTCCAGATTCTTCCCTGCCTCAGGGGACCCTGGGAAATAGCCAGGGCAGGGAGGCCAGGGCACAGCTGCAATTCCGATTGAGACCTCGAGCAATAGAGTCCCAGGAAAGATGGACTCCTCCTACAGAGGAAGTTGTGATCCTGCTACAATTGCTTCGATTACTCTATTTAGACATGTCCAGTACACATCTCTCCTAAAATATTTCCCCTTTCTTCCCTGGTGCTTTTCAGAGCCCCATGCAGGTGTGGAAGCTGCATTTCAGCTGGGGCAAGAGGGCACAGGAGTGAAGGGTGCAGGCTCTGGAATCACACCCCCAGGACGGAGCCCCGGTTCTGCCGTTCACTGCCGTGTGACTTCCGGCAAGAGAATTAACCTCTCTTTGCCACAGTGTCCTCTTCTGTGAAGTAGCCCATGCATCTTTGCACTGATTTTTGTTATTATAGGAAGATCCGGGGGACCTCTGCTTTTGGTTGTACCTGCGGGAAGTCATTTCACCACTGTCCCCCGACTCCTGAATCTCCACCGCCCCTCTTTTTTTGTAACAGATTTACTGAGATACAATTCACACACCTCATAATTCACCCATTTCAAGGGTACAAGACAATGGTTTTGTTTTTGTTTTTTGAGATGGAGTCTTGTTCTATTGCCCAGGCTGGAGTACCGTGGTGCAATTCGGCTCACTGCAGCCTCCACCTCCTGGGTTCAAGCAATTCTTGTGCCTTAGCCTCCCAAATAACTGGGACTGTAGGTGTGGGCTGCCACACCAGGCTACTTTTTGTATTTTTAGTAGAGATGAGGTTTCCCCATGTTGGCCAGGCTGGCCTTGAACTCCTGACCTCAGGTGATCTGCCTGCCTCGGCCTCCCAAAGTGCTGGGATTACAGGTGTGAGCCACTGCGCTCAGCCAAGACAGCGGTTTTGAGACTATTCAGAGGTGTGCAACCATCACCACCATCGCTTTTAGGACATTTTCATCACCTCCCCAAATGAACTCCACATTCTTAAGCTATCAAACCCCCATTCTCTGGTCCTCCCAGCCCCTGGCACACACTCATCTATTTTCCATGTCTACACGTTTGCCTGTTCTGGACGTTTCACGTCAATAGCCTCCTTTTTTTTTTTTTTGCAATGGCTCAGCTCTGCCACTCCTCTCATCACGGTGAGGGGAGCTGGCTTACCCTTTGTCTCTGGGGGGCTGGTCTGGGGCCCCTTCAGCCCCTACCTGGTATCTGGGGCAGGATCTCCGGGGGGTTGGTGGGGAGCGGCGGGAACTTGCCAACCAGCCTCATTGCTCACAGCACAAGCAGCTTGGCTGAGGATTATTCATTTCAAACTCAATTTGAGGATCTGCCAAGAGCAGTAGCACCCCTGGCGCATGTAACCTGATTACTCCCACCCCTCCCCGGTCCCTGAGAGCCCAGAGCACAGAGCAGGCAGCCTCCCAGGACCTGACAGCTGCCAACTTCAAGGCAGGGCCTGCCAGGAGCCTGCTGGGCCTCCAAGTTGGCTCTGAAATGCTTGCCCGGCCTGGCCCAGGCTCCGGGATAACAAGAAAGCCTTGGGTTTTTGTCTTTGGGCCATTGAGAGGAAGTTTTCCTGCTACATTGCCAATGGCATTGACCTTTCTGACCAAGAGCTGGGCCAGAGTCACTGTCCACACTTGCACGATCATAAAAGGGCCTCCATTCACAGATAGACTCTGCTGACGCCCTCCACGTGCCTGGCAGGGTGCCTCGTCTATTATCTGTCATCAAAAGGGAGGGCCCGGTTTGGCTCCCAGCAAGTAAACCCGGCACAAACACACAAGAGCAGATGTACTGTCTACCGTTTGCTGAGCATTTGCTAGATGCCAGACACCATGGTAGGCATTAACTTGCATAATCCTCCCTGCAGCTCTGTGGGTAAGGAACCCTCACCAGCCCCACCTTCAGTGGAGGATGCTGAGGCTTGAGGGGACCAAGAGATGAACTGGCCATGAGCCGTGAGGTTGGAGCTGGCATGAGTGCTTGCTGACCCCTGCGGAGAAGGAAGGAGGCCATTCCAGGAAACTTCCAGGCTAGGCAAATCCGCAGAGACAGTGCATCTGTAGAGACACTGTATCAGTGGTTGCCCTAGAGGCTGGGGATGATGGATTTGGGAGATGAGAGCTGAAGGGCGCAGGCTTCTTTGGGGAGCAATGAACATGTCGTAAAGCTGCTCAGGGCACTGCTTGTGCGGCCCTGTGCATATACCAGACGCCGCTGAGGTGTGTACTTTCAGTGGGGAAATTGTACAGTGTATGAGTTATGTAGCCCAATAAAGCTGTTATTAAAGCAAGCAATGTGAGCTTGACCTTGTAGGCTGCATAAACCTCTTGTATAACCTCTTCCTGCCCCCTTATCCTCTAGTTAAAATCTGAAATTTCCACCTCTGTGCTTAACCCAAAGGGCGTTGGGATAACCCTGAGCTGTAGGTGGCAGAAACCATTGAACCAAAGCCTGCATTTTCCCTGCTTGGTGCCTGTCGTCTTATTCTGCTCGTGGCTGCTCATAGAGTCCCAGAGTTTGTTCGGTCTCATATTTTATACTCCAGCTACACAAGTTTCGTGGGTGGTTTTAACGTCTGAGTGACATTTGCAGCCTGAGATTCCGGGGTGCCCTATGTGGGTGGGTGGGGAGTCCCACTGGAAGCCCTTTCTGTTGCAGCCCCTCTTACCCCTCACAGTGGCTGGCTTTTGGGGGGAGCTTATACCCAACTCTATCAGGTGCTGTGCTGAGTGTCTTATGTGGCTGAGCACCTGCGTTTTGTCACCTAGGGAGGATGTCTCTCTTTTCCAGCCTTGAATTGCACGACAAAAGACTATCTTACGTTGTCCAGGAAGCAGGAGAGGGAAGAGTGACCCATTCTGCCACACTCGAGAAGCCCGTGGCTTTAGTGGGGGCTGCGTGGGGACACCCCGTGGAGCTGTCTGATGCCTTCCCCCTAGAGCGTGGTCTGCGTGTGTGTCTGGAGGGGCGAAGCCTCACCCTGCCATGACGCTTCTGCCAGCAAACTGAGCACACTTTCACGCTTCCATCCCTGCTCTAAATCTCTCTGCTAGAGACTTTTTCTTATCCTCCCGTCCGCCCTGACCCAGATTGTGTCTCAGAGTCCTGGACCCTGAAACCTCACTGGAAATAAGGAGACTTTCCCTTGCCTTTGAACTCATGCGGCCTCACACACCTCCTCCTGCTGGTCGGCCAAGCTGGCTTTGAAATCGTTAATGTACCTGTCTCCACCGGGTTCCAGGAACTTGCTGAAGGCAGGCATCCCGATGTCCCGATACCTCTCTCACCCCAGGACTGAGCACTGTGCGTACACCTGCAACGTGCTCCGGCACCTTTGGGAGAATAGGATGGCCCAGCAGCCTGCAGGCAGAGATGCAGGTCGGGGACGGATGCTCCTTGTAGATGTCCTCTGTCCTTTCTCTCCCTCTCTGTCCTTCTCTGACTCTGTGGACTCGCAACCCCCACCCTTTCTTCACCTAGTCCCAGCCATCCAAGTTCAGGCACATGAACACAGACCAGAGAAAAACAAACAAATTAGGAATGTCCCCAGTGCAAAATGAATATAAATAAGCACGCAAAGGCTTCTGCTCACCGTGCAACTGCCTACACACTGCTCTGGAGGTGCAGCCAGCCTAGCTCAGCTCCATGGAAGTTAATGATAAATTAAACCCATTAATCACTCCAGACAGTGGGGCTGGCCTGAGCACAGGGAGGGCGGGCTGTAGATCGGAGGTGATGCCACAGAGAAGGGAGTCAGGTGTGTGTTACAACTTCCCTGGGGACATACTGATCTCCAAGACCCCTTCTTTCTTGAAGTGTTGAAAGTTCCACCACTCTGCTCTGTTGGGTACAACCACTGGATACTTCAGGAGCTTCCCCCTTTGGGAGTGAGGTCTAAACTCTTCTCCAACTAAAAGATCCTTTTAGCATTTTGAAGCCTTCCCGTTGCATTTTCCCCTGTACCCACTCCAATCTGCTGTCCCCCCTGGTACTGTCTGTTCAGGCCTTTACTTCACAGCCCCTCTCAGAGACCATCAGATCTAAAATCCTGTTCTGCTCTCTACCTTTCTGTTTTCTTCATAGTGGACCCCAGGAGCTTGGCTACCTGGGTTCAAATCCAGACTCTGCTATTGGTTGTGTGCAGGCTCTCTGTGCCTCAGTTTCCCTGCCTGTAAAGTGAGGCTGATAAGTAGCTACTTTGTAGGGTTGTGGTGAGGATGAAGAGAATAAATTCAGGTGCATGAGTCAGAATGATGCCTGGCCCCGAATAAGCAACACCAAACGCTGCGGCCACCGTGACCGTCATCACCACTGTTGCTTTTATTATACCATTTGCCATGATTGGAGATGGTTTTCTTTATTTATTGCTGGTGATTTTCTGTCATTGCTCCCCCAGCAGAATGCAAGCTCCATGTGGGCAGGCAGTTTCCTGGCTTTGTTTCCTCCCCAGTTTCTCCTTCGGTGGATGGCACACATGCACGTTCAGAAAACATGTCGGGCATGAATGGGGGTTGGCCTGGGAATGGGAAGGAGCAGGCAGCTTCCCAGTGGGCTGGAATTGGCAGGCGGAGAGCCACACGCTCTGTTTTCTGGGTCTGAAGACAGCATCTGTTGTGGGTCGAATCGTGTCCCCCCCATTACTTGCCCACCCCAGCAGGGTCCAGCCCCACAGGGTCTCATGGGTGTTCTTTGTGTGCAGAGATGATAGATCGCAGGAAAGAAAGACACAAGACACAGAGATAAGAGAAGAATTCAGCTGGGCCCAGGGGACCATTACTACCAAGACGCGGAGTCCAGCAGTGGCCCTGAATGCCTGGACGCGCTGATATTTATTGTATACAAGGCAGGGGACAGGGTCAGGAGAGCGAATCATCTGTCGTGATTAATAGGGTCAAGTAAATCACGTGCTTACAGTACACGGGCCCCTCCCTTTCAGGTGGCTGCTGCAGGGAGGGGAGGCACATACGTCAGCGTGTTTCTATGCACTTATCAGAAAGATCAAAGGCTTGTAGGATTCCTCTACTCTTCTCATGACTTCTAAGAACTTAAAAAGAGCACTGGGTGAGAAAGGGGAACATGAAAGTGGACAAGCGACTGTCGGAGTATAGCACCACAGAGAGGCATTTAAGCCCCTGGATGTCTGCGGGCCAGCCTGGCTAATGTCAGGCCTTGCTCAAGAGCCGGGCAGAACAGAGTGTCCTCTGAACTCTCCCAGTGAAACGGAAACCCTCCTTCACGGCCTGCTAAGTAGCTGTCACCTTCCCAGGTGCTGACGCCACCGCAAAGCTCTCATGCTGGCCTCCTGATCACTTATCACCGTGTCCCTTTGGTTCCTAATTATATGTCGCCTGATTCTGTCTCTACTATTAGACTAAAATGATTCTATAATACTAAAGCAAAGATTAATAAAGAATCATGATTTAATAGGATTGATTATATGTGATTGTTTCCAAATCTATTTGGTATCATTGCTAAAACGAAGTAATCAGTTATTGATTTTACTGGGACAGCTCATGCCTTCAGTCTCTTGCCTTGGCACCTGGGCAACCTTCCCACATGCCCCCAAGATATGTTGACATCCTTTGTGCCTGTGAATGTGACCTTATTTGGAAATAGGGTGTTGTAGTATAATCCAGGTAAGACGGGGTCATACTGGAGTGGGGTGTGTCTTCATTCAATGGTTGGTACTCTTTTAAGAGGACGAACTTTGGATACAGGCATGTGCAGAGGAAAAAGGCCACGTGAAGACAGAGGCAGAGGTTGGAGAGGTGCAGTCACAAGCCACTGAACCTCTAGGGCTGCTGGAGCCACCAGAAGCTGGGAAGAGGCACGGAGGGGCTCTTCCTAGAGCCTTCAGAGGGGGTGTGGCCCTGCTGACACCTCAGCTGTAGACTTCCACCCTCCAGCAAGGGAATGTGTGCATGTTGTTTCATGCCATCTGGTTTGGGGTGATTTGTTAAGGCAGTCAGGGAAGCCCACACGGCATTGACCCATGAGCAAAATGTCCCATCAGGTGTGGGGAAAAAGGTAGAAGGGAAGCCCCCATGGATAGTCCCTGTCCCCTCTGACATGTTAGTTTTCTATTGCTGTGGAACAATATTATGCAAACTTGGCAGCTTAATACAACACATATTTATTGTCTCTCCGTAGTAAAGTTTCTGTGTGCTGGGGGTCTGGGCATGGTTTAGCTCCGTCATCTGCCTCTGAGTCTCACAGACTGCAGTGCATGCATTGCAACTGCAGGCCATGGCGGTAGGGGTCTCATCTGGGGCTTGACTAGGTGGATGCAGTCCTTTGTGTCCGTAAGTCTGAGATCCGCTCAAATTGTTGAGACCACCCTCAGTTCCTGGCCAACTACCTGCATCTCCCCACTCAAAAGTGGCCACTTCTTTCATCCCAGCCAGCAGCAAGGGTGAGAGATACAGTCTCCTAGCCAGGTAGATGTTGCAACCTTCATGTGGAGTAATCACCTTTGCCATGTTCTATTCATTAAAAGCAAAGTGCAGGTCCTCCCCACACCCAAGGTGGGAGGTGGGGATTACACAGAGTGTAATTACACAGAAGGTGGGGATCACGTGGCCAGCTCAGAGTATGTCCCTGCAGTCAGGATGGCAGAAGTTGAGAGCTGACATTGCCTCTGGAATTTGGTGGGATTGTATTCCTCATGGTCAAGTGGACCTGGAGGCTGTTCCTATGGCAACCACCAGCCTGGGGCTTCTGCCGGTCTCTCTAGCGCACGAACCCTCTCTGTCTTTGCCCACTCATCTCAAGCTGTGGACGCGCTTACACTCCAGGGTCTTATTGTTAACTGGACTGCCTTCCCTTCACTTACGCCCTTACTCAGTCACGTTGGGCACTAGCTGTGTCTCAGGTGCTGGAAATATAACATGGAGCGAAAACTGGGCCTTAGAGGCACAGTGTGAGATGTAGACATGAAACAACCGCAGACTTCCCGACACGCGATTACCCACTGGGATTTGTCCTTTGATGTCCACACGCAGGGTGGTGCAAGAGTGTGAAGTGTTGGGATATGATTGAGCCCTGGGGAATGTGGACAGATGAGCTGGCAAAGAGGCAAGGGGGCGAATCTGTGCAGGTGAAATCACAGACAGGCGACGTCCCACAGCTGGCCGGAACCACGGTACTCCCTGTGACTGGGGAGAAGCTGGCAATCTCTCTCCACTGCCGCCAGCTCACCCGCCCCTCAACTGTGAATTTCCCGAGGACAGAGGCCTCGGCCATTTCTGTTCACAATTGTGTCTCCATTGCCAGGCACCGTATCTGGCTCGTAGTTGGCAAAGTGAGCAAAGGGTGAGAAGTGGGAGTGTGGAATGAGATGAGGTGGTTGGGGACCCAGAATTAGTTTCACTGTGTTGGCCAGGCTGGTCTTGAACTCCTGACCTCAGGTCATCCGCCCGCCTGGGCCTCCCAGAGTGCTGGGATTACAGGTGTGAGCCACTGCGCCCAACCATAATGCCTTTGGTTTAAGCAGGTGGCCACTTGATGTCAGGGTGCAAGTCCTGGGCTTGGAGCCAGAGCACCCCTGTGCAGAACTCAGCCACACCGTTTCTGGGGCACATCAGTTCTGATGCTCCATTGCCTCCTTTTGGAGAATGGGCCAAAGCATCGAGCACAGGGCCTGTCCCGGAATGGGACAGGATGAACCTGTCCTTGACAGAATGCAGGATGAACCTACCAGCTGTGTAACTGGGGTTGGTTATTTGACCTCTCTGTACCTCAGTTTCCTCATGGCTAACATGGGGTCTGTTCTGCTACAGTGATGGAAGGAACATCCCAGACCTCAGTGGCTTCAGCAGCCGTCACTTACTGTCACTGGTGCAGCTGCAAGTTGCCCGGGGTTCAGCAGATCTTGCCTGGGGCTGGCTGGGGCCACTCTGCCTCTGACTGTAGGTCCCGCGGTCTACCTGGTATCTCTGCTCCTCGTGTCTGTCGTCCTTCTGGGATTGGGGGATAAGCAGGGCCTGTGGCTCTCATTGAGTTGGCGCAGGGGGAACAGAAGCACGTGGAGGCTCTCATGGCCAAGACTTGAAACCAGCATGTCGTTGCTCCCACCCAGTTCCATTGGCCAGAGCAAGCCACATGGCTTAGTGCAGGCTCACCGGGCAGGGAAGAACATTCTTCCTGGAACGAGGCCAGGGTGAGGGCTAGGGTTTAGGGAGAGGTGAAGAATTGGGGCTGGCAATTCAGTCTGCAAGGTAGGCTCATAGCAGGGCTTTCCTTATAGGCGGCCTGTGAGCTACTGCATTTAAAGCTCTTGGAACCAAGCTTGGTATCGAGCAAAAACTCAGGTGTCTCAGCCTCACAACTGTTGACACCTTGGGCCACATAATTCAGTGTGGCGGGGCTGTCCTGAGCACTGCAGGGTGCTAAGCAGCCTCCCAGGCCTCCACCCATTAGATGCCGTCACCTCTCCTTAGTCATGACAGCCACAAGTGTCTCCAGCTATGGCCACATGTTCCCAGGTTGAGAACTGCTGCTATAAAAGGTTAGTTGTTGTTAGTATTATCTGAATCACTTGTGCGTCATATAATCCACGTAACTATTATTTTTCCTTTACTGTTTTCCTTAAGTCATTGCTGAAAATGAGGAGGCCTTTTGGAAGGAAAGAGAGTCACAGCATGATGCACTTGGCTGTGGAAAAAAAAAATAAAACAACAACCAGCGTGGTTGGTTTGCCAGATTGTCTTCAAAGGAATTGGAAAGTTACACAGAGCTCAGCCTAAGCCCTGGCCCCTGAAGATTTCTGTCCAAGAACAGACTGGTGATTCTTGCCCCAAGAAGCAGCAGTGGCTGCATTTTAAACAATGGCATGGCTGGCAGAACACAGATGCTTGACTTGGCTTCAGAGTTCTGGTTTGGGGTCTTTTGAAAAGCTAAGAGGAATGTGCAAAGCTAAGAGGAGCTGAGGTCTTTGGGCTCTGTTTTCTCTGCATGGAGGGTGTGGGGTGGGGGGGCGTTTATTTTTCTTTGCCATATAAAAAGCTTTCTTTTTTCATTCTGTGCTTTGTCAGTAAGTCAAGAGTAGTCAGATAATAGCTATTGTTTGTTCAGTGCCAAACACGGTCAACAACAACGCGAATCGCTTCACCAGCGTCATCTGTTACTTCCCTCCCTCCCTTCTTTCATTCCCCCTCCTCCTAGATAGCCATAAGCTCTGTGCCTTCTTCCCCCCAGTATGAAGAATCAATAACTGTGTGAGTAGGCTCCAGTTCTATGCCCATTTTATAGAAGAAGAATCAGAGAGTTAAAGCAGCTAGCTGCGTTGCACAGTGTTCCTCACTGTGAGTGATGACACCAGGGTTTGAACGCATGTTGGCCTGATTGCAGCATTCAACCCCCGATCCACCATGGGATGCTTTAGTAAGGTGAATGTAACTATGTCCCCAAAGTTCTCAGAATTGCAGCGTAGGGGTGACCAGAAGGGAGAACTGAGTTGTCACTCCCCAACAGACTGGAGTATATCCTGCATGAAGTGCATAAAGCACCAGGTATTAAAGTTTATGAGTCTATTAATCCACGGCTTTGAAGGAATTAAAGTTTCATATTGATGATAAACCTTCCCTAATAAAATGTGAGGGAAGCAGGAATAAATCTCCAGTTCCAAAGGACCCCAAACCACTTAAACAATTGCATGCAAGATGGATGCGCATGGTGGCAATGGGGTGATACGTCTTGTCCGGAGGAGGGTACTTTGGCAAAGTGGTTTTTGCTTCTGCTAAGTGGTGGTGGTAAAATGATGGATGTGTGCTATTGATTTCATGGGAATTTGCACGAGGGTGAGCACAGCTGGGTGACAGGCCCACAGTGCAGCAGAAGCTGCTGAATATGCATTTTGGAGGACAAGAGACAAAAGGCACTGGAGGTGGCCAATTTAATCAGACGGCGGAAGGCCAGCTTTCTCTGTAGATTTACTGCCCCAATATGCTGAGATCAATTTCCCTTCCTCCCTCCTTCCTCCTGTCCTTCCATCCTCTCTTCTTCCTCCTGCTACCCCTCTCTCCCTCTCTCTCTCTTCCTTCTTTCTTATTTTCATTATGCGGATAAGTGTCATGTGTGGAGGTGAGCTATAGGGTGTTGGTTTAAACACAATCTTGGATTAGAATCCCAACTCTGTTATTTATGAGCTCTGTGACCTGGGGCAGTTTACTTAATCTCTGGGCCTTAGTTGTTGCTGTTGGTTTAGTAAACCATTTATTTTTGAATAGTTTTAGATTTATACAGAGTTGCAAAGACAGTGCAGTAAGTTCCTGCATAACCCCCACTCAGCTTTACCTATTGTTAACATCTTATACTACTGTGATACGTTTGTCACAACTTAATGGACCCATATTGATGCATTATTATTACCTAAAGTTCCACTTTATTAGGATTTCTTTAGTTCTTGCCTCATGCCTGCTTTCTGTTCTGGGATTCTATCCAGAGCACAACATTACATTGAGATGTCGTGTCTTCTAAGGTCCTCCGGACTATGTTGGTTTCTCAGACTTTCCTTGTTTTACGAGACAGGGTCTCACTCTGTCATCCAGGCTGGAGTGCAATGCCACCATCACAGCTCACTGCAACCTCCACCTCCTAGGCTCAAGCGGTCCTCCCACCTGAGCCTTACAGTAGCTGGTAGGACAAGCATGCACTCCCATGCATAGGTGATTTTTTATTTTTTGTAGAGACAGGATGTTACTGTGCTGCCCAGGCTGGTCTCAAACTCCAGAGCTTAAGTGATCCTCTGGACTCAGCTTCCAAAAGTGCTGTGAATACAGGTGTGAGCAAAGGCACCTGGCTACTTTCCTTGTTTTTAATGACCTTGATAGTTTTAAGGTCAGGGTATCTTGGTCAGATATGTTGTAGAATATACATCCAGTGATATCTGTCTGATTTTTTTTTTTTTTTTTGAGATGGAGTCTTGCTGTGTTGCCCAGGCTGGAGTGCAGTGGCACGATTTCGGCTTACTGCAATCTCTGCCTCCCAGGTCCAAGCAGTTCCCCTGCCTCAGCCTCCCATGTAGCTTGGACTACAGGTGCTCACCACCACACACTAAAACACTAATTTTTTGTGTTTTAGTAGAAACGGGGTTTCACCATGTTGGCCAGGATGGTCTGAATCTCCTGACCTTGTGATCCTCCCGCCTCTGCCTCTCAAAGTGCTTGGATTACAGGCGTGAGCCACCGTACCCAACCCTGATGGTTTGATTAGACCAAGGGTGTATGTTTTCGGGAGAAAGACTATGGAGACAAAGTACCCCTTTCATCCCATCACATGAAATGCCTATCGCTGTTCACCTCGGCCTTGGCCACTGCCCGAGGTGGCGTTTGTCAGGTTCCTCTGCTGTAAAGTTCCTCTTCACACACCACACCCCCTTCTTCATGCTGTACTCCTTGGGAGGAGGTCACTATGAGCAGCTCACATTTGAGGAGCGGGGATTTTTTTTTTCCCTTTCCTTGATGGAAAAGTATCTGCATAAATTATTTGGAATTCTTCTCTAAGGGATATTTGTTGATTCCCCCATATTTGTTTATTTATTCAATCATTTACTTACATTTTGATGGGACTTATGGATGTCTACTGTATGCTTTGAGTTGTAATCCAATACTACATTGTTTATTTTGTTGCTGAAATTGTGCCAGCTTCATCTGGGCCCTAGTGTTTTTTTTATGGATTTATTTTTATAAGGAATAAATGTGATGCAAGTGAGCAGTGCAAAATTTTAGAGGGTGTCAAAAATCAGTAATTGAGGTAAATAATATATTCAGTATTTTAAAAAGTCAGAATGAATGAAATAAATTTCATGATGAATAAAATACCAACATGTTAAGGCAGGCTTTGCCATGTACAAATTAGTTAACTAGGTACCTGGTGTTACATATGTATTTAATGGATTAAAGCTATCAATTCACATGGATATGCTACTATATTAGTGACTTGTTGCCTAGTCGTATTAGGTAATAAACTATCCCAAAACTTTGTGGTTGAAACTAGCAAGCATCAGATTATCTCACAGATTTGTGGGTCAGCTGGGGTCCTGGCGGCTTGACTAGGCCCCCTTGTATGTGTGAGGGTCTACTGTTGGCTGACTGTGGATGGCTTCAGCTGGAATGGCCAGGGCAGCGTGGATCTGTCATCATGTCTGTGATTCTTGTCCTGGGACAAGCAGGTTCATCTGGGCATGTGGTTTTCATGGTGGTGACAGAAGAGTGAGAAAGGAAGTAGCAAGGTATAGAGGTTTGAGATCTTGGCCCAGAATGGTGAGTTGTCCTTTCTGCTGCCTTCTCCTGGACAAAGCACATCATAAGGTGAGCCTAGATTTAAGGGGAAGGGACAGGAAGGTCTGCCTCTTTAGTGAGAGGAACCATGAGTGACATGCCAGAAGGCATAGTGTGGGTACAGGGAGGGACAGAGTTAGGGTCATTCACGCCGTCAGCCTCTCACAGCCAGGTACTGTTTTAGGTGCTAAGGATATATCAGTAAACAAAACAGATCCACATCTCTGCCCACAGGAAGCTCACATTGAAATGACAGTGATGTCCACAGCAGAAGAAGAATAAGAAAGAGGGAGGAGGAGGGGAAGGAGAAGGAGGAGGGAGTTGGGGGGGAGGGAGAGGAGAAGGAGGAGAGGGAGGGGGAAGAGGAAGAGGGAGAGGGAGAAAAGGATAATGTAGTTCTGCCTTTCAGGAATCATCTTAGTTCATTTTGTATTACCATAAAGGAACATTTGATTCTGGGTAATTTATAAAGAAAAGAGGTTTATTTGGCTCATGGTTCTTAATGTTGGACAAGAAGCATGGCACCAGTGTCTGCTTCTGGTTGGGACCCAAGGGAGCATTTACTCATGGTGGAAGGTGAAGGGGAGGCAGGCATGTTATGTGGTGAGAGAGGGAGGACCGACGACGTCCCAGACTCTTTAACAACCAGCTCTCTAATGAACTCACAGAATGAGAACTCATTCCTTACAGCAGAGAGGGCAACAAACCATCCATGAGGACTTTGCCCTCATGACCCAAACACCTCCCACTTCAACACTGGGGATTACATTTCAACATGATATTTGCAGAGAACAAACATCCAGATTGTATCAGGAGGCCTGTTGCTACTGTCAATTCCATGTGGACAAGTGACATGGGTGGAGTGGTTTTTGGCACCTTTTCCTGTAGCCGTCAGCACTTCCAGGAGGTCCCAGCACCTGCTGCAAAGCCCCTACCTCACTGTCAGCTGCAGGTGCCTAGATCAAGTCCAGGAAAGGAACCCAGCCTGGAATCCAGCCTCTGAAAGTGGGCAGATTGTTTGTGAAGAGGTGTTTTGTCCTCCTGGGAGTCTTCTATCTTATTGATCTCCTTGTCCAACAAAATGTTTCCCCAGGCACTAAAATCAAATCAACAGCTTCTACCTTTGCAAAACAGAGGCTGTTTTAATTGAGATATTGGAAGATGTATTTCCTTAATTACTACTTAATGGAAAATCCTTATGCCTGATCAATTTGGGTCAGTTTGAAGTAGTCGCTGCTATAAATGAGATTCATCTAAGGTTACTCACCTGAAAAATCAATATCCAGTGGTTTGGGGAAATATGGCAGGTTCTGCTGCAGGGAAACTTTGGAAAGTATCAAGACTGGTGGGGCTTGCTGCTTCTTGAAAAGTACCATGCCATTCAGCCTTTTAAGAGGGCAGGAGATGATGCCTAAGGCTCCCTAAGTAGATCTCAGGCACAGTGCTAGGCAGTTTTGTGTGTATTTTCTCACCTAATCCTTGCTATAACCCAATGAGGTAGTCTATTCTTATTTTCATTTTGAAGATGAAGAAATGGAGGCCCAGAATGGTGCCACCAAATTGGAGAGCAACAGAGCAGACTTGAGCCCAGGAACCTAGCCACAATGTTGCCTCCCTCTCAACTGTTTCCCAAGGTAGCTAGTGCTAGTACAGTAAGTATTCCTGCTTCTGGCTGGAGATGGTTAGCAAAGAGCACTGACTAAGCTTGGTGGCATTCTGAATGGCAGGACTCAGAATGACAAAGACACCACTCCTCCAAAGGGAGTCAAGCTTGATGGGAAATGAATAGACTGTAAAATCAGATCAACTTATTTTCTATCACTTCCTGTCTTCTGTTACTTCCTGTCTCCCATCACTTCCTGTCTCCCATGATTTGCTGTCTTCCATCACTTCCTGTGTCCCATAGCTTCCTGTCTCCCATCACTTCTGGTCTCCTATAGCTTCCTGTATCACATCACTTTCTCTCCCCCATCACTTCCTGTCTCCCATTATTTCTTGTCTCCCATTACCTTTTATATTCCATTCCTTCCTTGCTGTTGACCTTGGATAAGTTACTTGACCTCCCTGAGTCTTGGTTTCTGTATTGTTTAGTAAGTATAATCATGTCCACATTTAAGAAGAATAGTGAGAAGTAAATATGATTATGTACATGAACTACTTATTCAAGAAAGTGATTCTTTTCTAATCATAGTAGGCACTCAATAAATCTTGACTCCTGATATGGTTTGGTGGAATTTTCATACAAATCTCTTTTTGAATTGTAGTTTCCATAATCCCCACATGTCATGGGAGGGGCCTGGTGGGAGGCAACTGAGTCATGGGGGTGGGATTTTTTCCATGCTGTTCTCATGATAGTAAGTGAGATCTTACTATCTTGTGATAGTAAGTGATGGTTTTATAAGAGACTTTTCCCATTTGCTCGGTGCTCACTCTTCTCTCTCCTACTGCCCTATGAAGAGGTGCCTTCTGCCATGACTGTAAGTTTCCTGAGGCCTCCCCAGTCTTGCAGAACTGTGAGTCAATGACACCTCTTTTCTTTGTAAATTACCCAGTCTTGGGTGTTTAATAACAGTGTAAGAATGAACTAATACCTCTCCCCTCCTGACTTTCTTCCTTTCTAGGTTTTTTTTTTTTTT
>NW_016107661.1:1245301-1251436 GCF_001604975.1 Cebus imitator
TTTTTTTTTTTTTTTAATCAAAAGTCTCCTGGGCAAGTTGGTGCATACAGGGTCATCAAAATAACTATGAAGTGGCTTTTAAAAGACCTCCAATGGTTGGAGGCCTATAGTAAGAAACAAGCGGATGGCCAGAAAGAGGAGCTGTGGTCACCAGGAAGAGAAACTCTGTTAGGCTAGCTCGCATCAAATGGGTTTGTTGAAGGGAGATTGGTGTATCTCACAGTGGGTCTCCAGAGCCTGCATCTGGGATCTGGGAAATCAGCAGAACTGTGCAGAATTGTACAGAATTTTTTCAGGCCCCTTCTCAGGGGCTGTGTATGCCATCCCTGTTTTTCTGCCCAGTTACTTCATTGCCATCTCACTATAGGCTTCCCCTGTTTACTCATCTACCCATGTCTAGCTTTTGATGACTTTTCCACACGGTAGCCTCTTCTCTGAGTCTGTGGGACTTTTCACCTTGGCTTCCAATAGCTTTTTGGCTCAGTCTCTGAATGTACTAATTCTAAAATCCCAGAAGAGAGAGTTTTATTGGACCGGATTTGCACAATTGTCCAAGTCCTGGTCTGGTCCACTGTGAATGGTTTTATCCCTACCAGGGTTTGGACAGGGTGAGTTTCCTAAGAGGCGTGGTTGAGGAAATAATGCTTGGTATCTGTAATATATTGGACTTTCTACAGACTCATTAAGGTAATGAGGAACCATCCAGATCAGAAGTAGCCTGAGAAAGACTGTCTTTTCTTTCCTCGTTTACTTTTACTTCACATAGTAATTCATGTCCAAGAGCTCAAGCCCTAGAGAGTGGTGCTGGGTATATAGTGAAGCATTTCTCAAAACGGACTATTTTATATGTGTGCGTGTGTGTGTGTGTGTGTGTACACGTATATATGTATATATGTGTATATGTGTGTATATACATACGCATATGTGTGCATATATATACATATATACACATACATATATATGTACATATATACGCATATATATGTACATATATACACATATATACATATATACACACATATACACATATATACATATACATATATACATATATACATATATACACATATACACATAGATATGTACATATATACACACATATATACACATATATACATATATACGCACATGTTTTGAATATATGTATATGTATATATGTACATATCTATGTGTATATGTGTATATATACACACATATATACACACATATACATATGTATACATACATATATGTGTGTGTATATATATATATATACACAAATACACACATATACACATATATGCTGCCTCTTACACATTTTACATATGTGTGTGTGTATAAAATGCATAAAAGCCACTGTGTGTGTGTGTGTGTGTGTGTGTGTGTGTGTATGTTTGTGTGTAGTGGCTTTTACTGGGAAAAAACTTTCTCATGGAGCCCCAGTGTTGACTTAAATTATTCAAAACTAATGTTAAATTAATACTATTTAAAGAGTGCAAACATAAAACAACCTATAAATGCCTTATGCTTATTGCTCTTATGCAGCTGCAAAGCTAAAACAAATTTATAAATTAAATGCAAACAGACCTACAAAACCAATAAAATCCAAATTAGCAACATTAATTTAATGTGATAGATGATGTTCCTTGGTTGAAACTAAATCACTTCTCGTAAAATGCATCCAGTTCTGACTGCTGGAGTGTGGTTCTTTTGTGTCAGATGAGCCTGGACAACCTATGGCCATGTGAAAGCCCCATTCTTCCACCATTTTCACTCTCCAAAGTGATATTTTTTTGACCCTCATCATTGCCCTTCATCATTAATGTGTTACTATCACCTCTGCTTTTTCCCATCAGCTCAATACTATTCAGATTTTACTGCTTGGCAACAGGAGATGATTGTAAACACAACCACATGTGTTCAAGCATTGCCGAAGGACGAACTAATTAAGTGGGTCAACCAGTGATGCCAAAAATGCAAGTGTTAATTTAGAGTGGATTGATTACCTTTGAAATTAATATGGAAAATAATTAAAATAAAAAACATGGAGGAAATCTGTAAACCTGCAAGGATATGTCCATGTTAGAAGTCCAGGACCAGACCTTGATTAGTGGTTCTAATTAGTGGGTTCTACCTCCATTCCTCTCCAGAGGTGCAACCCTAGGGAGTCCTTTCATCTCTTGGCGTCCTCACCTCCTGCACAAGGCAAAAACGTATTATAAGGAACACAGAAGACAGAGTATGTGAAAATGCATTGAAAATCACAGATTCAAGATGATGGCTGTTACGAGTTGGATTACATCCCTATCCCCCCCTCACCCGCCGCCACTTCCACACATTCATATGTTGAGGTTCTAACCCCTGGGGGACATCAGAATGTGACTGCATTTGGAGATAAGACCTCTAAAGAAGTAACTAAGGCGGGTGGGTGGCCCTAATCCAACCTGACTGGTGCTGTTGTAAGAAGAGGAGATTAGAACACAAATGTACAGAAGGAAAACTGTGTGGTACAGGGAGTAGACAGCCACCTACAGGCGAAGGAGAGAGACTTCAAAAGAAATCAACCGTGCCGACATCTGGATCTCAAACTCCAAGCCTCCAGAATTGTGAGAAAAATAAATTTCTGTTGTTCAAGCTCCCCAGGCTGTGGTATTTTGTGACGGCAACCCTAACACACTAATAAAGTGGTGAAGCAGGCAGGTTTTGAGTGCCAGCTCAAACTTGAGTAGAATGTCTGGGCTGCCATGAGTGGATTATTGGGGCTCCCATGCTAGCATGGTTTTTTTTCATGTCTTGGGGCAGGAATTTTGCTCTCCTTACTTTCTTTGAAATGGGGGATCTGCACGTGCTCTCTTTTGTCATTATGGGGTAAATGTGGAAGGAAGAAGGTATACTCACCCATACTTCGTTTGTTAAAATAGGCTGAGATGGGCACGGAGGCTCATGCCTGTAATCCCAGTGCTCTGGGAGCCTGACATGGGAGGATCACTTGAGCCCAGGAATTTGAGGCTAGTCTGGGCAATAAAAGGAGACCTCGTCTCTACAAAAAATAAATTAAAAAAAAAATCCAGACGTGGTGGTATATAACTCTGGTCTCAGCTACACTGGAGGCTGAAACAAGAAGATTGCTTGAGCCCAGGAGGTCGAAGCTGCAGTGAACCAAGATTGCCTCCCTGCACGCCAGCCTGGATGACAGAGTGAGACGGTGTCTCAGAAAATAAAAAAGGCTGTTAAATACTCTAGACCTATTATTTATGGATAAGACAGCCTGGGCAACTTGCTCCCTGAGAACTTAGTGACCTATTTTTTTCTTTAAAACTTCTCTAGAGGCTCATCTCTCTCATTTATTCACGAATGCATTCATTCATTCGTTTAATAATTCTTTATTGAGTCCCTACCTGATGCCATTTACTGTAATGAATAACTGCTATAGTTACGGTGGTGAGCAAGGTGAATGCATCTCCTGCCCTCAGGGAGATTCCAGTCTATTGGAAGCAGATATTAAAGCAGCAAACTAATAAACATATAACTAGATGATGCAGGATGTGTGACAATGCAGAGGCACAGGATGTGATGGAGGCATTTGGCGAATGTGGGAGCAGCATTCCAGGCAGGGGAACAGCTTGTGTTCAACCCAGAGGGGAAAGAGGAAGAGAAGAGGCTATTTCGGCTAGAGAGAGATGAGCGAAGGAGAAAACACAGGGAAGGGAGATTTTGGGGCTTTTTCACTTATGATCTTGTAGGCTGGAATAAAGATTTTGTAACTCTTACCTATTAGAAAATATTGATCTTCAAGTAATAGGAATCTCAGCTTGAAATGGCTTGAAATCCAACAATAAGGAAATGTATTCTTTTACCTAACAAGCAACCGAGAGGCAGAGTGGTACAGCTGACTCATTTAGACAGCTAACTCAACCCCTGTCTTCTCAGCCACCATTCAGACTTGGGTGGTCATGTGATCTACATCTGGCTGATGAACTGGAAATGAAACTGTTCTGAGGTTTCTGGGAAAATGTTTGCACAGTTCTCTCCCTTCCTATATCCTTCTTCTGGGACTGGGATGCAATGGCTAGAGCTACAGAAGCCATCTTGTGATGCTGAGGGAAAGGCTATGTGGTAGATTGTATTCTTGATCACATCTATTTGCTCCCTCTTCTGAAAAGGGACCATATGTGCTCGCCTTGCCATATGGCTTGCAAAACTTACCTGTAGGAGGAACATACTTCCCCTCTTCACTGTCAGACTTAGGCTGTGTGATTTTGTCTGATAGAACATGAGCAGAGATGACAGTTTGGCTACCTGAACGGAAGTCTAAATACAGTTGTGTGCTTAGACTTGGCCTCTTTGATCAGATGTTCCTCTATTGGTAGAATGGGCATTGACCATATGGGGTCTGCTCCTTCAGTCTGAGTCCTGGAGTGAAGTCACATGAGGAGAGCCATAGCCACCTACAGCCTGTGTGTCCCTGGAGTGAGAAATGCATATTGTTAAAGTCCATGGACATTTGGGGGCCATCTGTTATGTTAGTAGAGAGTAATGGAGACCAAGAAGATACTGGACCAGCCCCTAAACTCTGGAACTTATATTCTAAGAGAAAAATCAGCCCCTATCTGTTTGGGTGGTTGCAATGTGGCTTTCCAACCCTTGCAGCTGAAAGCATTTCTCACTGAGATGAGGGGTCACAGAGCTGCTTGATGCAGATGCTGAGTGGCCCCACCAGGGTCCCCAACTCCTTCATCTTTCCATCTGTCATGCCCAGTGTTTTCTCAAGGGAGGTCCCTCAATGGCTGCCCCTGGTCCATGCAGTTCATGGAGACTCAACAACTTTTTCTGGGGGAAAAAAAAAGAAGAAAGATAATTGCCAGCCTTGCACATCTGATTTTAGGATCCAAAATCCTTTCTTAGAATCCTCTAGCAGATACCTCCTCTGGCAGATACCTCTTTTTGTATCTGATTTTAGGATCCAAAATTGCTCCTTAGAATCCTCCAGCAGATTCTTCTTTTTGTAACTCCTGTCTCCTCAATGTCTCCTTGACCTGAACCTGTCAACGAACCTATCTGTAAACCTACTGCTTTGGTCAATGAGTGAGGCCACCATGATTGGCTTCCGCAGATTAGAATTTCCCAGAGTCACACAGGACAGGCGGACACCAGAAGGCAATTGGGGCTCTGCCAGCATGGACGAGACACTTGCCTCTGGGTTTGCAAGTAATCAGGTTTGCTACGGATCTCCCCCAAGAGTTATCTCTGAGCCCAAGACTTGGCTAGGGACCATCACCTCCTGTTCTCACAATACCCCCAGGTATGCATCTAATTTCAAACTGCACTGCAATGCTGTCCTTCTCCAATGTCTCTCTCACCTGGGAAGTTCACATCTTACTCCACTTGGTATCCCTAGCATTTGTCCAGAACCTGATGAATCATGAGTGCCCAGGATGTGTTGAGACGGATGGATGGAGATACGGACGCCCTGGAGGAGTCAGATTATGGAGAAGGCTGGGTAGGGAAAAGACTTACTAGGCTGTAAGACAGACAGGGGTTGTGACTTCCTCATCTCCGTATTCCCAGCACCTCGGCTTCAGCTGGAGTTCTGGAAATGTTTCTTGTGTGTGAGTACGTGACCCCATGCTAGAGGCAGCCAGGCTCTCTGGAGTAAGCTCATGCTCCTTCATTCACTTTGAAGGAGTAAGTTCAGCTCCTCTCCATCTTTGAAGGGGTTAAACCCACAGAGGAATTAAGATCTAGGTTCAAATCTCAATGCTCCCACTTTTTTATTGCGTGACCATGGACAAGTCCGTATACCTCTTTGAGCGTCTGTTTGCTCATCTGTAAAACGGGGCTCACGATAGAGCCCATCTCGGTGTTGCGATTTGCATAAAGCATGTTGCATACATAGGGTGTGATGAGCACTGAGGAAATGCTGGAGCATCTATTTAGGAAGCCACATTTTAAAACTGATAGGTAGTATTTGCACATGTTTATGGGGTACATGTATTTTGTTGCATGAATAGGATGTACACTGATCAGGATGGGGTACTTAGGATACCCATCACCTCAAGCATTTATTATTTTGATGTGTTGGAAATCTTTCACATCCTCTCTTTTAGCTATTTTGAGATACACAGTACTTTCTTCTTTTCTCTTTTTTTTTTTTTT
>NW_016107661.1:1252464-1254797 GCF_001604975.1 Cebus imitator
AAAAAGAAAGAAAGAAAGGAGAGAGAGAGAGAGAGAGAGAGAAAGAGAGAGAGAGGAGGGGAGGGGGAGGGAGAAGGGGGGAGGGAGGGGGAGTGGGGGAGGGAGGAAGAAGGAGTGGGGACAGTTGTCGCCATGATGTACTAATTTCCAGCTGGGCTCAGTGGCTCATACCTGTATTCCCAGCACTTTGGGAGGCTGAGGTGGATCATTTACGCCCAGGAGTTTGAGACCAGCATGGGCTTCAAGATGGTGAAACCCTGTCTTTACAAAAAATACAAAATTTAGCCAGGTGTGGTAGCGAGTGCCTGTGTTCGCAGTTACTAGGGAGGCTGAGGCAGGAGAATCACTTGAACCCAGGTCGTTGAGACTTCAGTGAGCCATGATCGTGCCATTGCACTCCAGCCTGGATGACAAAGTGAGACCCTGTCTCAAACCAACCAACCAACCATCCGACCAATCAACCAGCCAACCAACGAATCAACCAACAGAAAAACAAACACCTGATACACCAATTTCCTTTCATTTAGAAAAATACCCAACAGTGGAATTGCTGGATCAAGTGGTAGTTCTGTCTTTAAGTTTTTGAGAAATCTCTATACTCATTTTTGTAACATTTCCTCTTACTGCCTCCAATATGGGGAGAGGATTTGGAAGTAGGGAGAGAACAAGCCACAGAGGTCCCTGGAGGACCAAGTGTCTTGGGGCAGCGTGGAGGGGCTGTGGCATCCATCCTGGTTCTGCTGCACAGAGACAGACCAGAAGGTTAAGAGCCCTGCATGCTCCCCACGCCGTTGCCTCCTCCTGGCCCAGGACAAGACAAATGGTGTTTAAACATGCCACTCATTCAGAGCTAGATGATCCGCCAGCACCTCATAACCTGTGCTGTTTGCAATTTAAAGGGTTTGTGGTTAAGAAAGTGCCAGATTCCTTCCTCCAGCCTCGCAGGATGCAATAAAGACACACTCTGGGAGAATCTATTTAAAGAAAACTAAATGTGAGGTGGCTGGTCTTCTAGCTGAAGTAACGTGAAGCTTTTTGGCTTCCTGAGAATCTGTGCTCTATGTGCAAACCAGAGTAACTCAGGAGAGGATAGATCCATGTCCCTGGTGTGTTACTAGAGGGAAGCCATGCTCTAAAACGTCTCCCTGACCCTAGTAGACTATTATTCTTGTGGGTTAAGCATTGCCCTCCAGAGACTCTTCTATTAAAATTCTTTTGGGAGGGCAAGCCCAGTAAGTCACTTAAAAATATCTGAATTTGTGAGTAATGCTACAGTGAACATATGTGTACATGTGTCTTTATAATAGAATGATTTGTATTCCTTTGGGTTTATACCCAGTAATGGGATTACTGGGTCAAATGGTATTCCTTTTTGGTTTTTTTGAGATGGAGTCTCGCTCTGTTGCTCAGCATGGAGTGCAGTGGTGAAAACTCAGTTCACTGCAACCTCCACCTCCTGGGTTCCAGCGGTTCTCCTGCCTCAGCCTCCCGAGTAGCTGGGATTACAGGTGCGTGCCACCACTATCAGCTAATTTTTGTGTTTTTAGTAGAGGTAGGGTTTTGCCATGTTGGCCAGGCTGGTCTTGAACTCCTGACCTCAAGTGATCCCTCATCTTGGCCTCCCAAAGTGCTAGGATTACAGGTGTGAGCCAGTGCACCCAGCCCCTATTCATCATTCTGATTTCAACGCTTGTGCTACTAATTTAGGGAAGCCTTCTCTGACTTCCCAGCCCCGTGAGTCCCCCACCATACCGTCTCCTCCTACTCCACTGGGTGCATTGCTAACAAGCACCTTATCTACTTTGTCATTTTAAAGTTGTTTGTGTGATTATTTGATTAATGCCTGCCTTCCCCAACAGAACTTAACATTCATTAGGGCAAATAATATCTTCTTCATCAACACTGCTTTTCTGATGTCTTCCCCGGTCCCCTCAATAGATGTGCTAACTGAATAAATGGAAAGAACATTGGGACATTCCGAGGGAAGAGTGGCTTGTCAGGGAGAGCTATCAATGTGGCCGAGGGTCCAGTCTTCATCTTTGCAGGGTCAGGAACTTGGTCTCACTGTCCCTCAGTGGAGAAGACATGCGGAATAATAATCATGCCTGACATTTATTTAGTGCTTCTAAGAGTTGTATAGGAACCGTCCCTCTTGTTTTACAAACAGCTCTGCAGGCTGGGTGGTATTACTACTCTGACTTTACGATGGGGGAAACAGGTGCAGAGAAGATGAGGATAAGTGGTGTATCCAAGGTCACACAGGATGGGTAGAGCTCAGATTCACACTCAGATAGAGATAGGCTGGTTCTAGAGCCAACACTCTTCTTGTTTTT
>NW_016107661.1:1255071-1319623 GCF_001604975.1 Cebus imitator
GAATTCCTGACCTCAGGTGATCTACCTGCCTCAGCCTCCCAAAGTGCTGGGATTACAGGCGTAAGCTACTATGCCCAGCCTACACCCCACACTCTTAACACAGCAATTCTCTCTAACAAAGCTTCCTGTTGCTGCATGCACCAAGTGCCAGCTTTTTAATATTAATTTACAGTAATACACAAAACATCCAAGGCTAGTGCTTCTTTTTAATCAAGCCTCACTATAAGCCAAATTATCATCTGAAGCCACTTAGGAGCATGGCTGCAGGGAGAGGGGAGCCGGTGTCAAGGCTGACACTTATGGATATATGGCTGCGGCAGTCTGGTCTTCGGTCCCAGAGGTGGACAGGCAGTGAATGCGTAGACACTACCAGCCCCTTTGTTTTTATTTCCTCAGCCTCTTTGGCCACTAAGGCTTCTGTCTTGAGAGTGACTTTGCTTGTCTCTTCCCTGGTGTTCATGGGTTGATTTCATAATTTTCCTTGTAGAAGAAAGCTGTAGTTTTCCCATGTTTCCAGGATGTTTCATGCCTTGAAAGCAATCCTAAACAACAGAAACTGTTTCCACTCCCTTTTATTATTTGAAATGGAGTCTCATTCTGTTGCCCGGACCGGTGTACAATGGCACAATCTCAGCTTACTGCAATGTCTGCCTCCCGGGATCAAGTTGATTCTCATGCTTCAGCCTCCTGAGTAGCTAGGATTGCAAGTGTGCACCACCATGCCTGGCTGATTTTTGTATTGTTAGTAGAGACGGGGTTTCTTCATGATGACCAGGGTGGTCTCAAACTCCTGGCCTCAAGAGATTCATCCACCTTGGCCTCCCAAAGTGCTGGGATTATAGGTGTGAGCCACCGAGCCCGGTCTCCACTGCCTTTTATGATGCTCAGGAAGGCTAGGTAATTTTCCCAAGGACACACAGGCAATGAAACAGGCTGGCCTCCCAGCCCAGGTCTGTTACATTGCAGAGTTTAAACACCCAACCCCCTGCTGTGCTCGTCTTCCCCCACCAGCATCAACTTACATTCTGTTAAGTACGTGATCAATTGCCAGCACACACTAGCATTCATAATGTGTTTGTAGGCAGCAGGCATGTTATTGTGCATGGGAGTGTGAGTTTTGAAATAAGACTGCTTGCATGAGAATCCATGCTGATTGATTGTGTGACCTTGGGCACATTTGCTCACCCCTCTAAGCTTCGGTTTCCTCTTCTGCAAAATGGGGTTTATGAGAGCAGTGGTCCTTCCTGGGATTTCTGAGAGGCTTAAAGGGACAAATGAGTGTGAAGCATCCAACACAGTGCTTGGAACAGTGCCATGTGTCAGTGGGGGCTCTTTCAATAATTGTGACAGAAAGCCAGTTCTCACCAGTCTTTGGAAAGGATTAGGTGGCAATGTATTGGAAAGGCTGGTGGAAAACGAAGGCTTGAGGCTTGGCTAGAGTGAGTGCTTCTTTCCACTTCTCCTTGATTTCTGCTGTACTGGCCTGATTATGAGGGCCCACAGTGGGCCCTGGTCATTGCAGATCCATGTGATCACGTCCAGTTTACCAACAGCTTTCACACAAGCACCAGGGTGAGGCTCATGACTTCTGATTAGCATAATTCAGACCGTGTGCCCGTTTCTGAACCACTGGCTGCCATGGCCCAGACAATGAGCTACTTTGTTTGGGTGTGGGTCACGTGACTCCATCTCCTGGCTTCAAGGGGAGACAGCTGCATTAGAACCATCGTGTCCCAAAAAAGGAGGGAGAATGATCCCCAAATCAGAGTGCATATGTGCTGGGGTGAGGACCTGAGAAATGTCCACTTATTCTTATTTTTGTCATATCATCATTATTATTAATTCTGTTGTCATTATTATTGCCATCTTTGTTATCAGTTTCCTGTGATGATCTGGGTTAAGTTAAATAGGTGTATGAGTGCGGGAAAGCCAGGCTTACAGTTCAGCACTGCCTTTTCCTTTTCTTTGATCCAAAACTGGATGCCAACCCTTCTGTTCACAATCTATTGGCCAGAACTCAGTCACGTGACACTTACCTGCAAGGAACACTGGGAAATGGAGTCCCTAGTGTCCTCCCCCATAGAGCATCCTCCATGCTGTTTCTCTTCTGTTGGCTTAATGCAGGTAATGATGGCAGTCTTAGAAGCCACATGTTGAGGATGGCATTGGAAAAATGGAAACAAGGTGAAAAGAGCTCCTCTGTGATCTAGAACAGCTGTTATTTGAGTAAGAAGTAATTTTTTTTTATATGTTTGAGCCACTAAATATGTAGGGGCTTGTTTGTTACAGCAGCTGGTAATGCCTCTAATTATTGTTTTCTAAGTGCATTATTACCCTTCCTCCTCCCTGTCTTCCCAGTGGAGGGAAAGGGTTAGGATAGTTATCTGGGGCTTGTGCCTGAGCCACAGACTTAGGAAAGGGCTGCAGGAGATTTGAATCCTCCATGTAGCTCCAGACCTCTTCTGAAATCCTACTACCTTGCATCTAAGGGACGACCTCTGAAAGGCCTCCTAAATGACAACCCATCATTGTAGACCTTTGGGTTTTGTCTTGGATACCCTAGGTGACAAAGTGGGCTGCTGTAAGAAAATATTAGATGTCAGTTTAATTGTAAAACATGGAGTCTCCCTGAAGAGCAGTCAGAGTGACTTCTACCGTTATGAGAAATTTTATTAGTGTGAATTGCCTCTCAGGATGTTTAAACCACCCCTCAGAGCACGTAATAGCACCCTCCTAGTCACTATACATCACTAATGGGTGCTGAGTATCCAAACACCTATTTACTGCCTGGATTTAGTCATCCTGGAGGATCTATTTCTGATTAAATAATGCATGATTTCAGGGTGTCTGACTACTGCCTATATGCCTAGGGCTGTACTTCTGGGTCCTAAGGTTCCCCAACTTGAGACATTCCCATGAGCTTCCTTGACAACATCTACAGAGGCGTTCCTCTTTGCCAGATGCTGAAGCTATGATGCCTATCAGTTTTCCATGGGGAAGTGAAGGACCTGCAGATTTCTGGCCCCCACCCTAGAGAATCTCACTGAGTAGATCTGGGTGTTGAACACGTATTATTAAAGGCACACCATTCACCTTGGGACTATGTATTGCACATTTACATTGCATTAGCCTCTGTGCTTGGTACCAAGGCTACATCTGAACATAGAGCGCACCACCTTGTTGCCTATGTGGCTCTTACTGTCTAAAGGGGACAATGGCTTTATAGGTAAAAGCAATGTGTGGTCCTGCATATCCCTCCCACAGCCTGCCCTCCCTCCCTCCCTCCTTCCCTCTCTCCCTCCCTCCCTTTCCCTCCCTCCCTCCCTCCCTCCCTCCCTCCCTTCTTTCCTTCCTTCCTTCTTTCCTTCCTTCCTTCCTTGGTTCCTTCCTCTTTCTTCCTTTATTCCTTTCTCTCTCTCTTTCTTTCTTTTTCTTTGTTTATCTTTCTCTCTCTCTGTCTCTCCCCACCTTCTCTGTTCCTCTCCTCTCCTCTCTCTCCTTTTCGATTTTCTTTTCTTTCTCCTTTTTGGCTTTTTCTTGCCCGATTCCCAATTCTCTAATTTGTCTTGTCTTGTCTTGTCTTTTTTATGTGAGATGGCGTCTCACTCTGTTGCCAAGGCTGGAGTGCAGTGGTGCGACCTCAGCTCACTGCAACCTCCACCTCCTGCGTTCAAGTGATTCTCCTGCCTCAGCCTTTCAAGTAGCTGGGATTATAGGCATCCGCCACCCAGCTAATTTTTGTATTTTTAGAAGAGATAAGGTTTCACCATGTTGGCCAAGCTGGTCTTGAACTCTGACCTCAAGTGATCCACCTGCCCCAGCCTTCCAAAGTGCTGGGATTACAGGCGTGAACCTCCATGCCGGGCCACCAGTTCTCCAATTTTCTGTTACTCCCAAACCCGATTCTCATCTAGTTGCATGCAGCATCGTGACCACTGGCTCTCTCGTTTCTTGGACCTCTTGCTTGTGCCAAGACCCACTTTTGCTCTCATCAGCACCGGTAGGATCTTCCTCATTAGCACTGGTCACATCAGTAGAGGACTCAGGCTGTGCAACTGTGTGCAAAGTACTTAACCTTTCTGGGTCTTAACTTGCCCCGTCTGTAAAATGGGAATGATCATTATTTACCTGCCTGAGGGTGTGTGACTTTGTTATGGGTTGAATTTTGTCCCCTCCCAAATTCATATGTTTAAGTCTTAAAACACCAGCTATCTTAGACTGTGAGAAAATTGGACTGTGCAGGTATAATTAGTCAAGATGATGTCATACTGGAGGAGGTGGACCCCAATCCAATATGGCCAGTGTCTTTGCTTTTTAAAATTTGAGACAGAGCCTCCCTCTGTTGCCCAGGCTGGAGTGCAGTGGCACCATCTCAGCTCACTGTATCTTCTGCCTCCCAGGTTCAAATTATTCTCCTGTCTCAGCCTCCCGAGTAGCTGGGACTACAGGTGTGCACCACCATGCTCAGCTAATTTTTGTATTTTTAGTAGAGACGGGGTTTCACCATGTTGGCCAGGATGGTCTCGAACTCCTGACCTCAAGTGATCCACCCACCTCGGCTTCCCAAAATGCTGGAATTACAGGCGTGAGCCACTGTGCCTGGTTTCAGTGTCCTTTTAAAGGGGACATTTAGACAGCGGGAGAAAACAGTAGTGAAGGCTGGAGCTACATTGCCACAACTCAAGGATCACCAGGAAACCATAGAACCCGGCGCAAGAGGTACACAGCAGGTTCTTCCACATAGCCCTGAGAAGGAACCAACCATGCGGACACCTTCATTTCAGACTTCTAACATCCAGAGCTGTAAGACAATAAAACACTCTTGTTTATGCCACCCAGGCTACGGCATGTTGCTCTGGTGGCCCTAGGGGTCTACTGTACCCTTTAAGCCTCAGACCTTTGACTCTTGAGCACAGTTGAAAGAACCCTATTCCCAGCAGTCCAAGGTACAGCAAGAGGATCTCCTGATGTGATGATGGTGAAGACAGTTGTGACACCACTATGTACCATTTCTTAACTGCTTCAGTTGTGCCTGGCTCTTATCGACCCTGTGGGGTAAGCCTCTAGAACCCCATTTTAAGGATATGGAATCTGGGTTCAGAGATGTGAAGTGTCTTGTCCAGGACCAAGCAGCTGTTAGGTAGGGGAGTCAGGGTGGGAACCCAGACCACTTCACAACAGGGCATGCATTTCACCTCCACCCTATAA
Source organism: Cebus imitator (assembly GCF_001604975.1). NCBI lineage: Eukaryota > Metazoa > Chordata > Mammalia > Primates > Cebidae > Cebus > Cebus imitator. The sequence continues at coordinate 1,260,280 of NW_016107661.1, forward strand.
AGTCTTGAAGCTAAGCTGCAAACTCTGGTGTTCAGTAGGTATTACTCTCCTTGGTAGGATTTCTTAATGTCCACATTATGGACGTTTCGGCTAGAAAATTCTATATTGTTGGGGGGATGTTCTGTGCATTGTAGAATGTTTAGCAGCAACCTTGGCCTCTACCCATGAGAGACCAATAGCAACCACCTCTTCCCAACCCATTCCCAGTTGAGACAACTAAAAACGTCTGTAAACGTTGCAAAACATCCCTTGAGGGGCAAAACTATCCCCAGTTGAGGACCACTGCTCTAGGGAAATCCCTTTTAACGTCACAGACTAGGCTGGTTGTGGTGGCTCATGTCTGTAATTCCAGCACTTTGGGAGGCTGAGACGGGAGAATCACTTGAGGTCAGGAGTTCGAGACCAGCCTGGCCAACATGGTGAAACCCCATCTCTACTAAAAATAGAAAAATTAGCTGGGCGTGGTGGTGGGAGCCTGTAATTCCAGCTACTCTGTAAGCTGAGGCAGGAGAATTGCTTGAACCCAGGAGGCGGAGATTACAGTAAGCCAAGATTTGCACCATTGCACTCCAGTCTGCGCGACAAGAGTGAAACTCCGTCTCAAAAAAAAAAATAATAATAATGAATAAAATCACAGTCCAGGTGGTCTGGAAAGGTGGGAAGGGTACTTTAGGACGTGCTCAGAGGAGGACTTGTGCTCAGAGGAGGACTTGAGCTCGGGGTATGCTCAGGGGAGCTGTTCATCGGGCCACCACAGGATTTCTGGGGCAGGCTGTGGCTCCAGCAAAGGGAGAGAGGTGGGAAAGAGCATATATTTTGCAGGAGACAGGGACACTTCACATTGTTAAATCCTAGGAAATCGAGGTTGGGGTTCCACGGCCAATTTTGATTACCATTTGTTCATGTTGTCATCGATCTTTAAAGTGTGGATGTGGAAAATTGAGGACCCACAAAGTCTCAGAAATGGGGGTGATAGAACTAGCTTCTTTCTTTAAGTTCATTCTTTGTGAAATACCTTTTGGCATGGGGCAATGATGAGGGGCTTTGTTGAAAAAATGTGTTTGAGCCTTTGCCCTGCTATATCCTAACTGGGGGGCCTTGGGAATTTGTCTTAACATCTGTGAGTCTCGGTTTCCTCATCTGTATAGTAGGATACCCCGTGCCTTAAGGGGTTGCCACGAGGATTAAATGAACAAGGTATTTAAGGTGCTCAAAGCAGTGCCTGGCACATAGTAAGAGCCCATTAAGTATTTAGTTTCTGTAAAGTTGCATTTCCAGAAGGTAGATAGGTCATAGGGAAATGACACATCAAGAAGTTCTTTTTTTTGAGATTTCTCTTTTTGGAGTCTTGCTTTGTCACCCAGGCTGGAGTGCAGTGGCGCTACCTTGGCTCACTGCAACCCCTGCCTCCTCGGTTCAAACGTCTCCTGTCTCAGCCTCCCAAGTAGCTAGGACTAGTGGCACCCTCTACCACATCTGGCTAATTTTTGTACTGTAGTAGAGATGGAGTTTCACCATGTTGGCCAGGCTGGTCTTGAACTCCTGACCTCAAGCGACCATCTGCCTTGGCCTTCCAAAGTGCTGGGATTACAGGTGTGAGCCACCGTGCCCAGCCATCATGTTCTTCTTGAGCAGGGTTTCCCAACCTCAGCACTATTGACGCGGCAGCCGGCGTGGTATGGAAAATTCTTTGTCATCATTGGGACAGTCTTGTACCGTGTATGATGCTGAGCAATACCCAGGGCCTCTATCTGTTATCTTCCAGTAGCACCTCTTCCTCTAATTGTGAGAAGCAGACTTTACCAGACATTTCTGGGGAGCAAAATCACCCTCACTTTAGAACCGCTATTCTAGATAATAAGCTCCTTTGGGCTTTTTGGCTCCATGTGTAGAATATGGCATCAGTACCGTGTGCAGTTTCTTGAAGATGCAGAATCTCAGGCCCTGACCCAGACTCACTGATCAGAACTTGCATTTCACAAGACCCCCGGGTGAGTCGGATGTGAATTAAGTGGGCAGGGCTTTAGAGAATGCACAGTGTCAAACTGTTTAGGTTAGTCTCTTAAATCTGTAAGGCACAGCACAGAGCCGCACTGGGTTATTAGTTGAATGAGTGAATAAATGAATTGTGCCAAAGATAGAAGTTCTTTGCTTCAGATTCTCGCAGTCACCCATATTTTTCACTGCTATGCTCTGAGCTTCCTGGCTCATACCCAGGCCTGAGATCAGTGCTTTATCAAAAGTGACTTCACCCAAGAATCTTCCTTCATCTAGGGCCTCCTGGATTGGGGTGGCGGGTTGTGGGGCCAGCAGGAATAGCTGTGGGCAGAGTTGTGAAGTCTGTGCAATGTACAGACCTCATCTGTACATTGTCTCAACGGGCTCTTCTCCTCCCCTTTCTGCCTAGAGACGCTGATAGAGATCATCTAGGGTGGAAATCTCACCATAGTGATTTTAAAATGCTTTCTATGTCTTTACAGTAATGCCGAGGGGCTAAAGCATATAAAATAAATTATACCCTCCTAAATTTTGAAAGCGTTGTAATGAATTATATGAGAATGCGTTGGAGGAAGCTTCAGATGTATTAGCTTCAGAATTTTTCTGGTTTTGCCTCTAAAACTACAGCAGAGGAAAGCTGGGAAAGAGAAGGAATTATCCTTCATAACGGGTGGGAGGAGGAATCAAAGAAGAGGACAAGAATGTATTTAGGTTAGTAAATATTCTTTATGAAGGCTAGGGGCTGAGGACTCTTTGGATTTGTGCACAAAGGCTATTCACACGAGTGAAATTGCAGAAATTGAACTCTAATGGTTTGAGTCACAAGCATCATGTTTTAATAGGCCTTATGATATATACTGGACTAATTTCAAAAGGAAATATGCTCCCAATAAATACTCTTGATGCAAAGATAAGAGTTATCCTTCAGTGTGGATAGTTTCATTGCTGGGGAAGGGGTGAGGAGCTGTAGGAAGACTGAGGGGTTCCTTGCTTGAGCACACATTTTTTTCCGATGGTGGCATGAGTGCTTGTGTATGTTACAGAGATGCAAGGAACATTTAAAGTCTGAGCAGACTCCATGACAACTTCAAATAGAGGCCTGGCTGAAAACCCTCCTGGGCCCCAGCAGGCATCTCAGCATGGATGAGATTATCAACTCCTGATGAAGATTGATTTTAAAATAACTGGGTTCTCAAAGATCCTAATTCTGGGAATCAGTTGATTAATCAGCCTTGTAAAACCACTTTGTGGAGTGTGTCTCAAGGTTACTGGGGAAATTCCGAAGCGATCAGAGTGACTGGCACCCTAAGTGTGATGTGGCCTGTTCTGTTGGTAGGTTTGATTTGGTTTACAGTGTGGCTTTCATAGGGGCTGGGTCACCTTCTCCCAAAGAGAGGTGGGCAGGAGTGTTGGTCAGAATCCTAAGATGCAAGCGACAGAAAGTGACTGGGGGTGATTTAAGGAGAGCAGGAATTGCTGAGATGGTGATGTGAAACCCACACAATCGGAGGCTGTGCTGCCAGGGTTGGTGTCCCCAAATCACACCACTGAGCCAATCCTGGGAGGATGTGGTTGCCATGGCCACTGGACACGCCTGCTGCTTCCACCTGCCGGGTCCCTGCCACGTTGTGCACCAGCTCTCAATTCACAATCTGGAGTAGGTGTGTCTGATTGAGCCTAGTAAGGTGCCTGTGTCATAGCTGCAAGGGCTGCTGGGAAATGGGAATCAGGCATTTTCAGCTTTGGTGATGTGTGTTGGACTTGGTCATCTACCAAGTCACATACTGTAATAAAGTTCTCCAGAGGGACAGAACTCACAGGATCTATGTATACACAAAAGGGATTTTATTAAGGAGAATTGACTCATACAGTCTGAAGGTGAAGTCCCCCAGTAGTCTGTCTGCAGGCTACAGAAGAATAAGGTCAGGAGTGGCTCATTCTGCATTCCAAAGCCTCAAAAGTAGGGAAGCCAACATTGCAGCCTTCAGTCTGTGGCAGAAGGCTTGAGAGACCCCAGCAAACCACTGGTGTGAGGCTAAGAGCCCAAAGGTCACGGAAGGCTTGAGAGACCCCAGCAAAACTCTGGTGTAAGACCAAGAGTCCAAAGGTTGAAGAACCGGAGTATCTGATGTGCTAGAGTTGGAAGCATCCAGCACAGGAGAAAGATGGAAGCCAGAAAACTTAGGAAGCCAGTTAACCCACCTTCTTCCACCTGCTTTGTTCTAGTGCACTCACATGGATTAGAAGGTGCCCACTCACATTGCGGGCGGGTCTTCCTCTCCCAGTCCACTCACTGAAATATGAACCTTCCCTGTTGGCACCCTCATAGACACACCCAGAAACAATGCTTCACCAGCTATGTAGGAATCCTTACGTCTAAGAATCCTAAGTTATCTTAGGCAATCCAATCAAGTTGACACCTAACATTAACCATTGCACATCCAGTAGGGAATTTATTAAACCCAAGAAAGATGCTACAGATATGAGTGGCCATATAAAATGACCAGTTTTCAGAATAGGGGAATAGACATTCATCCATTCGTTTGGAAAATATTTACCAGGGGCTTACTTTGAGCCAGTTCTGCATGCCTGGGAGATTGCAATGAATAAAACAGACAAAAATAACTGTCCCCATGGGGCTTACATCCTACTGGGGAGAGACAAAAAATCTTACAGAGGTGCATTGATCAATACAGAAGCTGATAGAAACCTGCAGTTACTTACATTTGAAAAAATTAACTGAAATAAATTAATTTTAGTCACAGCTGTTTAGTCAAAGTTCTTCAGTCACAGTAGCCACATTTCAGGTGCTCAGTAGCCACATATGCTACTGGTGTCTACTGTAGTGAACAGCTCATCAACTTGAAATCCAAAATCTCACCTGAATATCATCAGCTAATCTACAGTATCCAAATTTGGTATGGAAGAGGGTGTGAGGGTGGTCCATCCTGGGGCACAATTCCTTTCCAATTGTAAGGCTGTGAAACTCAAGACACATGTTATCAGGTTCTACAGTGTAAAGGTGGGTTAGGCACAGGATAAAAGTGATAGGCGTTCTGATTCCAAACAGAGGAATATGCAAAGTGAAAAGCAGTCACCAGTCCCAAGAGATTTACAAATCCAACTGGGAAAGTTCCCTACTGTTTCCAGCCCTAGGAATAATCTTCTGTTTTGCATCTCTAACTTCTGGGCTCAGAGCTCTGCCCTCTGGGTCATGCTTCCTTTTTTAATGAAAGTTAGCATGTATTTTGCAACTGATTCATTTCAGTCTGTTTCTTGATTGCAGAATTTGGGAAAACCAACAGCCTTCTTTCAATTTGTATTTTCTCTTTCCCTCTTGGGCTAGGTGACATTGTTTCTGCTGGTATAACTTCCTCAAGAACTTTGTGCTTCTCTCATGTATGTCACCAGGGTTTACCATATTTGACAAAAGACTTGTTCACAGACATTTCTGAGATGATATCTAATTTGGGCTACTGCTTAGATGGCTGAAGAGGGGCCTGCTCTAAGAGGCACACCCTTCAGTTCTTCAAAGACTCTTTGTGTTGACTGGGTACTCTGAAGTTTTGGTCTTTCCGAGGCATTAGTAAAAGATTGTAAAGCCATACACTGAAATCTTTCTCTAACCCCCTTTCCTGACAGGGAATCTCTTAGTTTTAGCATTTTTTACCTGCTGGGCAGGCTGGGAAGTTCCCAAATCATTAAGCCCTGGTTTTTTTTTTTTTCTTTCCTCTCTCATTTTTTGTTGAACAGTTCTTCCTTCAACTTATTTCTTTCTTCTCAGATTTTTCTGTAGGTATCCTGAAAACACAAGGCTGCACCTTTAGCACTTTGCTTGGAAGTCTCCTGTCTAGGTCTTTTTCTTTTTCTTTTTTGAGATGGGGTCTTGGTCTATCGCCCAGGCTGGAGTGAAGTGGTATGATCTTGGCTCATTGCAACCTTCGCCTCCTGGGTTCAAGCGATTCTACTGCCTCAGCCTCCTGAGTAGCTGGGATTACAGGTGTCCACCACCACACCTTGCTAATTTTTGCATTTTCAGTAGAGATGGGGTTTCACCATATTGGCCAGGCTGGTCTTGAACTCCTGACCTCAGGTGATCTGTCCGCCTTGGCCTCCCTTGGCTGGGATTACAGGCATGAGCCAGTGGTTCTGGCCCTGTATAGGTCTTATTGTACACCCCACAGAAAGCCAATCCCTGAAATAACAAGTCTTTCCAGTGATGAAGGGTTTGTTACAGGTGATGTCAGCTGGATAGATGGGAGACAAACCTCAAATTTGCCCCCCAACTCCCACTAACGTTAGGAGTTTATGTAGCAGAGAAGGGAAATGTAGCAAGGAAGAGGAGTTGGTCAAGAGGGAGCAGGTAGTTGAATGAGGGGTGTAACATGTCATTGTAACATGTGTGGGAAGACATGATTAGGGAGGGGTAAGGAAGGGGGAGTTGGTCAACAGACAGCAGGTGCAGCTGTACCCGTCTGTACAAATGTAGGTTTCTCAAGCCTCAGTTCTCTGGGCATCTGGCTTGCTGGCAAATTGGCATGGTTTAAATTGCTTACATGGTTTTCTTCTACATAACTGCAGAACACCCTCTGCTAAGCTTTCTGTCACTGCATAATGAGGATCATCTTCTCCCCAGTTTTAAGTAGCAGGTTTCCCACTTTCTTATGAGCACTCACTGGAAGCATCCTTAATGTCCATCTTTCTCATGCTTCCACCAGCAGTCTGTTCATGTTGATTTAGGTGTTCCCCAAGGCAGTTTGGGCTTTTCTGTAATCTTTCTCACTGCCTTCTGAGTCCTCACGGGCAGCATCTTTAATGTTCACATATATATTAACAGTCTGTTCAAGGCAATCTAGGTTTCTTCTGTCATGCTTTTGAAAATTCTTTTAGTTTCTATCCATTGCCCAATTCCAAAGCCAATTCCACATTTTTAGATATTTGTTAGAGCAGCACATTACTTCTAGGAACCAAAACATGTATTAGTTTTCTATTGTTGCTCTGTCAAACTACCACAGATGTAATGACTTACACCAACAAAATTTTACTATTTTATAGTTACCTAGGCCCGACATCTGGCATGTGCCTTACTGGGATGACATCAAGGTGTTGGCAGAATTTCCTCACTGGAGGCTGGAGGGGGGAGTCTGTTTCCTTGCTCATATGTGGTGGTGGCAGAAATCACTTCCTTGTGGTTGTAGGACTGGGGTACCTGTTTTCTTGCCGGGTATAAACCGAAGGTTGTTCTCAGCCTGCAGAAGCCATTATAGTCCTTGGCTTGTAACCACCTGCCTCCATCTTCAAAGCCAGTGATGGCTGGTTGAATCCTTCTCGTGTTTCATTTCTTTGACTTTTCGCAGACCCAGTTGGGAAAGATACTCTCTGCTTTTAAGAACTTATGCAATTAGGTTGAGCTCACTTGGATAATCCAAGATAATCTCCTTCTCTCCAGCTCTATGTCTTTAATCTGCAAAGTCCATTTTGCCACCTAAGGTAACGTAGTCACAGATTCTGGAGATTAAGCTGTGGGTGTGTTTTAGGAGGCCATTATTGTGCCTCCCACAAGGGTTACACAGCTTTCCTACACTCACTAGGAGCTGTGGCTCCAGATAATAAGGGCAGGATAAGAGCCACAGAGATACCATGAATGTGTCTAGGTCTTTGGTGACACACAAGCCTGGAACCCCAGAGCAGTCATATCCTGACCCCACAGGCACAAAGCTGTGGTTGACTCAAGCAGGGACATTGGTGGAGACATCAGTAACCAGAAGGTCTGAGCTCTAGGAGGAGGGTGTGGAGACACAGAGCAAAGAAGCCAAGAGCCTGAAGTTGTCTGATCGGTGTAGATTGAAACGCCACCCCTCCAACTTGACATTGACAAAGTTAATAAGCTCCTTTGAGCCTTGGTTTTATTGGCTTTAAAATGGAGGTCATGAGAATAGCATCCACGAAAATAACCAGAGAGAGGCTTCCTAAAAGAAAATATTTATTTGGGAATATGGGCTTGCAGTGGGACTATAATAAACTGCAATTCAGGAAGGTAAAAGAAGACTAAGGCTTTTAAAGGAAAAATAAGGAGGATGACGTAATTGTTTTGAGATAATGATCCCTGTAGCCAGTAAACAAGGGTAACACCAGCCTGAGGTTGGACGGGCAGTTACTAGGCAGTTGTCCTCACAGAAGTGTTTGCTGGTGTGAGGTTGCAGTGGCATTTGTGCGGCGTTGTGCTTTTTGCAGGGTCTTCTGTGATCGTTTTTGTTATTGGGTATTTATACATCACAACCCTCTCTTCCTGGCCTTCCCCAGCTTTGTTTCTTAGCTTATTTTTATTTTTTAACACAAGCGGCTCCATTTTGATTCTGACACCTTGCACAATTCCTACATCCAGGGTCACTGCTGGGAGAGGGTTCAGCAGAAAATCATGCGAAACCCGTAGCGGCACGGCTCCCACACGCAGACGGCTTTAGGAGGGGCCTTGAAAAACAGGTTGGGAGATGTGTGTCGATTTCTGAACCTCTTCTGAGGACAGGCAAGACCTGTCTTTCGGACTCTGTTGTGCCTTCCTGAGGGCGTGTGGTCCTCAGACATCTGAGCTTCCAGGCGCTTGGTTCAGGGTAAGTGCAGGAAGTGCTGGGAGACTCTGGGTCCTGGGCAGGTCCCGGGGAGCCACAAAGGGCATGGAAGCCTGGGGCTTCACGGGAATGCAGGGGAATCACCCTGCGTCCCTACTTGTTTGTTTTTAAACCTTCTTCCAAGGGAGTGATGGGGCCAGGTACGATGGCTCATGGCTGTCATCCCAGCACTTTGGGAGGCTGAGGTGGGCAGATCACCTGAGGTCAGGAGTTCACAACCAGCCTGGCCAACATGACGAAACCCCATCTCTACAAAAACTACAAAATTAGCCGGGTGGTGGCACATGCTTGTAATCCCAGCTACTCGGAAGGCTGAGGCAGGAAAATCACTTAAACCCGGAAGGTGAGGCTTGTATTGAGCCAAGATCTCAAGCCTGGCAACAGAGCAAGACTGTCTCAAACAACAAAACAAAGCAAAACAAAACAAAACAAAAAATACAAGGGCGTGATGGCAACAGTTAATTTGTAAATGTGAGAGATGGTGAGATTTTTTTTTTTTTCCATTTTTCCTCTCCCTCCCCTACACCATTATGTTCTCACATCAGGCAATACAAAAGAAACTAAAATGAAACCTTGAATTCTGCCTATATATATATATATATATATATATACTTTTTTTTAAGGATTATTATCTTGGAAAGTTGGTTAAATTGGAAGACTGACATGGAATCTTTAAAATGACTTTATTTTGGTCACAAGAGAAGTAGGAATTTAACATTTAAGAGGTAAACAAGTATTTTATGCATGTTTCAAGGAGGGTTTTGGCTTTGACAGGGTAAAATTATTTTTGATTGGAAAAAGTACGTTTTAGCATTTAAGGAAGATTTTTATATTCCTTTTTCTTCTGTTCTGATTTCTGCCAATCTTCTCAGATGGAAGGCAGTTCTTTTTCTAAAGGTAAGAGACAGTTAAGAATGAAGATATGAAATAGTGAGAGGGCTGAACAGAAAAACAAAGGAAGCTGAAGACTTTTGTAAAATCAAAAGGATCTAGGGTCTTAGACACCATTTGGCACTGCTGAAATACCAGTTTGTTTATACCTTCGAACATAGAGTTCTCCAAATTATGAGATGTAGCCTGTGGGCTGTTAATAGCTACACTTTAAAGAAGGAAGCTGGGATTACAAGCGTGTACCACCATGCCTCAATGATTTTGTATTTTTAGTAGAGGTGGGGTTTCACATGTTGGCCAGGCTGGTGTTGAACTCTTGACCTCAGGTGATCCACCCACCTCAGCCTCCCAATGTGCTGAGATTACAGGCATGAGCCATTGTACCTGGCCCCATTACTGCCTTGGAACAAAGTTTAAAAACAAACGATTAGGGACACAGGATGATTACCCTGTATTCCGGTGAAAACACTGGCATAAAGAGATTTATGTGTGTTATGAAATAGCAGGAGAAGGATAAAGCAGCTAATATTTCACCAGAATTTTTCATTTGTTGGCTGGTTTGATGTGTGACACACCGATTAAGTCTTAGTGTTCCCAAACTAAGTTTGAGGAATATTACACATTTTTCTATGGTAAAATTTAGTTGAATTTGAAAGAAGTGGTTTAGTATATAACCTGGGGAAATCCACAGTAATGGAGCTTGAGTGGTATTTCTTAAACTGTGGCTTGTGAACTGGCTGTGTCAGAATCACCTGAAAGGTTTGTTAAAAATCCAACTTTCTGATCTTAGATTTATTGTATAAAAATCTCTGGCACTGACATCATGGACTCTGACTTGTTAAAAATACCCTAAATGTTTCCTGCTAAAAGTAAGGTCTGTGGACTAGCAGCGTCAGACTCACCTGGAGGTTTCTGGAGTGCACAGTCCCAGCCCCATCCCAATTGCACTGAATCTAAATCTGAATCTGCAATTTGTTGAATTTGATTTTACATTTTTAGACAGAGTCTTGCTCTGTTGCCCAGGCTGGAGTCCAGGGATGCGATCTCGGCTCACTGCAACCTCCATCTCCCAGGTTCAAGTGATTCTCCCTCCTCAGCCTCCTGAGTAGCTGGGACCACAGGCACGTGCCACCACACCTGGCTAATTTTTGTATTTCTAATAGACCAGGGTTTCACCGTGTTGGCCATGCCCATCTCAAACTCCTGGCCTCAAGTGATCCACCCATCTGGGACTGCCAAAATGCTGGAATTACAGGTGTGAGCCACCGTGCCAGGCCTGAATCTGCATTTTTAAGAAAAGCTCTAGGTGATTGATGTGTATGTTTAAGATAAGAAGCACTGGAGTAGAGAATAAAGCGTCTAATTTTACTATATATCTTGCTGTCGTGCTTTGTATTGTGAACACCGAAAATCTGAGAGAGGTCTTAGTTAATTTAGGAAGTTTATTTTTTCAAGGTTGAGGACACGCACCCATGACACAGCTTCAGGAGGTCCTCATGACATGTGCCCAAGGTAGTTGGGGCACAGCTTGGTTTTACATATTTATTTTAGGGAGATATGAGACATCAATTAATATAGTTAAGATGTACATTTCCATCTGGAAAGGCAGGAGAACTCAAGCAGGGAGGGGCTTCCAGGCCACAGGTAGGTGAGAGACAAGGGGTTGCATTCCTTTGAGTTTCTGATTAGCCTTTCCAAAGAAAGCATTCAGATTTGCATTTATCTCAGTGAGCAGAGGGGATGACTTTGAATAGAATGGGGGGCAGGTTTGCCCTACAAAGTTCCCAGTTGGGCTTTTCCCTTTAGCTTAATGATGTGGGGGCCCTAAGATTTATTTTCCTTTCATGGGATCTTTATATCTTGCTCTAATTATTTATTTCATTTTTAAAACTATTTAAACAAGGAGGAGTATTTTAGTTAAAACAAAATCGTAATTGAAAGGATAGGCTTAGTAATTCTTCTCTTAGTTGACTATTCCATGGAAAGCATTGCTGTTCAGATCAGGGGCCTGTTTAATTTTTTAAGACTGTATTTCATTCTGTTTCGGGCAACAGGTGGTTGTTGCAGAAATAATTTCTTTAGGGGTGATTTCTAAGATTTTGGTGCACCCGTCACTAGGGGCCTATTTAAAGGAACTGCTGTTCAGTTGCGATCAAAATATATACTTTCTTTAAACTGGACAAAGAACACATCCTCTTGAGGGTTGATCTTATTCTGGATTTATGGATGTGATGGTAGCTGTCAGGTCCAGAGCATGGGATGTCTGTCAAGAGTAACTGACTCTATATTGGTGAATTCTACCTCCCCTTCTATGCCAACCCATGAATTGCTTATAGTCATTTCCATTTAATAACACAGATATTGATTTTTTATTTTATTTTTTTTAAGGAGATGGAGTCTCACTGTGTTGCCCAGGCTGGAGTGCAGTGGCATTATTTTGGCTCACCGCAACCTCCACCTCCTGGGTTCAAGCAATTCTTCTGTCTCAGCCTCCTGTGTAGCTGGGATTACAGGCATGCACCACCATGCCTGGGTAATATTTTTTTTTTCTTGTATTTTTAGTAAAGACAAGGTTTCACCATATTGGCCAGACTGGTCTTGAACTCCTGACCTTGTGACTGCTCACCTTGGCCTCCCAAAGTGCTAGAATTATGGACACAGCCACAGATACTGATTTTTCTGAATACAATTACCTTGCATCTCAATGTAGTAATACAATGAAAGGGTGGATTTTAAATAAATAAAAGGACCATGCAAAACTTCCACTGTTATTTAGAAATGCATTGATTTTTAGCAAGGAGAATGAAAACTGTCAGTTTGAAACACTAATTTCATGAGTTTTCAAGTAAAAAGGCCAAAATTATGCTTTATTTCTTTGTAGGTTCTATGATTTGATACTAGACCATCCATATTCATCAATAAGGCAGGGTCCCATAAGGTTCAGTGTCCACTCAATGACCCATTCCAGAGAACAAAATTCAGCAGTTAGAAATTATTTTAAGAGCCAGTCATAAATATTAGAAGGAACGGTAGTACCTAGTGCTCAGTCATGGCTGAGAATAGTGCCAACTTCCACCAGCCAGAGTAGAAAACCTCATGGTTTATAAGACGTTTGGTACAGCACTCAGAAGGTTCTTGCCTCAGGAATGGGAAATAATTAATCATAGATTACACATGACTGTCATCCCAGCTAAGAAAGCTTAAAAGCAAGACTTAAAGGGATCAAACTGTTTCCAAGTAACTTAACTGTATCCCAGAACAAAGTTCAAGGGTATTTATTAGAATGCCTTAATATCAAGCCCAAACAGGTTGCAAAGAAGCATGAAAATACAACCTAAAATGAGGAGAAACATCAATCAGTTGTAATTAATATAGAACTATCAAAAATGTTAGAATTAGCAGAGAAGGACGTGTTTAAAAAATTAAATTGAAAAGGCTAAAAAAGATCCAAATCAAAACTCTAGAGATAGAACTCTGTGATATTTGAGATGTAAATACACAGGATGAGATCAACAGCAGGTTAGACACTGCATATGGCCGGGCACGATGGCTCTTGCCTGTAATCCCAGCACTTTGGGAGGCCAAGTGGGTGAATCACCTCAGGTTGGGAGTTTGAGACCAGTGTGACCAACATAGAGAAACCCTGTCTTTACTAAAAATACAGAAAAATTAGCTGGGCCTGGTGGCGTATACCTGCAATCCAGCTCTCAGGAGGCTGAGGCAGGAGAATCACTCAAACCTGGGAGGTGGAGGTTGCGGTGAGCCGAGATTGCTCGGTCACACTCCAGCCTGAGCAACAAGAGCAAAACTTCGTCTCAAACAAAAAGACATTGCATATACGCAAAAAAGATCAGTGAACATGGCGACATAGTAACAGAAACTGTCCAAAACTAAACACATGGAGAAGAAAATAGTAATGCAAAGAAATACGAATAGCATTAGTAATCTCTGAAACAACTTCAAGGAATTAAATGTATGTGTAAATAAAATCCCTAAAGGAATAACAGAAATGGAGAGACAGATAAATAAAATATTTGCAGAGCGTGGCTAGAAATTTTCCACATTTCATGAATATCACAAAGCCAGAGACCTAAGAAAGTCAATGAACAGCAAGCAGAAGAGACACAAAGAAAACGACTCTATGGCACATCATAATCAGTGTTCAAGCTCAGTGATAGACAAACTTAAAAGCATCCAGAGGAAAAACAAGACAGATTACTTACAGAGGCACCAAGATAAGGGTGACAGCGTATTTTTTTTTTTTTTTTTATTACAGAAATAACGCAAGTAAAAAGACAGGGAGTGAAACAACAAAACAAAAACAAAAACACCAAACCCGAAATAACTGCAAGGAGAAATAGTCAAATCCAGAATCACGCTGAATGTCAATACACTGCTTGCACCCATTGATATAAAGAGAAGACAAAGTGTACGAAAGACTTGAACAATGTAACCAACCAGTTTGACCTAACTGAAGCTTACAGAGCACTCTGCCCCAGGACAACAGAATACACATTCTTTCCAAGTGCACTCAAAACATTTACCCAAATTTTATTAGCTAAAATAAATTATTTTCTGGATCATAAAACCAGTCTCAGTAATTTCAGAAGCTTTTAGGTCATGCAAAGTAAGTTCTCTGGTCACGGTAGAATGAAACTGGAAATTGGCAGGAGAAGGAACTCTGGGAAATCCCCAGGGTTTTGGAAACTGGCCATGCTAAGTAACTCATGCATGGAGAAATAGGGTTAAAGGGAAATTAGAAACTGTTTGGAATTGAGTGAAAATGAAAGCACAACATATCAAAATTTTGTGGGATACTGTTAAAAAGGGGAGTTCTCCAATTTTACATTAAGAGACTGGAATGAAAAGAACACATTTAAACCAAAGTAAGAAAAAAATAATAAAGATCAGAGTGAAATTAATGAAATGATAAACAGAAAAACAATAGAGAAAAATCAATAAAACCATTAGCTAGTTCTTTGGAAAGATCAATAAACTGAGAAGCATCTAGCCAGAATAATCAGGATTAAAAAAAAATCAAATACTAAAGATATGACTTTGTCTGAGACATACTTATCTTAAGGCATATCTGTATCTTTTTTTTTTTTTTTTTTTTGAGACTGAGTCTACTCGCTGTGTCGCCTAGCCTGGAGTGCAGTGGTGTGATCTCTGCCCACTGCAATCTCCGACTCCCTGGTTCAAGGTATTCTCCTGCCTCAGCCTCCCAAGTAGCTGGGATTACAGGCACGTGCCACCATACCCAGCTAATTTTTCTATTTTTAGTAGAGACAGGGTTTCACCATGTTGGCCAAGCTCGTCTTGATCTCCTGACCTGGTGATCCACCTGCCTCGGCCTCCCAAAGTGCTGGGAATACAGACGTGAGCCACTGCGCCCGTCCAGTGTAACTATATCTTAAAGATAATACGGGAATATTGTGAACAACTTTATGCTCATAAATTTGACAAGATGAATGAAATAGATAAATTCCTTGGAAGATATAATCTACTAAAGCTAATTTAAAAACTAGGTAACCTTATTAACCTTATATCAAATTTTTGAGATTGAATTTGTCGTTAAAAACCTTCTCACAAAGACAAATCCAGGTACAGATATCCTTACAATTAAATTTTTTTTTTTTTTTGAGATGGAGTCTTGCTCTGTTGCCCAGGATAGAGTGGCATGCAGTGGCATGTTCTTGGCTCACGGCAACCTCCACCTCCTGGGTTCAAGCAATTCTCCTGCCTTCGCCTCCTAAGTAGCTGGATTGCAGCCACCTGCCACCACACCTGGATAACTTTTATATTTTTTATTAAAGATGGGGTTGCACTATGTTGGCCAGCCTAATCTCAAATTCCTGACCACTAGTGATCCATTTGCCTCGGCCTCCCAAAGTACTGGGGTTACAGGTGTGAGCCACCATGCCCTATCCTTACTATTAAATTCTAACAAATATTGAGGAAAGAAATAATATCAGTTCTATACAAACTATTCCAGGAAATTGAAGAGGAAAGCATACTTATTTATTTTAGGAGACAGGTATTGCCCTAATAGCAAAACCTGACAGAGAAATTATAAGAAGAGGAAATTGAAGTCCAATATCTGTCATTAATGTAGATGCAAAAACCAAACAAAAAAACAAAAATGAAATTTTAACAAAGCAAATACAATAATACATAAAAAGGGTAATATATCATGGCCAAGAGTGGTTTATGTTAGGTTGGTTTAACATTCAAATATAATCCATCATGTTAAGAAATAAAAAGTAAAAAATACATGATCATCTCAATGGACATAGAAAAAATATTTGTCAGAATCTAACTTTTATACTCAATTAAAAAAAAAAAACCAACCTATCACCGATTAGGAATATAAGGAAATTAATCTGATAAAATATATCTATGAAAAATCTCTATTTCTTACTTAATAGTGAAAGACTGCATGCTTTCTGCTTAAGATCGGGAACAAGGATGTCTGCTCTTGCCACTTTTTTTTTCAACACTGTAGTGGCATAAGTCACTATAAGGCAGGAGACATAAATAAAACCCAGAAAGTAAAGGAAGAAATAAACCTGTCTTTATTTACAGATAGCAAGATGATCTATTATAAAATCCAGTGAAATCTAAAAGATTTTTAGAACAGCTATGAGTTTAGTGAGATTATAGAACAACAAGATTATTATACAAAAAGCAATTGTACTTCTATATAATAACAATAAAGAAGTGGAAATTAAAGTAAAAAATACTGTCTATGAAAGCATCTAATAAAAGAATAAGGAATACATGGGATAAATTTGACTAAATTTGTATGATTCATACATAAAAATAACAAAATATTAATGAGAGAAATTAATGAAGAACTAAATAAATGGAGAGGTGATTACAAGTCAGAAAAGGCTGAATATTGTTAAGGTGTCAGTCTCCCATATTGATCTACAGATTCAATGCAATCCAAACCACAATTTCATCTAGGCTTTTTTGTGGAGTAGAAATTCACAAGCTGATTTTGAAATTTATATGAACAATGAAAGACCTATAATAACTAAAACAACATTGAAAAAGAACAAAGTTAGAGGGCTAACATGATCTGATTTCAAGATTTATTACAAAGTTATTGTAATCAAGACAGTATACTGTTGACATCAAGATAGATACTTGGGTCAATGAAACAGTAAAGAGTTCAGTGGAGTAGAATCATCTTTTCAACAAATGGTGTTGAAATAATTGGACATCCATGTGCAAACAAATGAATTCCAATCTATATCTTGTGGCATATACAAAAATTAATGAAAATGCATCATGCACTCAGATATACAATCTAAATCTGTAAACCTTCTAAAGATACTACAGGAGGAACATGTGTGACATTATGTTAGGCAAAAAAATTCTCAGATATGCCGTCGAAAGCAAGATCCATTAAAAAGGGATACATTTAATATTTGGCAAGTTGAATTTCATTGAAATGAAAAACTCAGCACTTTGTAAAACTGTTAAGAGAATGACAAGCAACATATTTGGAGAAAACAGTTGCAAACTGTATATCTGATAAAGAACTTATGTGTAGAATGAGCAAAGAAGTCTCAAAATTCAATAAAAAGAAAATACCCAATAAAACAATGATAAAATATTTGAACAGACATTTTACGAAATTAGATACACATGGCAAATAATCACATTAAAACATGTTCAACATCATTAATCATTAGGGAAATACAAATTAAGATCACAATGAAATATTGTTATACATCTTTTAGAATGACTAAAAGTAGAAAGACTGACCACACCAAGTCTTGGCAAAGATGAGGAGGAACTGGAACTCTTATACATTGCTCATAAGAGTGTAAAATGGTACAACCACTTTGAAAAACAGTTTGACAGTTTCCCTAATGTTTATACATGCACCTATCATGTGATCTAGCCATTTCACTTCTAGAGGTATTTATTTATAAGAAAAGAAAGCATATGAGCAAACAACACACATGTGCATGAATATTTATGGTGATTTTATTATGATAGCCAAAAACTAGAGACAACTCAAATGTCCATTGTCAGGTGAATGGAGAAAATAATTTGTGGCACATGTGTGTAATGGAATACTATTTAGTAGCAAAAAAAAATGAGCTATGTCTACATGCAACAATATGGGTAAGTCTCAAAAGCTTTATGCCCAGTGAAAGATGCCAGATAAAATAATCACGTATTATAGAAGCATATTTATGTGAGTTCTAAAGATCGCAAATCTGTAGTGACAGAAAGTAGATTATTGGTTGCCTGGTGACAAGGGTGGGAAGTGGGAAAGAGTAAGAGGCAGAGATTACAGAGAGGCATAAATTTTATTAACGGTGCCTTGAGTAAAGAATATGTGGTGCATATACACTGTGGAATACTACACAGCCATAACAAAGCACAAAATCATGTCCTTTGCAGCAATATGAAGGCATCTGGAGGCCATTATCCTAAGCAAATGAATACAGGAACAGAAAACCAGATACTACATGTGCTCATTTATAAGTGGGAGCTAAGCATTGGGTACACATGGATGTAAAGATAGCAACAATAGGCCGGGCTCGGTGGCTCATGCCTGTAATCCCAGGGCTTTGGGAGGCCAAGGCAGGTGGATCATCTGAGGTCGGGAGTTCCAGATCAGCCTGGCCAACATGGTGAAACCCTGTCTCTACTGAAAATACAAAAATAATTGGGTATGGTGGCCTGTGCCTGTAATCCCAGCTACTCGGGAGGCTGAGGCAGGAGAATTGCTTGAACCTGGGAGGTTGAGGTTGCACTGAGCTGAGATTGTGCCATTTCACTCTAGCCTGGGTGACAGAGCAAGACTCTGTCTCTAAGCAAACAAACAAACAAACAGACAAACAAAAAAGATGGCAACAGTAGACACTGGGATCCACTTGCAGGGGAGAAAGGAAGAAGGGAGGAAGGGCTGAAAAACTATCGGGTACTGTCCCCACTACGTGGGTGATGGGATCATTTGTATCCCAAACTCCACTGTCATCCAATATACTTGCGTTACAAACCTGCACACGACCCCCTGAATCTAAAATGAAAGTTACAATTGTAAAAAAGGAGCACACACAAAAATAGAAGGAAGAAGACCACCTATTTGATAGCACAACATTGTGACTATAGTTGATAATAACTTAATTGCACATTTAAAAATAATGTATAGAAGCTGAGCACAGTGGCTCACACCTCTAGTCCCGCAGTTTGGGAGGCCACAGCAGGTGAATCACCTATCACCTGAGCTCAGGAGTTTGACACTAGCCTGACCGACATGAAGAAACCCCATCTCTACTGAAAATACAAAATTAGCTGGATGTAGTGGTGCATGTCTGTAATCCCAGCTACTAGGTAGACTGAGGCAAGAGAATCGCTTGAACCTGGGAGGCGGAGGTTACGGTGAGCCGAGATCGTGCCATTGCACTTCAGCCTGAAGAGTGAAACTCTGTGTCAAGAAACAAAGCAAAGCAAAACAAAACAAAAAACCATAAAGAGTGAAATTGGATGGTTTGTAACTCAAAGGATAAATGCTTGAGGGAATCGACACCCCATTCTCCATGATGTGTTTATTTCACATTGCATACCTGTATCAAAACATCTCATCTACCCCATAAATTATGTATACCAACTATGTACACAAATGATTAAAACTAAGAAAAACTAAAAAAATTTTAAAAACAGAAACTTTTGAGCATGATGAATATTTCACTGTCTTGAGTGAGGTGAGAGTTCATGGATGTATGTATATGTCAAAACTTTGGAAGCAGTTCACTTAAACACTAAATTCAACCTTCTCTCAATGAATACACCTGAGCATTCCATGGATGAGGTGAGAAAAGGCTGGGGCCAGGGGTGAGGAAGAAGATGGAGGGGGCACAGGGGTGCTTCTGCCAAAAAACAAGTTCTCCACATCATACATCCTCTCTCTGCTGTTTCTGAAAATTGTCTGTTATTAGTAACGAAGAGAAGGTGTTTTTGTTTGATGTGGATGTTGATACAGCTCATGACAATTTGTACTGGCCGCAAGGCTGTAGTTTGTAGATTTTATCCTGAAAACAGACATTCACCTGGAGGACCCCAGCTTCCAATGATGACCCCATGAGCAGCTCATTGCATTTGCTTCCTCCTCTGCCTGAACGTGGCAAGTGGTTGTTCCAGAGGCAGCCATGAGCAAGTGGCAAGCTTGTTGAGAAGGAACTGAAACACAGTCAGCGTTTGGGAGAGCCTGGGAGCCTTCCTTCCAGTCTGCAGGTGCTTCTCTCTGTCTCAACTCTCTGAGCTTGTCTGTTCATGGTTGAACTTTGCTTTCTCTCCTGGGTCCCCTGCTGGTAACTGCGTCTGCTTCCTCAAGCTGTGGAACCCCCAATAACCATAATCTGATGGGTGACATTGATCAGAAGGAATTTTACTGTTTCAGAGTTATATGTATTGGTTATGAATGCTTGGGAACACTGTGGAAGAAGGAAATGACACAGCCAGCACGATATTGAGAGAGGCAGACAGATGTGATAAACGGGAAGATGATACAGTCATTTCTGAGGCAGCATGACGTGTATTCCTAAAAATCACTGTCCTATGCATGACCGCACAGTAAAAGAAGACGGGAAAATAGATTGGAGCACAACATTCAAAACGTCATCAGTGAGATGTTTAAAAAGGGTAGAAACCTAATAAAAATCATCGCACAGTTGTATATATATTAAGTGGTTAAGAAATGCATGCATAGTAAAATAAACGTCACACCTGACCCTAGAAAACACCTGAAGTTTAGTGTGGAAGTAGGTGTCTGAAGGAATGTAATTTGTGAGTTGTTGGGAGTGTGGAAACAGTGTAATCTGAGATGGGAGGGAATCTTGCAGCCCCAGGTGTGCATGAGTGAGGCTTATAACTTGCATAGTGAACTGAGGTAGCTGGTTGATGTTTGTGTGTGTGTGTGTGTGTGTGTGTGCGCGCGCGCGTGCGTGCGTGCGCACACACGTGCACACGCCCATGTGCACACATGCTTGTATTTTGCATATTTCTTGGTGTCTCAGCCCAGCTGGTTACAGCTTTCTGTGTTTACCTAGTGTTTCTCGCAGATGAAATCACGCATAAGCAAATGCAAAATGTTATGCTCAGATTGTTCCCTGCTATATCAGTTACACTGGAACAAATTCACATCTTCCAAACAAGCATCGCTGCAGAACCAACTGTGCAGTGTTGGGAGAGGGGCTGTGTGGAGGAGCTTTGGCAAGGAGCTTGCCGGAGGACTGTGTAGGGCAGGACTAAGCTGGAAGTATCTCAAGAACACCCCATCATGGCACCTGCCTTTGTTTAACCACTGCTAATAAACCAAGTGTCTGTGATTCCATGTGCCCCTGTCTTTCCCATCACTGTTGCTATGTGGAAGGCACTGGAAAGGCAGCTCATTTTTCCAGGATTGTGAGCCACCTGTGCTCTTATTACAGCTATGTTGATTCCATCAGCCATCAAAGAAGGCTAAGGCTGCCCAGGGGGTCCGTAGGAAGGGGAGTCAGCTGTCTCTTGACCCAGAACTGAGAGAGTTATACAGAAACAGATTCCCAGATTCTGTTATTTCAGACCTGTCTCATTAAAAAAAAATGTCATTGACACAATGTTGTTAATGCAATCACCAGCTTGTTGCTGGCTTATTGAGTACCTACTATGTATCAAGTCCCATTTTTGGTTCTTTAGCAAGTAAAGCAGACAAAACTCCCTGTCCCTGTGGTGTTTATCTTCCGGTAGGAGACTCAGATAAGTGATGTGTTATTTTTCCGAATAGGACATAAGAATGAACAAGTCAGCGATAACGATAGCAACTCACACTTTCATTTCAAAAAAGAATCGTCACCTTTATTTTTGAAAGGCCATCTTTATGCCAGGTGCATGGGGCTGATATAATCACAGAATGAAAGGCTGATCTTTAAAGAAAGTGTTACATCCACATACAGAGTCTTGGAAACCACAACTGATGGTCAAGGGAAGGTTAAGTCTCGAGAAGGAGCCACCTGTCTTGTTTTCAGCACGTAATTCTCAGTCATGAAGAGTGTCTCTTGCATATCAAGGGCTCATGGAATTGTGCAGAGGCAACCCTGGGTCCTAAATACCCACAGGCCCCAGTGTGTGATGTTCCCCTCCCTGTGTCATGTGTTCTCACTGTTCAATTCCCACTTACCAGTGAGAACATGCAGTGTTTGGTTTTCTGTTTCTGTGTTAGTTTGCTGAGAATGATTGCAGCTTCATCCATGTCCCTGCAAAGGACTTGAAGTCATTCTCTTTTATGCTCAGCTAATCTTTATTACTAGCTGTGAGTAAGTCATGAAACTTTTCTAAGCTTTGGTTTCCTCATCTAAGAATATGCATAATAGTAAAACACTACACACTTGGGTATGTTGGGGGGAAATAGGGGAGGGACGGTGGGGGCTGGGGAGTTGGGGAGACATAGCATGGGGAGAAATGCCAGATATAGGTGAAGGGGAGGAAGGCAGCAAATCACACTGCCACGTGTGTACCTATGCAACAATCTTGCATGTTCTTCACATGTACCCCAAAACCTAAAATGCAATAAAATAAATTAAAAAAAAATAGTAAAACAGACCGTTTAGTGTTACAGTGAGATTGAGCTAAGATAATATAGGTGGCCCCGTCTGGTTCATGGTTCTTACTTGCTAGGAGGTTTCTCCTGCCACTTTTGCCTCAGTGTCCCTTCTAAGCTCTTGAGAGTTGAGGTGTTTTTCTTCTGGTTTGTGATCAGTAACTGTCTCTGGGGCTCTTACCCTCTGACTTCCTGCAGCAAGTGCTTTCTTTCCCCATCTTCCAAGGCGGAACATTCAACAGGGGCTATTTGTGCTATAGTTACTTGCTTATCAAACACTTCAGCATCCATGGAGGCAGCTGGTCTACCTAGAGTGTGATACAGGCATTTGCAAGACCCCATGAAGCCCCAGATGCTTCTGGGTTGTTGGATGGGACTCAGCAGGAGGGGCGGGCATATGCAGAAGTCGATTCCAACAAACCTCTCTGGTCACTGCTAACCTGTGCTGCTGCAGCCAGGGTGTTCCTGCTTCATTACAATACTTAGGAATAGATTTACAAAGTGCCTCTGAATCCATTCTGCTTTGAGACTATGTTCCATCGGGCTGATCCCTGTTTTCTAGCAGCTTGTTTTCAACATGGTGATTTGGTATGTGTCCCATGGGCCGGGGTTCAAATCTTCCTTGGCCCGGTGCTATGGCTCACTCCTGTAATCCCAGCACTTTGAGAGGCCGAGGTGGGCAGTTCATCTGAGGTTGGGAGCTCGAGGTCAGCCTGATCAACATGGAGAAAGCCCGTCTCTATTAAAAATACAAAATTAGCCAGGTGTGGTGGTGCATGCCTGTAATCCCAGCTACTCGAGAGGCTGAGACAGGAGAATTGGTTGAACCCAGGAGGCAGAGGTTGCAGTGAGCAGAGATCATGCCATTGCACTCCAGCCTGGGCAACAGAGTGAGACTCTTTCTTAAGAAAAAAAAAGAAAAGAAAAACCTCTCCCTCTATTCTGCTACTATGATTTATGCCCAAGCAAGGGTGTTGGAATTTATATTGAGGAAATATGAACACACACGTTAGTTAAGGAACACATTTCCCTCTTGTGGTTATGTAGGTTAGGTGTGCAGAGGAGCCCTGGTCATATTAATGAAGCTTTGCTTTGCTTAAGGGTAATTCCAAGCCTGCCATCTGTAGAGAGCACTGTCAAAGGGATCTCAGTGTAAACGGTGATATTCGTGATTGGCTCTGGTGGGGCCTTACCCACTCTCCCCAGCAGCTGCTGAAATTGAGCTGTCAGTCGAGGAAGATGAAATGCTACTTTGTTCTGTGGCTGGAGCTCCCAGAGGCAACATTTCCAGGTCATTTGACATTAGTTCAGAGAATGGGAAAGTATTTATCTTCTTTTTTTCCCGCTTTTTTCTGAAACTTTAAAAAAAGAAATGCTCGCTACTTGTTGGTAAGTAGGACGTGACAGCTCTCCAAGACGGCTGCCTGATGCTTGACGGGAGCCGTTTACCAGGGTGGCTGGCAGAGCTGCAGAGGATGCCAGCTCCTTTCCCTCTCGGGAGAACTGGGGGCTGCAGACTGACTATCACCCTCGGGCTTCCTATGTGATACTCTTTGAAGCAATGTTTTCTGAAGAGTGTTCCTTGGGACATGAGATGCACGAGATGTCCCCATGGAAAGAAAGATACCATGAAAACAAAACACTGTTCTGTGGCCACATAAGTTCGAGGCCACAGTGTTTTGAGGCCACGGTGTACCCTGTGATTTCTCTCTCTTTGACACACAGTTCGTGTGACTCTTTTATAGGCTCTGAGGATTTCTACAGGCAAGAAACCTGTTCCGCTTTGCTGAAGCTAGAATTTCCTCATGTTCATTTGAATTTTAAAAATTTTTTGAAAGGATGTCTGCGTTCCTGCTATCTGTCTGGCACTGTACAAGGCACGCATGTGAGAGACATGATGGGAGACAAGCATGTGGGCATTGGGTGGCCTCATGAAGCTCACAGAGAGATAATGAACAGGGAAACAAAACTGAATAATTATGCATTGTGATGCGTAACACGAAGGAACAAGTGGGGTGCTGCAGTAAGGAATATGGGAAGGGTGACTGATGGGGAGCAGGGGATCACTCCAGGAAGGTGACTTTTAGTTGAAAATCAAAGCATGAGAAGGAGGCAGACATGTGAAGTGTGGGAGAAAGAGATGAGAAAGCATGTACAAAGGCCCTGAGGCATTCTGTGATCTAGTTATTAGAAACACACAAAGCTTTGTGATACCGACAGGAGACAGGGAAATACTGGGTAGAAGAGGGTGGTTCCCTGGCACAGGCCCCCCTGCGAACCTGAAGACCTATGGCCCTAAATGAGGGCAGGCATTTCTGTTTTCACGTGCAAAATGTTGCCTTTTGGTCTGTCATGCCCCTTGTCCTGGACCCTTATAAACCCAAGACCTTAGTGGCCACACTCACAAGCGGCTGAAAGTCAGAACCAGCAGAACAGGGACGGTAGAACAACGTGGCAGAGAAAGAGAGAAGAGGAAGGATGTCTGGATGCCAGGGGGCATTCCACCTGGAGTGGTCAGAGAAGAATTCCACCACTGGACAGCCCAACTCCAGGGGAAGACCACCTTCCCGCTCTATCCCCACCTCCAGCTCCCCATCCATCTTGCTGAGATCCACTTCCACCACTCAATAACACCTTGCACTCATTGTCCCAGCCCACGTGTGATCCGATTCTTCCAGTACACTGGGTAAGAACTTGGGATACAGAAGGTTGTCACACTGGCCTCCTGCCCTTGTGATAAGGCTGAGGGTCTGTGGTGCTGATGAACACAAGCTGTCTGCAGATAGCAAAGCTGAAAAAGCACACTGTAACACATGCTAACTGTGCTTTGGGAGTCATAGAGCCCCCACCCCAGATGCAGCCGTGGGGCTGGAACCCAAAAGTGGTCCCCATGTTCTTAGCACCTGCCCATCTGCAAGCTCCCCTAAGGGTTTGAGCAGCAGGGATACTGAAGGAGCCAGCCATACCCCTGTCACACATCCTCTGAGGGGGGATATGGGAACTCTCCCATTTCACTTATACTCTATGCAAACTACCTTTGTAACCAGGGACATTCCTGAGATCCTTACAAAGGCCTGGTACAAAGTAGATGATCAGAACTGGTCACTTTCCTGTCCTTGTCAAGGGGATTCTGAACATGGCCACTGAGAAGAGTTTCAGTCTTGAACAAGCTCCCTGGCTCTGTTCCTGCCATCGTTTCAGTCTGGTGTGTGGTGGGACCCGGAGACTTTTGGCCCCCTCAGAGTGCAGAGGGTCTGTCTTTGTAGCTTTCTTGCCAAAGCCTCCAGTTCACATCAACGTGCGTAATTTGGATTCACTCAGTCCATCATGAGAGTGCAAAGGCATCAGAAAGCTATAGCAGGAGTTCTCGAAGGTCCATGTATGAAGGAAACGCCTGGAGAACTTGTTAAAATGTGCAGGTCTCTGGGACCACCCTTAGTTTTGGAATCCATAAGTCTTGAGCTAGATGTGTGAAGTATGCCAGGTCGATTAGAGGAAGACGATCCCA
Source organism: Cebus imitator (assembly GCF_001604975.1). NCBI lineage: Eukaryota > Metazoa > Chordata > Mammalia > Primates > Cebidae > Cebus > Cebus imitator. The sequence continues at coordinate 1,285,910 of NW_016107661.1, forward strand.
TACTCATCACACTTGGTGAAATACCTCGAAACCATAGCAGCTATGCTCACCTGGGTACAGAGCTGGGCTGCGGGTTCCCCTGAGGAAATCCAAGCTTTTAATATGTGATCGGTTTTTGTCTAGCTCCTCCATAGCAGCAAAAGGGGTTTCTGCAGCTGGGAGAACCCTCCTAGGTAAAAAAAAAAAAAAAAAAAAAAAAAAAAAAAAAAAAAAAAATCAAGTTCAGAGAAAACTCGCCAAGCACTTTGCTGCCCAGGAGGGTTCTGGTTCTGGTTCTTGACTTATTTAAGCATGGTTTGTATATTTTTTGATTTATAAATTCCCTGAGGTACATCCTAAGGGCCATAGCAAACTTTGATTTAGAAGCCATTTGTTTTGTAAACTGGTGTGGCTATGATCCTGAGATCTGAAATATGGCAGCTGATAGGCTAATGAATCAGGAAACCAACTTATTTATATACACTCAGAAGAAGCCAAACAAGGCCACAGAGTTTTTGTGGGTAAACAAGACCCGCATGACTAAGAAGCCCCGTCAGGATTGGGGCTTGGCCATACGGGTCAGGGGAGCGCGATCTATACCTCCTTCCTTGAACCTGGTCTGGTTCCCCTGTTCTAAAGGGGCCCCTCCACCTGGGACGTGGTCACTACTCTTTTCTTGGAAGTTGCTCTGTCAATTTTTTTCTATTCCCCCTTGGAATATATATAAACTTCCCGAATCTCTTTCTTCCTAGGTCGTTCTCTCTTGTGCAACCTTAAAAACTCTTCAGTGACAACCATTCTCATCTTGCTTTTAACATTGGCCCAGGGGCTTCTTTTTTTTTTTGAGACAGAGTTTCACTCTTATTACCCAGGCTGGAGTGCAATGGCACGATCTCGGCTCACCGCACCCTCAGCCTCCTGGGTTCAAGCAGTTCTCCTACCTCAGCCTCCCAAGTAGCTGGGACTACAGGCTGTGCCACCACGCCCAGCTAATTTTTGTATTTTTAGTAGAGACGGGGTTTCACCATGTTGACCAGGATGGCTTTGGTCTCTTGACCTAGTGATCTACCCGCCCTGGCCTCCCAAAGTGCTGGGATTACAGGCGTGAGCCACCACGCCCGGCCAGCCCAGGGACTTCTTACTGCTTCTAGGATGTGCGCAGACTAGCCCCTGCCTACTTCTGTAAGTGCCCTTCACTGTAGCATGCTGCACTCTGGCTGTCCAGAGATCCTTTCATTCTGCCCCATCCCTCCAACTTGGGACTGACTTTCTTAACAGGCTCTGTTTTTATCTGGATGATCTTGTTTATATTCTATGCGTCTCCCTAACTGTCATGAAAAACGAGTGAACTGAGGCCTCTTGTCTGTCTTACAACCTATTGCTGTATTCCCAGAGTGTCAACAGTGCTTATGAAAATGGCCAACACATATTCATTATTTATAGAATAAATTCCTTCTCTTTCCTCTGAGTATTTGCATATGCCTGACAGTCTCTTCTCTCATGCACACTTTGTGAAGTACCTTGCTTGCTAACTCCTGGGCACCTTTAAATTCCCAACTGATATGTCACTTCCTCCAGGAAGCACTAAATCATCTCCTTCAGGAAGGATAACTTGACTTCCCAAGTTTGAGACGGGTTCTCCCACCAGTCCGGTGCTATTACACTGCACTACAATCACCCATTTATGTATTTTATTTCTCGGTAGACTGTAAACTCTAGGAGGGCAAGGATCCTGGGTTCCTTTGTCTCTTTGAATCTCCTGTCATCTGTGCATCACTCTACGAGGTCAAACGTGGTGCCTGGTTTTGGTGGGTATGCAGTGTATATTTAGTAAGTGATGTTTCATCTTGTGCTTTTATTCTGTCTTTTTTTTTTTTTTTTGAAATGGAGTCTTGCTCTGTTGCCAGGCTGGAGTGCAGTGGCTTGATCTTGGCTTACTGCAACCTCTGCCTCTCGGGTTCAAGTGATTCTCCTGCCTCAGCCTCCTGAGTGGCTGGGACTACAGGTACGCACTACCATGCCCAGCTAATTTTTGTTTGTATTTTTAGTAGACACGGGGTTTCACCAGGTTGGCCAGGATGGTCTTGATCTCTTGATCTTGTGATCTGCCTGCCTTGGTCTCCCAAAGTGCTGTGATTAGTGGTGTGAGCCACCTCACCCGGCCTTATTCCTTCCTTTTTATCCAAACATCTCAAGCGTAGTCTTGACTCCACATCTTTTTTCTTAACCTCCCAAAGTTTGACTCTTAGACCTGCTGTTGGACTTCTCTGGATAAGATACCTGTGAACTCCATGCTGCCAAACCTAACAACAGATACTCTCCAGTCTTTTTATCCTCCCTATGACATGTCACACTGTCCACCAGTCCTCCTTCACACTCTTCACAGTGCCTAGGTCCTGCTGTGATGTGCATTGCAATACAGAGGTGTTTTGGCTAGCAGTTAACAGGGGATGACATTAGCTACCTGGCAGACCCTTGTGGCAGGAGAAATGGTTCGTGCCTGGACTAAACCTCATGCAAAGAAAAGGAATCTCCTAAAGATTTTATTGCAATTTTGGGTTTTATAAATTCTCAAATGGATTCCATCAGCTGCGTCTTCCTTCCAATACAACGCTGTGACCACGTACATCCTTAGGGCAGGAGGGGTGGGAAAATGGGTAGAAATGGCTTGCTGCCTGATCCTTCATCTTCGGGAGAGGGTCTTACACATTAATATTTCCAAGACAGACTCCCTTGTGGCCCCTGGTTAAAACCTTTTTTTGTTTGAGACGGAGTTTCACTCTTTGTTGCCCAGGCTGGAGTGGAATGGCACGATCTCCGCTCACTGCAATCTCTGCCTCCCGGGTTCTAGTGATTCTCCTGCCTCAGCTTCCCAAGCAGCTGGGATTATAGGCACGTGCCACCACGACCAACTAATTTTTTGTATTTTTAGTAGAGATGGGTTTTCACCATGTTGGCCAGGCTGATCTTGAATTCCTGACCTCAGGTGATCTGCCCGCCTTGGCCTCACAAAGTGCTGGGAGTACAGGTGTGAGCCACTGTGCCCAGCCCAAAACCAATTTTTTTTTTAATTGAATGAGGACCTATAATTAGTTGGAATCAATACATATTTCAGATAGTTATAATTAGGTGTCAGCAGACTTGGGCTAAAAGGGGACCTATAGCTTCATTTAATTGTTTTTTTCCTTTAAAAACCCAAACATTCTTAATTCCGTGTTTTGAATACCAGAGAGTGAGAAACAGACATTCTCTTCCTTTCCTCTCTTCAGACACTTCTGGAAGCAGATCTATTTAACAGTCACTCTAACTTAATTAGTTGGGGAGAAAATATACAAAAAAAGCCATTATGTAAAAGTCAGGCCATATCAGACACCAGGGAAGGGGTGAGGACAGAAGGTTTTAAGTGCATTTCCAATCCTATTTTAATACTAGACCTTTATATGATGATGATGATGATTAATAATGTGCCTTAATGCTCTTTAATCTAGGAATTCTCTTAATTCTCTTATCTCTAGGAGGGTCCCTGTCCTTACTGGGCAATCTGCTCCCTTCTTTTGGGGTGAAAGGGTCACTTGTTCTACTGTCACATATATTTTAGTAGAAGTTACTTGAGGACGACGGTCTTGGTTTCTTTTGCAAGTTAAGTGTAGGATCATGACTGGAATTAATGAGGAATTTTCTTGCAAAGCCATCACATCTGTTGAGAAATGGAGTCCACCCGAGCTTATTCTTTCCAGGGCCTCATTTCCCGGGCCATCGGTTCATTCATTGGTTAATTTATTCACTCATCCAGTATGGTGCTTGAGGGTGTGAGGACACAAGGAAGCTTGTCTTTTGGCGGCGGTCTTTTATTTCCAGGGTGAGAAGATTTGAAATCATGGCACTCATTTTGTCTCTAGCTTAGAGGCAGAGGTCTTCCTGAGCTCATGGCAAGGTTAGAATGACCTCTCATCATTCAGGAAAAAGAAAGATTTGAAAGAACAGATTTATTTCTGCTCCATCCAAGTTTATTTCCGAGGACACCATCCGTGGCAAAGTGTGGAAATTGGAGGTCTGCAGTTATATGTCAAGTAGGACCCGGAACCTCCAGCCATCTTACTTAGAAGGCAGACAGCTGCCCAAGAAAGCTGTGTGTTTCCTAGGTATTGGAATTGCTGGGGTCAGGATTCAGTGAAGAACCTCCTGGTCCTGTCACCTTTGGTTACGTGTTAGATCAGGGCTCTGATGGCAGATGTGGGGTCGGGGGTGCGGTGAAACATCCATGATATACAGAGCAATTCTTCCAGGCCAGGAGGAGAGGAAGTGGGAGGGCCTGGGGGAGACAGGAAGACCCCTGGGGTTGGTCTGGGGATCAGAGGATTACACACTACAGCACAACTGGCCTCAGTTGTCTAGGACAGAAAACAGGGTTCTTCTAACTTCAAAGTGCTAGGGAGTCTTCCTTAATGTTCTGAGTGCAAGAGAGCTGGCCCAGTAGGTATCTGGCCACGTTCCCCTGCTCCTGGTATGGGTGCCTCTCTGTCCTTTAGGTTTTGTTTGTTTGTTTGCTAATCTGTTCAGTCTGTTTGAGAATTAAAAGTGAAAATTTTTCTGCCATTTTCTCATGAACGCTTTGCAATTTTACAAGAGGAGCTACCTATAGGTACACTGTCTGCTTAACTGTAAACCTGTGATACTGATACAGGCTTCATACTGCAGCTATGTTAAGAGGAATATGCAGATGAGGTCTTGGGGTTCCAAACTATGTACAGTAGGGCCGTATTACGGTTATTTTTGAGATGGAGTCTCACTCTGCCATCCAGGTTGGGGTGCAGTGGTACAGTCTTGGTTCCCTCTAATCTCTGCCTCCCAGGTTCAAGCAATTCTTCTGCTTCAGCCTCCTTAGTATCTGGGACTACAGGCACTCACCATCATGCCTGGCTAGTGTTTGTATTTTTGTAGAAACAGGGTTTCACCATGTTGGCAAGGCTGGTCTTGAACTCCTGACATCAGGTGATCTGCCCACCTTAGCCTCCCAGTGTGCTGGGATTACAGGCGTGCGCCACTGCACCCGGCTGAGGCTGAATTACTGCATCTCCTGACCCATGTTGATTTCCATTTCCATTTGACTGATTCATAAAACCTCCTAGGTGAACTGTCCTGCAAATATAAAGCAAAGGAGTCACATATCCTCATCTTTGCTGATGGTACCATTATCTACTGAGCTAAAATACTTAAACTGTTGAAATGATAGTTTTCCGGAATAGTGTATTTTCTTATTTTCTGAAATAACCCAGAGACAATAAAGTACACCAAAACTAAATATAAACCACCTGGTAATTTAACTTCAGGAAACATTTTACAGTTAATGCACCTGGGCCATCAAATCTGATGCTGTTGAGTTGTGCTGAAGCTTGATTCTTTCAGCAAGTCCGGATTTCAGCCCCGAAATCCGGACTTTATAATATGATGGTAATAGTTTTTTTTTTTAATAACAGCTTTATTGAGATAATAATTTATATGCCATACAATGCATTCATTTAAGGTCTACAATTCAATGGCTTTTCATCTATTCAGAGTTGTGCAGCCAGCACTACAATATATTTTGGAATGTTTTCATTACCCCCAGAGTAACCTTGTACCTTTTGGCAGCTGCATTCCATTTGCTCTCCCCATCTCTAGCTCTTGGTAACCACTAACCTGCTGTCTGTTACCATCATTTATTTTCTTAAGTTTCTTGTCCATCACTGACATGAGACTATGAGCTAGATGTGGTTAGGAACCATATCATTTTTATCTACTGCTCCCCATACTCAGTGTATAGTTAAAATTAATAGAGGAGAGAGGTTTTTTGTTTTTTGTTTTTTGTTTTGTGACTGACTCTCACTCTGTTGCCCAGGCTGGAGTGCAGTAGTGCAATCTTGACTCACTGCAGGCTCCATCTTCCAGGTTCAGATAGTTCTGCAGCTTCAGCCACCAACGTAGCTGGGATTACAGGTGCACGCTGCCATGCCTGGCTAATTGTGTGTGTGTGTGTGTGTGTGTGTGTGTGTGTGTGTGTGTGTGTGTGTATTAGTAGATACGGCTTTTCACATGTTGGCCAGGCTGGTCTCGAACGCCTGACCTCAGGTGTTCCACCTGCCTTGGCCTCCTAAAGTGCTTATATTACAGGTATGAGTCACTGCACCCAGCTGAGGAGAGTTTCTTTACTTACTGCCCAACTGTGTCACCTTCTGCCATTTGATGATGATGTCTTCCTGGGTTGAATTTTTGTCTTCTCCCACTGAATTTGTCCTTCTACCTCCTTATTGGATTTTCTCTCTCTCTCTCTCTCTCTCTCTCTGTCTTTGGAGGGATCTAATAAGAAACCCTCCTGAGATAGAACAAGCTTCACAACCCATCTCAGGTGTGTGCTGTTTCCTTTGTGGTCACTTAAATATGTGATTTGCTGGGAATGGAATGGCTTAATTCATCTGGTCTGTGGAGCCATAGAATCCCTTTATGGAGTTTGTCCTCTATCAGATGAGGGAGTCTCATACCTATGTGGCTCAGAACCTATCCAGACCTTCTGGGAAGCATCAGGGTGTATTTATTCATTCTTACCTTTGAACAGTATGTATTCAGTGGATACCAAGTTCATCATGGTCTTCTAGGCCTTGAGTCTACGGCATTGAACACAACAGACAAAAATCCCCGACGCCACTAACATTATATTCTGTGGCAGGATTTTTCAGTCTTGTCACTGTTAACATTTTGGGTCAAACAGTTTGTTATGGATGGCTCTTCTGTGCATTGAAGGATGTTGGGCAGCATCCCATGTCCCTACTTACCAGCTACGAGGTAGCATCTCCTTCCCCATCACAACTGCCTTTATTTGTGTAGCATGCCCTGTGTTTGTTCCTGGGGACACAGAAATATTTCTATCCAATGAATATGCACTGTCTCTTTCCATTTCATCCTGGTTGCTAAGGAAATGAGTTGTTGTTCTAGTATTAGGTTCATCCACTTCCGTCTGTATCATGAGAGGCAATCTGTAGGTTTGCCAAGGGCAAATGGTGTCATCCCAATTCCCTGTCACTTAAAGATAGATTTATCATTTTCAACCACAAGAAGACCTTTTAGAAGATGAAAACCATATGTATTGTAGAAAGGGCAGGGCTGAGCTGTCCAGGAGACTTTGGGCTTCAACCCAGTGTTCATAGTTCCCCAGCACTTCTCTAGTGGATGCGCAGTCATCCTGGCTGGGCACCTCACTGCCTGGACAGGGAGTTGGAGACAGCTGTCCCTCCAGTGAGATGCTGCTGGAACACACCTCAGCCGTGGCAGCCACGTGTAGTTTCTTACGTGGACTGGCTTTTTAGTTCCTGCAGGATGTGGGATGACACCTGAAAGAGCCCTAGCCGCTTATATTGTTCAGCTAGAACATGTTAACAATGGCTCCGTCCATCACAGGTGAGCAGGAGACAGTGAGGATCTCAGGAAAATGGGAACATGTTGGGTTTGTTACCATGGCTGCAGCCTCAGGAGATGCTGAGTGGCAGAGATGGCTTGGATCATCCAAAGAACCAGGGTTCAGAACAAATATGCTGCCTCTTCCTTATCTTTTGCTAAGCTATCTCTATGATTTTCCAAATTTCAGAAGGAAAACCAGAGTGCGTGTGTGTGTGTGTGCGCGCACACACACCACTCACCATTAGGATTTGCAAGTCGCTTTCCCTCTTTTATGATAACCTATGAAGGTGATAGAGTAAAGATTTCCTGGAATCTCCTCTGTAGCCATCCTGAGATATTTTCTGGCAGCCAGTCTACTTGAGGCTAGCTTTATGTGGACATTGGAAATAGGAGAGGCTCCTAAGGGTGGGTGGGTGACATGGTATGGCTGTGTCCCCACCCAAATGTCATCTTGAATGGTGGCTCCCATAATTCCCACATGTTGTGGGAGGGACCCAGTTGGAGATAATTGAATCATAGGGGCAGTTCCCCCATACTGTTCTCATGGTAGTGAATAAGTCTCGTGAGATCTGATGATTTTATGAGAAGAAATCCCTTTCCGTCGGCTCTCATTCTCTTTGCCATGTGAGATGTGACTTTCACCTTCCGCCATGATTGTGAGGCCTCCCCAGCCACGTGGAACTGGGAGTCGATGAAACCTTTTTTTCTTTGTAAATTATCCAGTCTCTGGTGTGTCTTTGTCAGCAGTGTGAAAATGGATGAATACAGTGGGGATGTGAATCCAGCCACATTTGATCTCCTCCTCCCCAGTTTTCATCTGTTTTTGTACTGGTGGTTAACGTGCTAACTTATTTGGACTGGCTTTTGTCAGCTCTCCAGTGACATTGCACATGTCAGAAGATAGACCATTGATGTATAATCAAACAAATACCAGCTTGCAAATGGTGGCATGGTACATAGAGAATATTAAATGTGATGGAATTGACTGTAGATGGAGTGGTTGGAAATTGACTATAGAGGGAGTGGTTGGAAATTAATGTGTAGTACCCACTCCCTCTGGATATTATATTTTGTTTTTGGCCAGTTTCATGATCTTGGCTGATTTTCATTGTAACTTGCCCTATTTCCCAGAGATTTCAGAGAAGCAATTATTATTTCTTTTTAAAACCCATCATGGATCAAGTGCCTGCATAGTTTTAGAATGCTTTGGAATGGTTTTTGTTGAGTACGAGAGACACACTCACAAATGAGCCACGAGACAGTTCGCCCACAGACGCACAGCATCGACTCACTCCCTTGTCGTATATTTAATCAAATAGCCCGTAATAAATTTGCAGTGATTCGTTTGGACACCACATACCAAGTTGTTCTTCTAAGTGACCTGGATTGATTTCCATGTGTCGCAATTCATCAGAATGAAATGACTTCACCGGCTGGGAGTCCAGATACCCTAACACATTTCCGTTCTCACTTTACTTTAACCAGCAAAAGACATTTGGTTTTCTGCCTTAGGTGCCAATCCTCACAATTAGTGGGGCTGGAAATGCCAGACAAAGACCATCAGATGAAATGGAGATTTCGAAACAGAAAGGTCTTGTTAACAACCAAGGGAAACAAAATAAAGCCAGTGACCAGGAGAGAAAGATGCATCACGTAGCTGCATCCCACACCCCAAGGCCTTGCAGATATGTGGGACATATCCTGTATGGATATCCCATGTGGGAAGTAGAAAAGTTCCTCTTCAAAGTTTCCTTTCTTGTTTAAGAAAAAATCCTAAGTGTTAGAAATAGTAGTTTGTTTTAAACACCTTCCTCACCTTCTTGCTTTTTGCTAGGAGCTCTTTGTTAAGTCCTACCCTATGTAGCTGTTCAACATGGTTACAGGCATGTAGTACATTCTATGTCCTTATACTATAACCAAGATATCTGTGCTAGACATGCTCACAGGCACTTCCCAGCTCGCAGCCCCTGTCCCTTCCTTATTTGGACTTCCTTTTTTTGCTTTCCATTGCATTTACCTGTTTAGAAGAGTTTTAAGTTGTTAGCCAGTGGGGTTTTAGTTTAGAATGTGAGATCTCTTTAGATCTCCATGGGAGATCGGGCACAGCAGTAAGGATAACCCCAAATGCGGAAAGAATCAGTATGTCTGCTTTTCCTTTGTTCATTGCTCTCTCGTGGCAAGATTGCTAACAAGAGTACCTTTTCTGCAGGGAGTAAAAAGAATTGCTTTGCTGAGAGATCCTCTGCCCCAGTACTGATTTTTCTTTGCGGCACTGAAAATTTACATATAACATTCCATGAGGACACATGTAGCTCAGGACTGCGTCACTTTGGAGTAGCTGTGTATTGCAGCACATTGGTCAGGTTAAGTGGTGACTAGTAGTCACTAGCTAACATATACCATTCTTTACGATGTGCCGAGCGCTCTCCTCAGTCCAGTGATAAGTATGAACCCACCCAATTTCTCCAGGTAGGTGGGTAGCCCTATAATCTCCACCTTACAGGCGGGGGAGCATGAAGCGTCCACAGGGCCATCACCTGCACGTGGTCACAGAGGGAGGCAAGAGTGGTCCAAGTTTTTTGTACTAGGCTTTCCATCAGAAACAGGGCTAATTTCTATGTCTGTGAATGGAGGCGAAGCCAGCTTAGACCATAGCAGGAGGATATTCAGGTTATAGGCAAAAGAAGCCTCCTGGATGGAAGGGCTGTGTCTACGTTTAGACGAAATCACTGCCATTGCCGACATCATCCTCACTGCCACTGTCACCGCTGTCATCACCACCATCATCGCCTTCACCATCACCTGTACTAATCAGGTTGATAGCCAGATATCTTGCCAAGCACATCATGTTCATTATAGTCGTTAATGCCCACAACTCTCTTCTTAAGGAAGTAGGGTTATTACCTTGTTTTATGTTTGAGGAAACTGAGGCTTAGAGAAGCCAAGTAACTGGCCCCAGGTTGCACAGTAGTGGGGCAGAGGGGCTGGGATTAGAACTTGACGTCCTCTTTAATTCCACCATGAAAACTGTGAACTGATCTGCTCTATGGCCTGACACCAATACCTAGTGATGCACTTGCACTAAAAAAAACTGCAGATCTGATTCCCATGCTTCTCTAGCTCACAAACCTTCACCAGCTACCCGCTGCTAAACAATGAGAGTTGAAGTACTCAGCATTGCATTCAAATGTCTCCAGCCTTCCCCTGTGCCCTCTCCTTCCTTGAATCGCGCCATATGGCACTTCAGGCTGCAGTGTACGGGGCCCTGTGCCCCATTCTCTGTGCATGCAGGACGGTCCCACCTCCTTGCCTTTGTCCAAGGTGTTTACTCCCTGTGATCTCTTAACTCAATAAAAGTCAAAGACCTCCCACTGACACATGATCCTCTTCCCGCCTTGAACTTCCCTCCTTGCTTAGTATCTGATGGAATGTCTGTAATTGGACATCATATGATCTGTGATCCCTTCCTCTAACGCCTTTTCTCTTTCCCCCTTTCCTGTTTTGCTTTGTTTTGAGATGGAGTCTCACTCTTTCATCCAGGCTGGAATGCAGTGGTGTGATCTCAGCTCACTGCACCCTCTGCCTCCCGGGTGCAAGTGATTCTTCTGCCTCAGCCTGCTGAGCAGCTGGAATTACAGGTGCCTGCCACTACGTCCAGATAAGTTTTGTATTTTTAGTAGAGACAGGATTTCACCACGTTGGTCAGGCTGGTCTTGAACTCCTGACCTTGTGATCCACCTGCCTCAGCCTCCCAAAGTGCTGGGATTACAGGTGTGAGCCGCCACACCCAGCCTGTATTTAATTGGTAATTTTACCATCAGTGTTGGTTGAGATGGAGCAGAGAGCCGTGTAAAGGTCACCAAGATAAGCGCACAGGGGGTTGGAATTTGAGAGTTAGCCATGCAGGGATCTGATGGCCTGTGACACTCATCGCTCTGTCTGCTTCTGTTGTCCTCAGTGGGTTGGCATAATTTGGATAAATTCCATGTTTACCTTCTCCATCTATGCAAGCATGGACTTTTATTCTCCTTATGCTCTCAGATTGGCTCTGTAATGGTCTTAAGTACCCATGCTTCGAAGTCAGTTGTGAAAACGTTTGTTCTTCCACTCCTCCCACCGAGGGACTCAACCTGACTTGGGAAGTCATGACAACAGTTCTTTATGTTTCTTCACGAGGGGCGGACACCTCCGTCCTAAAGTCAAGGCGTCAGTGGAGCAGGGTAGAAAGTCTCCAAGGGACTGACCAACCCCCACTGTGGATGCTGGAGGAGTCAGCAGAGGGACTTTGAAAAAAGACATATTTGAAGCTTGGTTCTGATTTTCTCTCACCTCGGGCAAATCCCTTCCACTGGCTGATGCTCTGACTACTTCTCTGTGAAATGGAATGGATGATGCTCTTTTCAGACATTTGTTAAAGGTAAATAATAACAATTTTTTTTGGAGCACTCTCTCTATTCTGGCCGCTGTGCCAGGGACAGCTCATCATCTCATTAGATTCTCAGAACAGATCTATGTGGTGGATACTTACCATTCCCATTTCACAGATGACGAAGCTGAGATTTAGAGAGAGAAAATAAACTCCCTAAAGCCAAGTAGATGGTGGAACCAGGAGTCTTACTCCAAAGCCATTTCTCTTAACCTCTTGGCTTGGTAGAGTGGGGGATATTCAGTTGACAAGTTCCCCCTTTTCCTTTCCTCAGGACCCCTCCATCCATCCGACTTTTCTGATGGGCATCCTGCCATGGGGATAAGACACAAGGGTTGTTTCTCTCCTCTTCCTTTCTTGACATGGTCTTTCTGTTTGGATAGTTTGCAGTTCTTCTTGTTCTGTCTCCAACATAAGAACATCCTAGTGAAAGAACAAGACCTAATGTCAGTCATATTGCAGGTATCATAAAGATTAAAAACCCGTGATGATGGGAACTCGGCATTTAACTAAAGATTTTCACATTAGGAGTGGAGCTTAAACTTTATCAGCCCTTTCATGGTGACAACACGCAGTGACATTCACAGAAGAGCGTTTTAAAAACGTGGAAATACACATGGTGTCACAGCTTGGGTGAGTCTTTCTCACCTGACGGATAGATGACCAAATATTGCGGCGCCTTTGTTGTTGGCTCTTCTTTACCTGCTCGGTCTCTCTTTTGTGCCCCTTCTAACTCAAAGTCATCACATACAGCAGGGTATGCCCACAGCACAAATGATGAGTTTTCACCAGAAAGTGTGGGTTCAAATCCTGCCTTTGTCATTTCCAAGCTGTGTTCCCTGAACCTCCATTCAGTCATCCATAAAATGGGCCAAATGATCAATAACCCTATAAAGGTTGTTGTAAAGTTTGAACACAAGTTAGAACATGGGACTCATTCATGTTAGTTAGGACCTGAGTGTCTTTAGAATCCTTAGCCTTCGATAAGTTGCAGCCATTTGAACATTCTGGGTGCTTAACAGCTGGTCAAGTCAGGTCACCTCTGATGCACAAACAAATCTTGGGCCTTACAAGCATTTCAGGTCTGGTGTGGTGGCTCACACCTGTAATCCCAGCACTTTGGGAGGCTGAGGTGGAAGGATCACCTGAGGTCAGGAGCTTGAGACCAGCCTTGCTAACATGGTGAAACCTCGTCTCTACTAAAAATACAAAAATTAACTGGGCATGTTGGTGTACACCTGTAATCCCAGTTACTCAGTAGGCTAAGGAAGGAGAATTGCTGGAACCCAGGAGGTGGAGGTCACAGTGAGCTGAGATTGTACCACTGCACTCCAGCTGGGTAACAGAGCAAGACTCTGTTAAAAAAAAAAAAGCATTTCATAGATTATGCTTATTAAGTAACTTGGAGACCTTTAGAAAAATAAGACAGTGAGTAACAGGTCCAGATGCTCAGTTAGATATTAGCTAGAAGGGGATTTTATTCTTACTATTGCCTATTTTATTTTCTTCTAAAAATCATATTAATATTCTGTTCTCATATACACAATCTGTTGGATCTTTGCTAGCGAGATTTCTTTCCTTTAGTTGTTTTTGATATCTGTTCACTGAAGACCCCCTGATCACTCCCCCAGCCCTCTATGTAATTCCACCCTTGTGTACAGCCAGGGTCCTGAGACAGAAACCCTGTGACTCCCTTACTACCTTGTCTCCTGGTAGTGAGGTGACCCATATTTGATTTTTTTTTTTTTTTGAGATGGAGTCTCACTCTGTCACCTAGGTTGGAGTGCAACCTAGCTGGTGCAATCTCAGCTCACTGCAGCCTCCATTTCCTGGGTTCAAGCAATTTTCCCACCTCAGCCTCCCGAGTAGGTGAGATTACAGGTGCGTGCCACCATGCCCAGCTAATTTTTAAATTTTTTAGTAGAGATTGGGGTTTCACCATGTTGGCAAGGTTGGTCTTGAACTCCTGACCTCAAGTGATCTGCCTGCCTTGAACTCCCAAAGTGTTCGGGTTACAGGTGTGAGCGACCATGCACGGCCCATCTTTGACTGTCATAGCTAAGATAGTGGACCTTTTCCCATGTGGTGCCCTGGGAGACCAGCCTCCTCTATTCTCCATTAGAAACACTGCAAAGAGAAACACAAGGAGGCCTCCTGACACAGAACAGGCTTTGCAACACGTCTCAAGTGTGTGCCGTTTCCCTTGTGGCTGCTTAAATACATGATTTGTTATGAATCGAGTGGCTTAATCGTTGTGGTGTGTGGAGCCATAGACACCCTTTATGGAGTCTGTCCTGTGTCAGTTAAGGGAGGCTCATGCTTATGTGGCTCAGCTGCTCTCCAGGCTTTCTGGGAAGCACCCAGCCATTTATCTGTTGATTCTTATCTTTGAACAGTATTTATTGAGTGTATACCATGTTCACGGTGCTTTTCTAGGCAGTGCGTTCACAGCAATGAACACAGCAGACAAAAATCCCTGAGGCCACTAACATTATATTTGATGGCAGGATTTTTCAATCTTGGCATTGTTAACATTTTGGGTCACTTTGTGACGGGAGGCTCTTCTGTGCATGGAAGGTTGTCTGGCAGCATCCTCGGTCTCCACTTATGTGGCAGGATCTTCTTCCCATGTCGTGATAACCAGAATCTCTCCAGCTATTGCCAAATGGCCCCTTGGTGGTCAAAATCACCCAAGGCCTCATGAGAACCCCTGTTCTAGGCAGAGGGAAGACAGAATCTGTGACATCGTGTAATAGAGAAAATCTACAGGATAGAGAGGAGTCGTTGAAGAGTAGGGTTGGCAGTTTTACAACAGGTGGTCAGGCCGGGCACAGTGGTTCACACCTGTAATCCCAACACTTTGGGAGGCTGGGGCGGATGGATCACGAGGTCAGGAGTTTGAGACCAGCCTGACTAACACGTCGAAATCCCATCTCTACTAAAAATACAAAAATTAGCCAGGCATGGTGGTACGTGCCTGTAATCCCAGCTACTCAGGAAGCTAAGGCAGGAGAATCACTTGAACCTGGGAGGTGGAGGTTGCAGTGAGCTGATATTGTGCCACTGCACTCCAGTCTGGGCGACAGAGTGAGACTCCCTCTCAAAAAGAAAAAAAGCGTCATTAAACAAAGCCTCACAGAAATAATATTTGAGCCAAGACATAACAAGGTGAGGGAATGTACTCTGGATATCTGGGGCAATTGGGAGGGGGCAGAAGGGGCAGGAAGTGCAGTGGACTATGTAGGCGATGGAATGAGCAAAGGCAAAGGTACTCAGAGATGAGGCCAGACAGGTAACGGTGGGAGCCAGGGCAGACGAGGACAGAAGTCATGTTTTCTGAGGGAGATCGGGGAGTTGAAGGGCTTTAAGTGGCAGAATGGTATGACCTGACCTTTGATGAAGACTGCCCCAGCCCCTGCATGCACAGAAGGCCATATGGGGCAGGGGCAAGGAGGACATTTAGGCAGCTGTTGTAACGATGGTGCTCCAGATCAGGGTGGTGGGATGGAGATGATGAGAACTGGGAGATTCTGGTTCTGTTATGAAACTCAAGCCGGGGAGACACACTGAGGATTGAAGGTTTGGAGGAGGAGTTTTAGGGTTGACTCCAGGCATCAGATGTGAGCACTGCAAGAAAGGCGTGTCCACGTTTCAATGGCAGCTCGTGGGGACACCTTCCCTTCCCCATGGCCTCAGGTAGGAGGTGGAGGTCACAAAGGTGGTTCCTCTCCAGCTTTCTTATCACGCTTTGACCTGAGCTGTTCTACCTCCTCCCCTACCTACCTCGTGATCACTTTTGGGTGCTTCTTAAAATGCAGGTCCTTGTCCCCCACCTGAATACACAGAATCAGAATCACTAGAGGCAGACCCTGAGACATGGTATTATAGTGTAAGCATGTGGTAACTTGGACACTGCTAACTTTGAGAGCTTCAGCTCCAGGGAATGTACCAGAAATCAACCTGAGGTTCCTCTAAAGGACACTTCGTGTGTCTGCTCTTGTGGGGCCCAATCCTGGACCCAGTGTGCATCCCTCGCTTCCCCAGCCAGGCATCCTGAGGCTCCTCTCTAAGAAACAGTCCTGGCTGGGCACGGTGGCTCGCACCTGCAATCCCAACACTTTGGGAGGCCGAGGTGGGAGGATGGCTGGAGCCCAGTAGTTCAAGACCAGCCTGAGCAACATGGCAAGATATCATATCTACAAAAAATAAGCTGGGCGTGGTGGCGTGTGCCTGTAGTCCCAGCTACTTGGGAGGCTGATGTGGAAGGATCACCTGAGCCCGGGAGGTCCAGGCTGCGGTGAGCTGTGATTGCACCACTGCACTCCCACCTGGGCAAGAGAATGAGACCCTGTCTCAAAAGAAAAAAGAAGAAAAAGAAAAACAAGTCTGTTCCCACACCATATCTTGTTTATGTTTAGCTTCTTGGATTTGCACCCTGATGTCACTCTTCTGATGAGCTCTTGAGATTTTTATCTGTTGCTTTTGGTGGAAGGCGGAGTAACTTGTACAATAGGCAGATGTATAATCTTAGAACAGCAGCATTTTTTGTGCCTATAAGGGATCTATGAGGGCATCGAGTTCATCGGTCTTATTTTTTCCAAGTGAGGAAACGAAGGCTCAGAAAGTGCCGTGATTTTGTACAGCTTGATCCAGCGATGATGCTGCCGGCTGTGCTTGCCTGGAAAATGAGGGTCTGATTGTGCTGTGTGTGTCTTAGCCTCCCTGCCCTCTCTACAGGGTTCTCGTTCTCACACAAGCCTGGCTTGCCACATCTCAATCGCTGCTTTTGTTTTATAAGGTAAGAGAATTGCTACATGCTTTTTTTTTTTTTTTTTTTTTTTGAGTTGGTGTCGCTCTGTTGCCCAGGCTGGAGTGCAGTGGCGTGATCTTTGCTCACTGCAACCTCTGCCTCCCGGGTTCAAGTGATTCTTGTGCCTCAGCCTCCCAAGCAGCTGGGGTTACAGGTGCCTGCCACCACGCCCAGCTAATTTTTTCCATACTTTTAGTAGCGATGAAGTTTCACCAAGTTGGCCAGGCTGGTCTTGAACTACTGACCTTTAGTGATCTGCTCACCTTGGCCTCCCAAAGTGTGTTACATGCTTTCAAACGTCAGTGCTTCTCTCGCTCTTCCCTGTTTCAGTCTGTGCGTCTCTGAGCTCCATTTTAGGGAAAACTGGGGGTTTCTGTGAACTCTGGAAAGGCATTATTTTGTTGTCTCATTTTGCAAGAGAGGATTGGCTCCTGAAGGAGACAGTTCTCAAAGCCCCAGGTGAGTTGTAGGGACGGTGGCCGTCCAGCCACTGTGCTATGAGTCAGGTTTTTCAAGTCCTGCAGCTTGATAAGCACCGTTGGAAGTGGCTTCTGGCCTTTTCCCTGGGCTAACCAGATAACAAAAATGGATACTTTCACAACTTTGTAACAGTCAGAGCCATTCACCTTGTGATATGACAGTCTTTGCTGAGGGATTTCACATTGGGATTATTTTATTACCAGGGAAGTGCCTTTGCTTTATGAAAGGGACATATTTCATGACAATTACATTACAAGCTTCCGTTACCCTAAACATATCCTAACTTGCCGTCTCTGAATAGTCTGTTTCTAAACTTTAACTCTGAGAAAACAGATATTAAGGAATGGATGAAGTTAAGGAAAAGCAAAGCACTGATCATCTTCATCATCATCACCATCTTCATTAGCGTCATCATCAGTGACATAATGACAGAGCCATCTTTGAGCTCACATGCACCACAGGTGCTCCGTCTTGGGTGATCATCCTAACAGCTCTGTGTCAGGCAGGTACAACTTTTCTCATTTTATAGATGATACACCAAGAGTGCAGAAAAGTGAGTTTCCTAGCCCAAAGCCATCACAGTCTGTCTGGAAAGTGGTAATTTCTGACACTGCACTGCCTGGCATCTCCTCCTACCTGACTGGAGTGAACACACATCGCATACCAGCTAGAGTCGCAGCTACCTGTCTGCGAGACAGAACTTCCAGAGGCAAATGTGACAGGCCGGAAAGTGCTCCATTGTGTGGTCCTCACCAATGAATAATCCATTTGCCTTCCTTGATCTAATTGGGCCGATGCCTCCCTGTCCCAGATAGGAAGAGAAGATAACTCTATCTTTATTTTGGCATAAAATGTAACTTCTTGGGCTGAAATGTGCCCAGAGAATCTGGTGCCAGGTCACTAAATTTTCTCCCATTCAAATAAAAAATAGCATCAAAAGCTGGCATGACATGACATTTGCAGCAAATGGGTCACCATGTTTGTACTTAGAAGTGAAGACATCTGCTTCTTTGGCTGGGCGGAGGGATAGTGAGATTTGCAGAAATTTTCTTTGCTTTCTTTGAGACAGAGTCTCACTCCATTACCCAGGCTAGAGTGCAGTGGTGCATTCTTGGCTCACTGAAACCACCATCTCCTGGTTCAAGTGATTCTCCTGCCTCAGTCTCCCAAGTAGCTGGGATTTCAGGTGCCTGCCACCATGCCTGGCTAGTTTTTGTATTTTTAGTTGAGATGGGGTTTCACCTTGTTGGCCAGGCTGGTCTTGAACTCCTGACCTCAGGTGATCCAGGCTGGAGTGCAGTGGCCTCCCAGAGTGCTGGGATTACAGGTGTGAACTGCTACCGCGCCCAGCCAGAAATTTTCATCTTTTGCTGGAGTCCTGTTAAGATGTACTTCATAATCCTTTTTCCTTTTTACCTTCACTCCCTCCCTACTTGTATTTCTATTGAAACCAAAATGTATATTCACCAAGAAGCGTGGTTTTAAAAAATCAAGGCAAATAGTCCCCTCCCAGCTACTCAAGAATGACAATAGATATATATTTTTTAATCTGTGTGTATTGCAGTTCCTTAACTGGAAAGTGATAATTTCCCAGGTGAATCCTATAAAGATGTGTATCCTTCCCCTTTCCCCCATAGATACTAATGAGGTTTTTTGCATTAACAGGAACTGGGAGAAGCGCCAAAGTCCATTTTCAGCCGGTTTTGAAGGGAGGGCAGGAATACCATCTCATTGGTCTCTTTGGTGCTTCTTGCCTTTCTACGGTAAAGAATTCTCATCAAAGACTATTTTTTAAAGGCCCTCCTTCTGGGTGGATGTCAGCAAGCTGCGTACTCCTGAAGGAAGAGAAGTTCGGCCTCAGTTATCTTGAGGAATAAGAAGCTGGCTGAAGTGTCTGAGTGCTGGAAAACTAAATAAATAGAGGGAAGAGATTTTTCAGAGCTTCTATTGATTGGATGCTGAGGAGTTATTAAGTTCTCAGAGTGGCTTATTACAGCATTTGGGCCAAGATTAAAGAGGAGTTAAGCCGTGAATATCCTCCGGGAGCCACTGCTAAAGTTCAGAACCCTCTGCGGAGGCCCCTTTCCTCCTGTGCTCCTCTCTCCCCACTTTCCCTCCAGCTTGTCTATTGCAGGAGACTGTCAGGACATTTTCCAAGGTGGTTTCTCTCTTAATGGAACATCCCTAGGAGCCCCACATGGGATGTCTTTATCAAATCACACGTTTCCCCAAATGAATGCAAACTGTTCTCCTACCGAAGAGAGCAGTGTAATTATTTTGCAAGGATCTGAGAACAAGCCGACTCCGGGTCTGATGAGGCTCCTGTGAGTCTGACTGGCTCTGCAGCTAGCCGCAGTGTAGTGGCATCGGGTCTTCCTTCAGTTTGTGGGTGTTAGGCAGGCACAGACCTGTTGCCGGGTGAGGGGGTCTCACCTCACCTCAACATTTTTATGTTAGGGCAGTAAGCGGCTTCATCAGCTGGCATTTTAGTGGGGAAAATCGTGCTTTGAGTTGATATAACAAACACCTGTGAGCTTTTTTTTCCTCTACTCATCTTTATCCCCAGAATGAATAATCTAACGCCCAGCACAGTGCCTTGAGCTGCTGGAATGTGCTTCATAAATTTTTTTTAAACTGTATTTTAGGTTCTGGGGTACATGTGCAGATCATGCAGGATTGTTGCATAGGTACATACATGGCAAAGTGGTTTGCTGCCTCCATCCCCCGTCACCTATATCTGGCATTTCTCCCCATGTTATCCCTCCCCAACCTTCCCACCCCTCACTGTCCCTCCCTTAGCCCCCCACAACAGACCCCAGTGTGTGATGTTCCCTTCTCTGTGTTCATGTTTTCTCATTGTTCAACACCCACCTATGAGCGAGAACATGCAGTATTTGGTTTTCTGTTCTTGTGTCAGTTTGCTGAGAATGATGGCTTCCTGACTCATTCATGTCATGTCCCTACAAAGGACAGGAACTCATCATTTTTTTATGGCTGCATAGTATTCCATGGTGTATATGTGCCACATTTTCTTTGTCCAGTCTATCATCGATGGACATTTGGGTTGGTTCCAGGTCTTTGCTATTGTAAACAGTGCTGCAATTCACATACGTGTGCATGTGTCTTTATAATAGAACGATTTATAATCCCTTGGATATATACCCAGTAATGGGATTGCTGGGTCAAATGGAATTTCTATTTCTAGATCCTTGAGGAATCACCACACTGTCTTCCACAATGGTTGAATTAATTTACACTCCCACCAACAGTATAAAAGTGTTCCTGTTTCTTTACATCCTCTCCAGCATCTGTTGTCTCCTGATGTTTTTTCCCTTGTTCTGTTACTACATGTTTGCAATCCTGAGGGCAGGTGTGGTCTAGAATTCACCACTTGCAAAATTTTAAAATGGCCAGGCAGCGAGGATGCTGTACACTACCTCATTGCTCCAGTCAAGTCTAGGGCAGTGTGCCATCATCAAGGACGTTAATATTAGTGTTTGCATGTAGTAGCATAATAGAAGCCATGAAGCTGACGACATGATTCTTCTTTAGGTCAGAAACTATCAAAGGTTGATTTATTTGGGTCCAGCCTAATATAAAGAGCCTCATGTTAGAGCAGAGGGGATGAGACCAAGTCATATTTAAGAAGAAAATCACCCTTTGCAGAGAGATTCTGGGGTTTGGGGATTTCTGATGGATGACCTGGGCCTTTCACCTCACGTCATTCACCAGGAGGCACCTTGGTCTCTGCTCCTTCTGGCAACCAAAATTTGCTTGTTGGGTGGGGTGTGTATATGTAAATGGGAGGAGGGTAGAGTGGAGAAGAGAGAGGTTTGTTCCAGCTCCCTTATCCTTCCTGCATCCCAAGAAGGACCTTGGGCTCCAAATCCTACCAGGAAAACCCCATCCAGGGTCTGACATTTAGAAATTTATTGGCTAGAATGAAATAATTGTCAGTTTCAAACGGGAAAAACCACTGGGAGATCAGGTACTTCCTGCAAACATTCCAACACAGTGACTCCTGGTATGGGGGAAAAAGCCTGCCTTGCTGTATTAATTTAGGGCTGACAGCTGTTAGATCTAAGGCTTTCAAGATTCTCGGCAAAAATTAAATGCATCCTCGGGAAATCCTCTGTGATATATCAGTAATGAACCATGGAAGGAATGAAGGTTAAATGAAGGTAAAATATCTCCGCCGGGCTGGGGTGTTTTCGCCCCTCAGTCCCAGAGGTCCTAGTGCAGGAGACGTCCACACCCCCACGTCTTTTTTTTTTTTTTTTTTTTTTTTGCGACAGTCTCACTCTGTTGCCTAGGCTGGAGTGCAGGGGCTTGATCTTGGCTGACTACAACCTCCGCCTCCCGGGCTCTAGCTATTCTCCTACCTCAACCTTCCAAGTAGCCGGGACTACAGGTGTGCACCACCACACCTGACTAATTGTTGTATTTTTAGTAGAGCTAGGACTTCACTATGTGGACCAGGTTGTTCTTAAACTCCTGACCTCAGGCGATCCACCCGCCTTGGCCTCCCAAAGTGTTGGGATTACCGGCGTGAGCCACCGGGCCTGGCCACACCCTTAATTCTCTAATGAGGTCAAGACTGGGCCTGCCATCTCCTTACCCAGCTTGCACTTCTGCTAGGATGGCCAGGCTCAGTAAGTAGTGTGAGCAGCCTTACAGGTGCTTATGCAGAAACCCCCCAGGCATTCCTGCCCCCCCCCTCACTCCCTACCCACCTTCACTTCCTAGTCCTAGGAAATCCACTGCCCGATCTCCTTTCTCTCATCACTCCCCTTCCAAGTGCCTCCCCCAGCCTCCTTGATCCTGGGATTCTCCTCGTGACCTCTTACTGTGCTCCCACCATCCACCTGTGCACTCGTAGAATCCAGCCCAGGCCTCTCAAACACACCTGACCTTGCTTCAATGCTGCTGCTACTCTCAGCGTGGCCTTTAAAACCCGCAATCCTCTAGCCCACCTGTTTGTCCAGCTCTTCCTGCTTCGAACTACCTAGCGACCACGTTTTGCTGGGGCTTCACTTTCTGCCAACTCCTGCCTTTCTTAGGGGTAACCCTTCCCCAGTTGGGTGCACCAGGTAAGACCTTGAAGCTCGCTAGACTTTTCCTTTCATGGCACTTGTGATACAGTTGTTGCCCAGTTAATTTTTTTTTTTTTTCTTGAGATGGAGTCTTGCTCTGTTACCCAGGCTGGAGGGTAGTGGTGTGATCTCGGCTCACTGCACCCTCCGCCTCCCAGGTTCAAGCGATTCTCCTGCCTCAGCCTCCCGAGTAGCTGGGATTACAGGCGTGCACCACCATGCCTGGCTTATTTTTGTATTTTTAGTAGAGATGGGGTTTCACTATGTTGGCCAGACTCCTCTCGAACTCTCAAACTTGGGTGATCTACCTGCCTCGGCCTCCCAAAGTGCTGGGATTACAGGTGTGAGCCACTGCCCCAGTCCCCAGTTAATTCTTTATTACCTGCTCAGCATCACTTGCAACAGCTTGTAAGCCCTGAGAGGGCCTGGACTCTGCCTACCCTGTTCCCAGGTGCCTCCTTTGGCACCTGGCATAGTGAAGGAGCCTAGGGGGACCCCAACAACGGGTGCGTGAATAATGGTTGGGCCTGAAGAGCCAGTGAGGGCAGCCTAGCTTTTCTGTGTTCTGGGAACGCCAGCTGATTTGATTCCACTCTGATCCGGTGCAGCTGCAGGGACTGATTGGTAATGGAGCTTGTAGGAAAACATCCTCAGCTGCGTGGGTCTCAGCCTGGCACCATTTTCCGAGAGGTAGGTGCCGACTGAGCTTGCGGAGCTTCTCAAGGAGAAGTGGTTATCCAGACATCCCCACTTCACCCCCTGGGTGACCTGGATGCCACCTGCTGCCAGGCGGCCAGCTGGGTGTGCATTAGCTCAGAGCCAAGGCTGCTTGGCTGAAGTGCTGGGTCCAGCCGGTCCTGCCTCAGTGCTGGTTGTTCCCCTTGGGAGGCTTCAGCATTCAAACATCTGCTTTGTGTGGGTTGTGAGCTCCCCACACAGGATGCCTTTGAGGAGAGGATGCAGTCGTTACCTTTCACGGCATCTTAAACTGCCCGGCCTCTGCACATAGAGGCGGAGAGGTGGGGACTCCTACAGTCAGGTTTAATTAAAGGCAAACTGGTGGGTTTCCAGCCAAGGACAACCCAGAGCAGGAAGCTGCAGGGCAGATGGCATTTACATGGTCACCTGTCTTAATGTCCCCATTCCTCAAACGACAGAACTGGGAATGACATGTATCCATGCTGGTTCTTCCCAGTCACTCTGTGGGAGCAATGAGGATGTGGCAGGCTAAGACAAGGGAAAGAATTTTCCTTCATCTCTACTCCCCAGAGGAGGCTGGGATGATTCAAGGGCTGTCAGTGTGCATGGACCTGGGATGGATTTTTAATGAACTGGAAAGTGTTGTCTGTCTTCTTAGGTAAATGCAAATACCCACGTAGCCACCATTGTAGATGGCACTTGACAGATGCAGCGGAGAATGGGGGCAGGGCTTTCTTGGACTTCTATATGCATTTTTTTTCTTCTGATGGTAAAGAAACTAAAGCATGAGTCTGATTAAAAATTCTGCCCGTTCAGACCAAGCATTTTTTAATGTACCAGGGACCGTGCTAGGTTCTATGAGGAATAGAAATGCAGGGAAGACACGGGTCCTACCTCCAGCAAGTTGCTCTTCTTAGGAGTAATAAGCCATTTGTGTAATTAAACACTCTTTTGTTCAATACCTATGTGTGTCATTGGGGTGTGCTTGGTGCTGGAGGGAGAATCCACTAGCAACCGTGGAACAAGGATGGGGCACACAGGTCAGTGAGGGAGGAGGCAGCCATCTACTTTGTAATTATGCAAATGTAAGTAACTAATTACAAGCTTCAGGAAGTGTCTCGGGGCTAATGTGCACGATGCCAGAAGAGCATGTTACAGGAGTTTCATGGTTAGTGTGGAACTTCAGGGAAGGCTTCCTGGAGGAGGTGATGTCTAGACTTTGACATGAAGGATGTGTAGGAGTTCAGTTGCAGAAGGGGAATAGAGAGTTCTCCAACCCAGGGTGACAGACAGCTGGTGCAAAGGTCAAAAAGAAAAACCACATAGTTGGAGCTCATGACAGTGCCGAGAGAGAGGAAGAGGAAGGAGAAGTGAGGGGGAGGCATTAGGATATTATCCAGGGACAAAGAGAAGCCTCTGAAAGGTAGGAAGTGCGCAAGATTTAGGAACAGAACCAAGGACACTGTACTGTGGATGAGTAAGTGCAGTTGAAGGCAAAACTGAGAAACTCATTAGGGGTTTATGCCCAACGCAGGCTTACATTTAAGCAGCAGTTGTTCTGAACAGAAGGTGGCTTCTAATTGCTGTTGTTCCGCATAGAATCCACATTCAAACTTGCGATTATTTCACTGTTAAAAGAGCTGAACAGCTCCCTCTTCTGCAGGCAGAGAGTCTCCAGGGAGCCCTAATCCCAGGGACTTGGCTTAGTCTCGGCCCCGTGAGTATCAGACCTCACTCCCATGAGGCTGCACCACGGGAAGTGAGGCTGGGGTAGAGACAGGCTGATGGAGCCTAAGGGGCATCTGAGGTATGACTGGCTGCACGGGTCTGTAGAACAAGCAGTGAGTACAATGACACAGCTGAGTGAAGTTAGACTCACCTTCCACACAGGGCACTGGGCTGGAGCCAGTGGAAAACATTGACCAAAATGGCCATTGTAATTGTCATTGTCAAGTATTGAGGAACTGAGGTGCGAGTACAGTGCTCCCCTTGATGCTGAGGAAACCAAGACCAGAGAGGTTAAACAGCCCTCCAAGGTCAAAACCAAAGCAGAGGTTGGACTTAAATCCTGGCTTTTTTTTTTTTTTTTTTTTACAGAGTCACTCTCTGTCTCCAGGTGCCCAGCTGGAGTGCAGTGGCATGATCTTATCTCACTGCAACCTCTGCCTCCCGGGTTCAAGCAATTCTCCTGCTTCAGCCTCCCGAGTAGCTGGGATCACAGGTGTGCGCCACCATGCCCAGCTAACTTTTGTATTTTTAGTAGAGACAGGGTTTCACCATGTTGGCCAGGATGGTCTCAATCTCTTGACCCCGTGATCCTCCCGCCTCCGCCTCCCAAAGTGTCAGGATTACAGGTGTGAGCCACCGCACCTGGTTGAATCCTGGCATTTTAAAAGCACATCACTTTTTTTTTTTTTTGAGTTGGAGTCTTGCTCTTTTTTTTTCCCAGGCTGGAATGCCAATGATGTGATCTTGGCTCACTGTAACCTGTGCCTCCTGGGTTGTAGTGATACTTCTGTCCCAGCCTCCCAAGTAGCTGGGAACACAGGCATGGGCTAATCAAAGCCCATTATCTTAACCTCCACCTCCTGCCAAACCTCCGATGGCCTCGGGGACTTCATTGAGGAGGTGGTTACTGGTTGAGCCCCAAGTGCAGAAGGCAGAAGAGCACTGGTGACAAGCAGATTCTTGTTTTCATTCGGCTGTGTGTCCTTAGACAGTTTGCGTATCCTCTGTGGGTCTTGTTTGTGAGATGAGCTAAAATCAGTGATGAGATTGAGCACTTGGGGGGTCAGGCTCTATTCTGAGACCTTTGCAGACATCAACTCATTTAACTTCTCACTGTGTCCTCATTTTAACAAATGAGGAAACTGAGGCACAGAAAGGTAGCATAATATGCCCAAGTTCACACAGCTAGGGAGAGGTCGAGCCTGGCTTTGAAGCCAGGCAATTTGGCTTGCAGGTTCTTGAACAGCTCAAGTAACATGACTCCGACAAAAAAGGTACAGCCATAGAATGCCAGGCGCAGCAGAAGCCAATACATGGGAACATCCGTTCATGTCAGCTTAACTGTTGTTAAGGCAAACTAGATATGGCCTTAGAAGGACACCATGCTTCTGTATTTGAGTTCTTGGGGACGACCCATAACCTAGCTTAATAGGAAGACAAAAATGAAAATCTAACTTCATAGTGTAGCATCTGTCATAATAGCTGAGTGTTGGCCAATCCCAGCGGATGTGCTTCACCCACTCATAGACTGCCGAGTGTTCAAACTGCGTTCGAATAAGGCAAAGGCCGAGCTGTAACCAATCTCACTTCTGACTACTGTCTGTCGCTTTACTTTTTTTTGTCTTTAGATTTGTTCTGACCGCAAGGCACCCCTGGAGCATCTCTCAGTCTGCTGTGATTCTGGAGGCTGGCCTGATTCACGAAGTGTTTCTGTTCTTTGCTCAGTTAAACTCCATCCGATCTAACTTGTCTAAAGTTTTGGCACTGGGCTGGGCTTCAGTTTCTTCTCTGTAAAGTGGGAACAATAAGAGCTAAGATTTACTGGGCTTTTAGGATTGCCTCCTCTCACAGTCTCCTGTGATGTAGGCTGTGAGCCCTGTTTTACAGAGGGGAAAACTGAGGCTCGGAAGAATGGAGTGAGCTGCTTAAGGTTGTACATCTGCTGAAATAGCAGCCTCTTCACTGCTGGGCTGCCCCTGTCTAGAGCTGATCACCTGAACCTCTGCCTTCTACAGTTTCTCCTCTGGTGCCATCTTCCTTTGGAGAGACTTCTCTCTGGGAATGGTCCAGGGAGCTCAAGGCTGGCACAGGCATTCCTGGTTCCACGGAGTCTCAATCACGTTCCTCTAATCAGCCTGCCGACTCCCCTCATGCTCCAGTTATCCCATTTCTGCGTCAGTGCCCCGTGATGTCATGTGGGTTACTGACAGCTTCTCTCTCGGGAGCCCCAAAGAAATCCTGGGCAGATTGGATAAGAAGCCCTTGTCAG
Source organism: Cebus imitator (assembly GCF_001604975.1). Classification (NCBI taxonomy): domain Eukaryota; kingdom Metazoa; phylum Chordata; class Mammalia; order Primates; family Cebidae; genus Cebus; species Cebus imitator. The sequence continues at coordinate 1,312,825 of NW_016107661.1, forward strand.
ACATCCTAATTTTAGTGTTCTCCCTGGTGATTACCTTCCGGAAGTGTTTATTTAACACTTCACTTGTTTCGCCATTCTCCGCGACTTCGTTTTGCAGAGGCTTCTGTAATAATCCACATCTCCTTCAGCAGCTCCCCTGCTCTTCTCGTCCTTGGGAAAACTTGACTGCTGTGCTCAGCATCTTGAGCCAGAAATGTGTCCGAGTTTCATCTTGCATCCCTAATGCCCTCCTTTATCACCAAGCCACATCTCCCAGCGTTTTTGCCAAGACTTCTTGATGTTCCATCTTCCCGTCTCATTACGTCTAATTCCGACACCATTGCCCACTTGCAGGTGGACATTTTTCATGCTGTAAGTTCCCACGCAAGGGCACAGAGATCAAGTAGTTTCTCTCCCAGACTGGCTTTTATCCTCCCCCTCCAGCTTCTGTTTTTGGAGCTCTTCTCTTGTGTGGCAGCACGGGCAAGTGCGTTGTTCTCTCCCGAGTGTGGTTACCCGTGGGTGTGGCAGGCTGTGCCTGTGCTGTGGACGGGAGAGGAAGACGGGGAATGGTTAACCGAACTTCACTCACTCCAGGTTGAAGCTCTCCATTGTACTGGGGACTGCAGCTCTGTTACTACTTGGGCCTGTTTCTTGATTCCATGAGTTGGTAGCTCTATTAGACGTTCCTGATACAGACCCTATTAATTTTAATGGCTTTTGAGATGAACGGAGAGGAAAGCTTCTTTGGATTGTACGGATGTATGTAGAAATCTGTGGTTTTATGTATTTATTTTTATTTGAGAAATTCAGTCAAAGCACAAAAGGAGGGATAGGAGTCTGGGTCTGCTGGGAATGTTTTGGAGGTCTTTCTTAAATAAGACGGCATCCATATAACGTAAAATTAACCATTTTGGAGAGAAGAGTTCTGTGGCATTTAATGCATTCACAGTGTTGCACCATCACCACCTCTGTCTCATTCCAAAACACTGTGATCTCCCCAAAATAAAACCCTAAGCAGCTCTTCCCCCTTCTACCCTCCCCTCAGTCCCTGGAAATCGCTCATCTGTTTTCCGTCTCTACAGGATTGCCTTTTCTGGGTATTTCACATCACTAGAATCATGCCGTGCCTGGTGTGGGTGACTGGCTCCTTTTGGTTAGCGTTGTGTTTTCAGCATCACATCACTAGAATCATGCCGTGCCTGGTGTGGGTGACTGGCTCCTTTTGGTTAGCGTTGTGTTTTCAGCATCACATCACTAGAATCATGCCGTGCCTGGTGTGGGTGACTGGCTCCTTTTGGTTAGCGTTGTGTTTTCAGCGTTCACCCATGTCTAATGAATCAGTCCTTCCTTCCTTTTCTAAGGCTGAGCCTGTTGTATGGCTGGGCCGTGTTTTCTTGGTCTATTCACCCCGAGATGGACATCTGGAGTGTTTCCCCCTTTGGGCTTTCTTGGGAGTTCTCATCTTGTAGACATGGGCAGCGGTGTGCCTCCATGGCTGCCCTTGGCCCTGTAGCTATTTGTTTTTTGTGAGCATCCTGTGTCTTGATGCACTTACCTCTGTGGAGAGTGCACCTGCAGGTGTATGAGCTGCTGTGGTTTGTGAGACTCTGAGATATCCCCATGGGAGGGCTGAGGCAGCTCCTTACAGATACTCTACCATGTTGTGGGGTGCCCCTGACTCCGCAAGAGCCACCCGTCTCTAGGGCCACCGCAGCATTTTTGTGGGGTGCAGACCTGGCTTCACCATCTAACTCGATGTGGCCCTCAACTGGGCGGATCCAGGAAGCACAGATCCTCGGGCTTCACTGCTGGCGATTGCGACCTGATTGATGTGAGAGAGAACGGAGTTCCTGCCATTTTTGTTTGTGTGCCCTAGTGGGTCCAACAGTGGCTCCCAAAAGATACGCCCCAGTGCTGACCCCTGGAGCCTGTGAATATGATCTTATTTGGATATAGGCTCTTTACAGATGTAATTAATTTAGGGATGACAAGATGAGATTATCCTCCCCTAAATCCCACGACGGCTGTTGTGAAAGGAAAATGAAATAAAATAGAACAAAATACAGTTTAAATAATAAGCATAACACAGGTAGTAAACTTTAAGTAAAGGCCTTTTAAGAGTTGTACAAAGACTGAGGAATTTAAGTAACCGCATCCTGGTGAAGCTGCGATCTTGTCTCGCCCTCTAGGCTAGGTTGGAAGCTGTATTTAGAAAAAAGCAGAGGAAAAGCAGACCTGGCACCGCCCTGTCTCTACAGAGATAGGAGCACATCTTTAGGTCTCCAGCTCACACATACTTCCACGTTTCCTGTTCCTCTCTCCTCTCTGGGTGTCCTACCCAACCATTCTACCCCCTACCTCACCTGCAAGGTGTAGAGTTAAATGCCCATGAAGCCCAAGACTGTAAACTTGATTGACTGTCTTTGTCTGAAACCCCCTTCCTGCCTTGTTTTCCCGCCTCAGACTGCATGGAAGCTAAATCCTTCCTTGTTGTGGTCAGTGGGCGTTTCAGGCGTGAGACTGCCGTTGGCCCAGGCGCCCGAATTAAAGTTCTCTTCGGTCTCCGTTGGTCTCTTTGTCTTCTTTGGCCAGAGTTTTGCTACCACAGCATCTTTAAAAGAGACCGCAAAGGAGAAGACAGTGATGCAGAGAGAGGAAGCCCCTGTAGAAATGGAGGCAGAGACGGGACAGATGCTTCTACAGGTCAAGGCACCTTGAGGGTCACTGTGGCCAGCAGACGGATTTAGGGTGCAGCATAAATTATCCCGCAGACCCTCAGGAGAAACCAGCCCTGCCCATACCTTGATTTCAGGCTTCGGGCCTTCAGAACTATGAGAGAATACATGACCCTTATTTTAGGCCATCCAGTTAGCAGTAATTGTGTGGATGGCAGCCACAGGGAACTAATGAATGTTTCTAAAGCTCCTTGGGTGATTATCTTACAAAGCCAAATTTGGAGACCACTGGCTATAACTGTGGTCCAGAACTCATGCTAAGAGCTTTATACATGTGTTTTCATTTACTCTTGACTTAAGTAGATAGTTTTTACAATCTGTTGCTATTATTATCCCTGATTTTATTTATTTATTCATTAGAGACAGGTTTCACTCTGTGCCCAGGCTGGAGTACAGTGACATGATTATAACTGTAGCCTCAACCTCCTGGGCTCAAGTAATCCCTTTACTGCAGCTCCTGAGTAGCTGGGACTGCACACTTGTGCTATCACACTCATCTAATTAATTATTATTATCTTTGTAGAGAGGAGGTCTTGCTTTGTTGCCCAGGCTGGTCTTGAACTGGTGATGTCAGTGATCTCCCGCCTCTGCTTTTCTAAGTGCTGGGGTTACTGGTGTAAACCATCATGCCCAGTCCCCATTTCCTGTAATTTCACAGATAAGGAGAATGAGGAGCTGAAGTAGCACTGAGAAGGTTTGGACCAGGACAGTATCCTTGAAATGGTGATACTCTTAGTGACTCTGTTCTGCTGCCAGGCACTTAGTAGGTTCTTAAACACTATTGGCTGAATTGCATTGTCATTGAAACTTCCTGTGCTGCCTGGATCCCCTTCTCAGAGCAAATCCTGAAAAGAAGGAAGTAGAACAAAACCTGGGTCACAGCCGCAGAGGGGGCCAGGGCAGAAAGCTCTGAAAATGAACATGGCCCATTGGTTGTGCACCTGAAACTGACATGACCGAAATGCTTTAGGATAAGACGTTGTTCAAAAGTGACTGAACAACCGATGGAACGAGAGAGAGTATTTGCACATTGTATATCTGTGAGAGACTTACATGTAGAATATATAAAATTCAACAGTACAAATAAATCCAATTAAAAAATGGGCAAAGTATCCAAATAGACTTTCCTCCCAAGAAGATACACAAATAGCCAGTCATCACATGAAAAGATGCTCAGCATCATTAGCCATCAGGCAAATTCAAGTCAAAACCTCAGGGAGATACCACTGCACAACCAACAGGATGGCTAGAATCTAAAAGTTAGATAATCATGCCAGGTGCGGTTGCTCATGCCTGTAATCCCAGCACTTAGGGAGGCCAAGTTGGGTAGATCACCTGAGGTCAGGAGCTCAAGACCAGCTTGGCCATCATGGGGAAACCCTGTCCCTACTAAAAGTACAAAAATTAGCCGGGCCTGGTGGTGGGTGCCTTTAATCCTCGCTACTCCAGAGGTTGAGGCAGGTGGATCACCAGAACTGGGAAGGCAGAGGTTGCACTGAGCCGATTGTACCCATGCACTCCAACCTGGGCGACAGAGTGACAGGCTGTGCCTCGAAAACAGGTCATTGTAAATGCTGATGAGAATATTGAGAGATCTCAGCTGCCACTTGAGAAAACAGCTGGAGAGTTCCTCATATACTAAGCAAAGAGTTGCCGTATGAGCCAGAAATTCTTCTTCCAGGTACATACCCCAGAGAAGTATCGACATATGTCCACACAAAAATGTGCTTTGGAATGCCCACCTTTACATTATTTATAATAGCCAGAAGGTGAAAATTACCTAGAGGTCCATCAGCAGATTAGTGGGAAAACAAAAGGTGGTGTGTGTATGCAATAGAATATTTTCAGCCATAAAAGAGGCATGCAGCAGTGATGCCTGCTGGAACCTCAGGAATATGACGCTGAGTGAAAGAAGCCAGGCACAGCCCAGCCTGACCAAAATGGAGAAACCCCACCTCTACTAAAATATGAAATTAGCTGGGTGTGGTGGCAAATGCCTGTTATCCCAGATCCTCAGGAGGCTGAGGTAGGAGAACTGCTTGAACCTGGGAGGCGGAGGTTGCAGAGGGCCGAGATCATACCACTGCACTCTAGCCTGGGCAGTAAGAGCAAAACTCTGTCTCAAAAAAAAAAAAAAAAAAGCCAGGCACAAAAGGCTTTAGACTGTGTGAGTCCGTTTATATGAAAGTCCAGCACAAATAAATCCACAGAGATGAAAGTGGATTGGTGATTGCTTGAGGCTGTGGGAATGGCCGGGGATGGGGGATGGGGGATGGAGGTGATAGCTCAAGGGTGTAGAGTTTTATGGTGATGAAAATGTTCTCAAAATACGTCAATGGTCGCACATACCTGTGAACATACTAAAAACCATTGAATTGTACACTAGAAACGGAAGGATTGTTATATGAATTATCTCAATAAAGCTTGAAAAAAATGACTTAGAATTTTGGCACAGACGCCGAGTCCCCTTCCTGCTTCTGCTGTATAGTCAGCTGTGTGGTCATGTATGGAAGCACATAGTAAATGCTCAGTTAACTAGCATCTGACTTTGTCTCGTTTTACAGCCCAGGAAATCCAGGCACTTCCTCCTCAATGGCATCAGTGTTGACTTTGTCAGACGTGGCCTGTTTTGTGTTTAAGGGCAAAAGTCACATGTTTAAGGGCAAAAGTCCTCAGCCCATCCCCATGTGAGCAATGGATACCACTTTGCAAACTAGAGGGCTGGGAGGGCATTTAATTGGGACAGGCATGAACCACTTTATACCCAGTGATGATCCCTGTGGCTGTCGAGAATGGATTGACGGGGAGCAAATGGAATCAAGGAGGTCTTTTTGGAAGCTTCTGCAAAACATGTTATCTGAGTTCAAGCTTTAGCATTAGAGATGCCGGTTGGAGACTGATTTTATGGGTGGAGGTGTTTCAGAGCTTGAGAGGTACACTTGGGTGGCTAATTGGATGCACAGGTGGGAATACAGGCTCTGGGCTTTGCAAAAACAGGAGTTGGGGATGGTTTGGGGCTTCCTGGATGTCATGGCCTCCTAGGGGCAACTGGTTAATCTTCTGCACATGGCTGAAAAACTGCAGAGTCAGAGAGGGCATCCATTAGGAATGGCAGGCCAAGGCAGTGGGTATGGGGTAGGGAGGAGAGAAACCGTCTCCTCTGGGAGATGTTGTCAAGATGGGCTTCCCTAGCCTGCTGGATCCAGGACCCACTGTAAGAAGCTGTTGGCCCCCATCTGCACTTGGCCACATCCCTGGTGGGTTTGTGGGGTGGTGGTGGAGGGAACACGAGTGTACCAAGGAAGTGCCTCTGTTCCCTTGCAGGATTTGAACAAGGCAGTGTGGTGTGTGCTGGGGTCAACTGCCTGAGGCTCACAGGTCCCAGCTTTCAATGTAGATGTGTGACTTTTAAGTTGGCCAACCTTGGGCAGGTCACTTGTCTGCTCTGAATCCGGTTTACTCATCCAAAAATGAGGATGAGCGTTCTCTTTCTAGGAACACGTAATGTTATTATGTCCATCTTCCAGAGGAAGAAACTCGGAGGATAGAAGGTAAGCATCTTGTCGTACGTCATATCGCTGATAGATGGATCCGAGATGGTTCGGGCTCCAGAACCTTTGTAACCCCCACACTATGTTACCTGTTGATGAAGGATCACTACGTGAAAGTGGCTTCTTCTAGGCCTGTTCTCCAGGGTGTATAATCTTTGGCAAAGACAGTGATGGGCTAGGTTGAAGGTTTCTGTAAGATTACCTAGCCTCATTTGAAGTAACTTCACAAGCACAGAGTCTGAAGTTTAGAGAGGGGAAGTCACTTTCCCAGACTCACACAGCCATCTAGCCAGATTCATGGTTTGACCCCAACTCTACCTGTGGCTCTCCTTCCTCTCCCCTCCCTTGGCCAGCAGAGGGTTGCTTTGCTAGATCCTGTTAATCCTGTCCATCTCAAACTCAAACTTGGGGCCACAGGGCCATGGTACCAGGGTCTCGCTGGTCACTGCCCTGACTAATGTGACACTGGGTTTTTCGTCTCTGCCTCTTGATGCCTTACACAACAGCCTAGCATTTCAGAGGAACTGCATG